>NC_059354.1:24548571-24865357 GCF_019703515.2 Myxocyprinus asiaticus | reverse complement strand
TTGTGTACAGAGGTTCACATATTATTGCACTGGATGTGCAGGGTAATATAGGGAGCAGCACAAACCCTGTACTACCTGCTATGCAGCAGAGACAGCTAAACAGGAGAAATTAACAAATCAATATGAGGATCCCACTCAAATAAAGACTCAGAAATACAAGCCAATCAGAGAGGATGGGGAAAGGGGTTAGAAACAGTGCAAAGAGAGTTCTGGAACAACAAAAAAGTAGGGGGTTTAAATGGAGGATAGAGATTCCGAAATGGAAAGGTCAGGGAAAGGATGAAGATGACAGACCTGGTAGCCACTGTAGGAGAGGCCTTGATGTTCGGAGGAATAACTACTGCTGCTGTACAACTCTGAAGAATAGAAGGCACTTTATAATGATGGAAAATAATGAGGATGAATGAATAACGAACTGATGGAGAGAAGTGTGAGAGATGTACAGAGTGAGTGAGAGGCAGAGAGATCCAAATGTTTAGACTGATAATCTGACTGTGTTTTACTTACACAAAAGTTGCAATGCCAAAGAAACATGCCAAATGGAGTCAGAAATGGACTTTTTTGGTACTATAATAGACTTTTCACACTTGAAATTCTTCATCCAGGTTCATTTTTTACCCTGTGTTATTTTGTTCCATTTTCACACTGTTTATACTTTACCCTGAGTTACAGTAGTAATTCACACTATACAACTTTGACACCGCAATTCAAACTTAGAACCAAAAATGTGGTGCCAACCATGCTCTAGAACAGGGCTTAATAAAAGCTGCATTAGCCCTCTTTTCACGTGTGAAAAGACTCAAGGTTAATAGTGGACTTGACCCAGGATTAAAAAGACTTTAAACCATGGTTAAGTGTTGTGTGAAAAGTCTTTATTTATTACAGTTGGCTAGCATGCACAAAACCATTTACACCACACCTGTACTAAATCATGTTGCATCCACTATTTTACTAAGTTAATTTGTAATAACACAAATCCAGCATGCTTCCTCCAAGACAGAGGCAATCTTCCACTCATGTTAGATTCATTTTCATGTTAATCACATAAAATCAATAGAAAAGTGAATTCCAGGATTGAGACCCACCGACTGCAATTCGAGTCTAGAGGGGCGAGACATTTTGTTCTCATCACTGTGTCTGGAGCTCTGACCACATATATACACAGTTCCCTTTACAACCATCACAATGATCTGTACCACCTGACACCACAGTTAGTCACACAGCTTCATCATGATCACAGCGGAAGTGAATGTATAAACAAAACAACATATCCTCCTGCATTGCAAAAAGTAAAAAAAAAGAAAAAAGAAAAAAAAGAAAAAAACTTGTTTCTTAATCACTATTTTTGCTGTTTTCCAGTAAAAATATCTGTAGAAAAAACAAAAAGAATATTTTTTTAAATTTTAAATTTGTTTTAAATATTTTTATTTCCCTTACCCCATTGGCCAATTGCTTTTCATGTTTTAAGCAGAAATCTCACAAAATTTAGTTAGAAGTATGCTTAAAACAAGTGTGTGTATATATATATATATATACACACACACATACATACACACACATACATACATACATACATACACACACACATACATATTTATATATATATATATATATATATATATATATATATATATATATATATATATATATATATATATATTAAGAGACCACTGCAAAATTATCTGGATTTACTATTTATAAGTATGTGTTTGAGTAAAATGAACATTTCTGTTTTATTCTATAAAGTACTGACAACATTTCTCCCAAATTCCAAATAAAATATTGTCATTTAGAGCACTTATTTGCAGAAAATGACAACTGGTTAAAATGACAAAAAAGATGCCGTGTTTTCAGAATGAACAATTCATGCGTCCTTCACAAAGACAAATCTGCCCAATTCCAGCCTTGCTGAAGCACCCCAGATCATCACCGATCATCGGCCACGTACAAGGTTATCCTGGAAGAAAACCTTCTAAAACAAACTCCTTGTAAGACATCCTTCTGCTCTAACAATGTTCCCCAACTCTGAGGATTGTTTTTTCCAGCAGGACAATGCTCCATGCCACACAGCCAGGTCAATCGAGGTGTGGACGGAGGACCACCGGATCAAGACCCTGTCATGGCCAGCCCAATCTCCAGACCTGAACCCCATTGAAAACCTCTGGAATGTGATCAAGAGGAAGATGGATGGCCACAAGCCATCAAACAAAGCCAAGCTGCTTGAATTGTTGCGCCAGAAGTCACCCAACAGCAATGTGAAAGACTGGTAGAGAGCATGCAAAGACGCATGAAAGCTGTGATTGAAAACAGGGTTATTCCACCAAATATTGATTTCTGAACTCTTCCTAAGTTAAAACATTAGTACGGTGTTGTTTAAAAATGAATATGATCTTGTTTTCTTTGCATTATTCGAGGTCTGAAAACACTGCATATTTTTTGTTATTTTGACCAGTTGTCATTTTCTGCAAATAAATGCTCTAAATGACTATTTTTATTTGGAATATGGGAGAATTGTTGTCAGTACTTCATAGAATAAAACAAAAATTTTAATCAAACACATACCTATAAATAGTAAATCCAGAGAAACAGAGAATTTGTTTTATTTTTCCCCCCAGAGCTGTATACAGGTGCATCTCAATAAATTAGAATGTCGTGGAAAAGTTCATTTATTTCAGTAATTCAACTCAAATTGTGAAACTCGTGTATTAAATAAATTCAATGCACACAGACTGAAGTAGTTTAAGTCTTTGGTTCTTTTAATTGTGATGATTTTGGCTCACATTTAACAAAAACCCACCAATTCACTATCTCAAAAAATTAGAATATGGTGATATGCCAATCAGCTAATCAACTCAAAACACCTGCAAAGGTTTCCTGAGCCTTCAAAATGGTCTCTCAGTTTGGTTCACTAGGCTACACAATCATGGGGAAGACTGCTGATCTGACAGTTATCCAGAGAACAATCACTGACACCCTTCACAAGGAGGGTAAGCCACAAACATTCATTGCCAAAGAAGCTGGCTGTTCACAGAGTGCTGTATCCAAGCATGTTAACAGAAAGTTGAGTGGAAGGAAAAAGTGTTGAAGAAAAAGATGCACAACCAACCGAGAGAACCGCAGCCTTATGATTGTCAAGCAAAATCGATTCAAGAATTTGGGTGAACTTCACAAGGAATGGACTGAGGCTGGGGTCAAGGCATCAAGAGCCACCACACACAGACGTGTCAAGGAATTTGGCTACAGTCGTATTCCTCTTGTTAAGCCACTCCTGAACCACAGACAATGTCAGAGGCGTCTTACCTGGGCTAAGGAGAAGAAGAACTGGAGTGTTGCCCAGTGTTCCAAAGTCCTCTTTTCAGATGAGAGCAAGTTTTGTATTTCATTTGGAAACCAAGGTCCTAGAGTCTGGAGGAAGGGTGGAGAAGCTCATAGCCCAAGTTGCTTGAAGTCCAGTGTTAAGTTTCCACAGTCTGTGATGATTTGGGGTGCAATGTCATCTGCTGGTGTTGGTCCATTGTGTTTTTTGAAAACCAAAGTCACTGCACCCATTTACCAAGAAATTTTGGAGCACTTCATGCTTCCTTCTGCTGACCAGCTTTTTAAAGATGCTGATTTCATTTTCCAGCAGGATTTGGCACCTGCCCACACTGCCAAAAGCACCAAAAGTTGGTTAAATGACCATGGTGTTGGTGTGCTTGACTGGCCAGCAAACTAACCAGACCTGAACCCCATAGAGAATCTTATTGTCAAGAGGAAAATGAGAAACAAGAGACCAAAAAATGCAGATGAGCTGAAGGCCACTGTCAAAGAAACCTGGGCTTCCATACCACCTCAGCAGTGCCACAAACTGATCACCTCCATGCCACGCCAAATTGATGCAGTAATTAAAGCAAAAGGAGCCCCTACCAAGTATTGAGTACATATACAGTAAATGAACATACTTTCCAGAAGGCCAACAATTCACTAAAAATGTTTTTTTATTGGTCTTATGATGTATTCTAATTTTTTGAGATAGTGAATTGGTGGGTTTTTGTTAAATGTGAGCCAAAATCGTCACAGTTAAAAGAACCAAAGACTTAAATTACTTCAGTCTATGTGCACTGAATTTATTTAATACACGAGTTTCACAATTTGAGTTGAATTACTGAAATAAATGAACTTTTCCATGACATTCTAATTTATTGAGATGCACCTGTATATATATAATACATTTTATTTGTATTTTTTATAACTTATTTTAATATATTTTTTCTAAAAAAGTATTTTTATCTTGTGTAATTTTACTTCTGCAGTAAATGTCTCTTGTTTTAAGGATGTTTAGATGTTTTTACTGGAAAAAGACAAAAATACTGATTAAGTAATGTTTTCAGCCAGCTGAACAAACAAACTATACTCAAACTCTGTCATCACACAGTTACTTGAGCCACTAACCCAACTAGATAATGTGCTGAGATCATCATCATAGCCATTGCTCTGTGGGAAAGACAACAGATCATGATTGATACTGTATCTTCTTTTAATAGAATTCACACAGATGTGACATGCATATACAGTATGCAAGCACTGTGAACGTACAGTTCTGGAAGAATGTTTCTTCTTTTTCTTGGACTTATTTTGTGAGTGAGAGTAGGTGGCCTGAGGAAGCTGGACAAGAATGTGGTATATGTAAATAAAATGAAAAATGCAGAATTCACTGCTCAATGGTTAAACATTGTGACATGTAGGTCAATCAACAGACACTTTGGCTGCAAAACAGAAACTTTACTGACACACAGAGTACAGTCATTGTTAAAATCCTCAGTACAGAGTACGGAACAAAACCCCTAATTTGTAATGGTCATGAAACACTTCAAAACATTAATAGCATCAGCATCAATGTAGCATCAGTCATTAAAGTTCATAATTTTGTTACGCTTAGTTTTGACATGCCATGCACACAACAAAAACTACATTTTTTAGAGTTCGTTATGTGCACATCTCACTTTAATGGAAAGCTGAAAGTAATGACACATTCCTCAGTGCCTGAAGAAACATTTCCCACCCTGAGATTCTTAACCCACTGTAAGCATCTGCCGCATCAAAATCCAACTGCCCAGACAAACAAAACCACTATAAGCATGAGGATCATTGTGGACTGTTTTACGACCAAATAATCAGACAACACACAGAGATCTAAAGGTTTTAAAGAAACCAGATGCTCTCCCATTAACACAAACTACACAGATACTGACCTGTATGTTGCTCCTGCTCCCCACTGATATCCTTTCTTCATCATCTGACACCTTGATGGATGGAAAAAGGGGTAAAATTAGAAGGATCCCACAGTTAACAAGAGTTTAATACATAAAACAAACTGTTGTATATCATGTATACACAGCATTTCAGTTTGTCTACTGATCTTGACATGGTGTTTTCACAATGTTCTTTGGCATTCACAAACAAAAACCATGAAACATCTTTTCTGCTGATCTCATAATAAAAGGAAGACTAATGTATGTTACCATCTTTACCATGGTAGATTAGAGGCAGAGATGCCTATTAAGCATCTAATACAGGTTGAGGAGGACAGACTGTGAAAGAACACAGAGATACAAACCGAAGCATGTCTCCGTGAGAGGCGTGTATACCGCTCACTGTCCTCCTACGAAGAAGAGAAGAGAAGAGAAGAGAAGAGAAGAGAAGAGAAGAGAAGAGAAGAGAAGAGAAAGATACAAGGAGGCAGATATGCAATGCTCAGCAGACTTGGTTCGGTAATTAATACAACAGCTTGCAAATCAGTCATAATGGATGCAAGAACAAACTGTTAACAAAATACCAAGACTCAGACAAAACCAAAAATAATATTTCCACACTTGTTCTTTTTTGTAAAACAAAGTGACACACTGTACTATACCTTAAATATAAACATCTACAGTGCCAGTAGACACACATTAACTTAGGCTTATTTAATTTGTTTTCATAAATTATTGACATGCATATAGCTTTGTAAGGAGTGAATTAGCTATGGTCGAGGTGTAGAACCAGTGTTACATTGAGACCTGCAACTCTGCGCTGAATATCCAACATTGAAATCTCCCTATATGACTATTTTATAGACATAACATGAGCGCATCCTGAATTGCAAAATATCTCATGTAAAAATAGAGTAATGATTTTTCAAGGTCAGGCACACATGCTATGAAAACTAGAGAAACATGCAGAAAATCTGAATCCCAATGTACCATCCACTGCTCAATGGCCCCCCATTTGTTGTCGAGCTTATCCAGTCCATAGTATTTCTAAAAAGAGAAAAATGCAGCAGGAGCCAGGAGAAAACAGCTGAGAAAAGGGAAGTTCAAGTAACAAGAATGGCCAAGGAAAAACGACAAAGGCATTCTAGATGCTTTGATGTAATAGTTAGTTGTAATAGTTAGTTTTAATCATAATAGAGGGCAAGAGTAAGATGTTTAAGTCTATGATGGATACTACATTCTTAAAACCTCATATCAAAGACACCAAAATGACTTAAATCTAACTTGTGAGTTGAAAGTAAACAATACACAAACCACCAAATTATTAAAAGTGCACAAAAGTAAAGCAAATAAGATGTAAGTAGTTTGATAGCAGCAGCAAACAGATAGGAGGAAAAAAATTCTACCTTCTGCACCTGATAAATCTTCATCATAGGAGGCCAGAAAATGAGGATCAGAGGAGCAGAGGAAAGACACCAAACAGACAAAGAAGGGGAAAAAAAGAGAGAGGGGGTATTGATTATTTGACACTACAGAGCACTAATCAAGTGGAAGATTTGGTACACAAAGATAAAGCAATGGAAAGGGAAAGCCGTTAAAGTTTTAGCAATCCGGTTGAGCCAGTGTCATGTTACCTGCCTTTACAAGTAGGCTTACACATGGGGTGAACAAGGTCATACCGCATCAACGAGCATCAAATGTCAGTGGCATCCCCCATGAGAGAGAGAACTATCATAAATTAAAGTGATCAATCTTGAATTTTAAAATCTCATTCCATGTTAATTAAGGCATCTGAATTATGCAATACAATTGCAAGTGTTCAGATATCTACAGACACACAGAAACACTGTTACACAGAGTCATGTGTCCAGGTCTATAGAGTAAATAGATTCTTTCCATGGATTCATTTGAAACCTGCTAGTGGTCAGACAACCACTGCTAGCTGCACTAGTGTTGCAGTGGTGTTGTTAAACTGATACATTTATATTTGAAACCATGACTTAGCAGGTAGCGTCGATTTCCATGAAGCGCTTCTACGGGTGCAGAGCCAACAAAAGTGCCTGTGGCAATAAACCCATTTTTTCATTGAAACCTGTTTGGGTGTAAAGAGTTGTGTCTCTAGTTTTGTTTGATATGGCGCTTTAAAAATTCATTTATTTTCCGTGCTAATAAAAATTATGTACACGTGGATTTTGGGACATTATTTCCTCAAAAGTTGAAAAAAATATGTTAGTAATTCTGAATAACTTTCAACATTAACACATCTGTGGGTCATTTGGCTTCATTTTAATAAACATTTTGTTACAATTTATTTTGTTATCACTGTACAATACGGTTCTATTCATTAACATTAGTAAATTAATTAATATACACCAATCAGCCACAGCATTAAAACCACCTGCCTAATTTTGTGTAGGTCATGCCACTAAAACTGCGCCAACCCGCATCTCAGAATAGCATTCTGAGATGCTATTCTTCTCACCACAATTGTACAGAGTGGTTATCTGAGTTACTGTAGACTTTATCAGTTCAAACCAGTCTGGCCATTCTCTGTAGACCTCTCTCATCAACAAGATGTTTCCATCTGCAGAACTGCAGCTCGCTGGATGTTTTTTTGTTTTTGGCACCATTCTGAGTAAATTCTAGAGACTGTTGTGCATGAAAATCCCAGGAGATCAGCAGTTACAGAAATACTCAAACCAGCCCATCTGGCACCAACAATCACGCCACGTTCCAAATCACTGAGATCACATTTTTTCCCCATTCTGATGGATGATATGAACATTAACTGAAGCTCCTGACTCGTATCTGGTTTGAACTCACAAAGTCTACGGTAACTCAGATAACCGCTCTGTATAACTGTGGTGAGACGTAGGACCTACACAATATTAGGCAGGTGGTTTTAATGTTGTTAAATGTTGTTTAATGTTGGTGTATTTACTATGGATTTTCACACTGAAAATCAATGAGTTCATCCAAAAGCTGGAAAAGTTTGCTTTCAGAGGCTTTATATGGAGTTAGGATGAAAATAAGGTGCATTTGAACTGTTCTGAGACCAGTGCAGACAGACAGTACACTGGAGGTTAAGTCATTCACTAAATAGGGAGCAAGGGGACAACCAATGTAAGCGCAGTGTAGTTCTAGCGGGAAGACTAGCAGCTGTACATCATCGCACCATTAGCTAGGTAACTCCTAGCCAATCACATGTAAGCCATTTCTTTATAGGTTTGCTCACAATCTATCACATTGCTGTTTCAGTGTGCTAACACGGCAACCTCCACCACCCCACCACCACAAGTCGAGTCCCGTCCTGCACGGGGGTAGGCTTCTCGCCCATGCCTCCTATCTCTGGCAGGATATGACGGTTCGGAGTACAACATCTTCGGACCGCCAGACGGGGCTTACGCCTAAGAGAGACATTACATTTCTGTTTTATATTCATCAAATAAATGTCATCTTAAATTTCACTCAAGTCTGCGAGTCTTCCTGATAGAAATAGCTTTCTATGCAGCTAAGTGCATTCAATCCTAAAATCTGACCAAAAAGTTCAGTTTCAGGCTGCAGATGATGTTTGGACCATTCAACATGTCAGTACATGGATTCAGAATTTATAATGCTAAATTTTATTTTAACATGGTTGGAAGTGACTGGATGATGATGGCCATTACTGTGAATAAGAATTATTTATTCAGCTTTACAGAAAATCAGCTGTAATGGCTGCAAGTCTCAAAAACATGAATAACCAACACTACTGGAAACAAACAATTTGATGAAAAAACAAATCTGACATTCTATAGCTTGGTAAAATTTGAAATGTCACAACTTAGTCCAGCTGTCCACATATGTTTTTTTTTGCTTGTTTATTAGGTGCTACTAGTTACAAATCAAAAAGGAAAATGCACACAGCAGTCACGCTCGGGTCTCAGGAGGTTAAACATTGTAAATGTTTAACAAAAGTGGTTTACTAGGACAAGAGACATCTTTTCTGCAGTTAGTGGGAAAATATCTGAAATAAATGATCTGCAATTATTTTATAGTCTACTTCTACTGGGCTCCTTTTTACACCAAACAGTCTAACTGTGCACACTGCCTGCTGCCTTTCACCCTCCCTAAATGACAAACCCACAAAATCTCACCTAACTCGTTTTCCCATGAGAATTTGCTCCAGTTTTGAGGCGTTGCTCTTCTAAGTTTCCTTGGGTGTATATGCAACATTTTTGTAATAAAATCACTTCCTGCGAGAACGCATTCAAACTTTTTGCACCATCTTATCACCTGCCCCTTCCTCTCAAACAACATATATGCAAGACGGCAATCCACATCATATTCACATTCAACATATTCTGCACTTGGCAGAACTAGTTTAAGTTCTCAGGGTATGATGATGAAATTTTCATCATCATGATTTTTTTTAGAAGGTGACTATAGACCATAAAAAAAAAAAGCAAAGAATTCTAACAAAAGCTCCAAATAATAATGCATAGCAAGCTGCCTTTGACAGGGTTTAACAGGTAAACCCATGCGTGACACAGCAGTCCTATCCTATCATTTGCATTTTGTCAAACCAACCCTTGGCAGTACCTACCAACTACACCCTTACTGATGAATTTTCTAACTGTTTGTTTTAGAAAGTTTCATTAAATCAATAGGCACCAAATCAAACCATAATAAAATGCATCAAATAACTTCATCACTGAAATCCATCAATAAAGAATTGATTTATTACACAATTCTTCTTATTAACACATTAAGTCTTGAAATTCTCATCCATCCAATGCTTGTCTAGTGAATTCAAGCTCACCTTCCTCAGCAAAGGGGTCTGGGGCCGCCCACTGAGCGCTATCTGTTCCCCTCTACCAGCTAGCCGCCTGCAAGCCGTCCTGCAAGTCTCACTGTGCCCCAATCTACCTCAGGACTGAGGGAGACAGAGGCATACTTGGATCTTAAAGAAAGAGTCCGTCATAAATCCACACCGGGTAGCCTGTGTGTGCTAGTAGTTCATCTTCACAAAGTCCAGTTGAAACTCTTAATCAGATTCAAACTGATTCCTCAAAATAGTGACTGAAAAGCAGGAGCAATCCTTGAACCATCGTTAATATCCAGATGGAAAACGGCAATCTATATTACAGCATGGCAAGGTCAACGTAGAGTCACCATGTCTGTAATTGCCGTGATGTTCTCATACAGCAAGTGAAAGCAAGACTGTTAACCCACTGCTGGTTCATATGAAAGCTCATAATCTGCTTGGAGACTTGGCTAGAGTATTAAAGCCACAAAACACACACACCTTTAAATTCACACACACCTCCAGATCAGACTGAGATTAACTCTGAATGTTAACTAATCCCTCGAGTGTGACCTGTGTATATGGGAAGACTGTGTTTATCTTCATTACATAAGTTTGTTGTGTCTGAGCACAGGTATCAAGAAAGGAGTTTCTGGTTCTCCATTCACCTCTATAGGGACCTAATTATTTATCAAACACTCTCATGGTCCCTAAGCATATGAAGGAATCTACAATCTGTTTGTACTTCGTGCTACTTAAGTCATGCCTTGCATTCCACATTTACTGTGTGCAGTCAGCTGTAGCAAATCAGCATCAGGTATCACAGAGTCTTAAACTAATTACACAGCGGCAACCAATCGGTGACCGACGAATACAGCTATCGTTTTGCTGAGGGATATTCTGTCTAGTACCATAAACCCTGCTGATAAGCATAAGCCGGTTTGCTGGTCTGAGCTGGTCTCCTAGCCTGGTTAGGTTTGCTGGTTTTACAGGGACTTTGAATACCTGTCAGCTTGTTAAGCTGGAGGACAAGCTAGACCAGCATGGCCAGGTTGTGAGATGAACGTAAGCCAGCTAAGACCAGCAAACCATCTTAGGTTGGTTAAGATGTTTTTTTGTTTTTTATCAGCAGGGACAAACTGACTAAATAAATGAATTACTAAAAATCAATAGAGTCAGTGTATAATGATGCTGTAATATAATTGTGCATAACAGAGTTAGTAGGGAATTGCCAAAATAAACAGCAAAGTACAAAATCAAAGTAAAGCTGCTGTGTGCTACACCTAAATAATCACTGAAAGGGGCTAATGCCTTTGAATGAAACTTGTACTACCACTGAAACGTTTGCTATTAAAAAGCATTCTGTTTTTAAAAACTGAGGGACAAGTCAACATTATTTGTATGTCCTTCAAGTGAAAAAAACCCTGAAGTCCTTGAAAAGAAACCTATACCATTTCTGAGTTTAGTCAAAGCCTGAAGTCCTGATCAACTGTGGCAGTTCAAACGCGGGCTCTCAGAGGTCTTGACCCAGGCGGTAATTAACTGATCCCCATTTTCCAGCCAAAACATGTCATTCAAAACCACAGAGCCCACAATCATGATGCAGATTAAACAAATTAAACATAACGGGCTGGTAGTGCTGTACATGAGCAAGTCAACAAGACTATGAGAAAGATTCAATCCTTTGCATATCTCCATTTCAATTAAGAAACTAAGAATAAAGACTTTCTTTTTCATGGGTAGTTCAACACAACAGTCAAATCAGTTTAATATCACAACAACTAAAGTTTTGTGCTTGAAGGGATAGTTCCCCAAAAATGAAATTTCAGTTGTCATATATTCACCCTCACGTCATTCCAACTTTCTTCCATGGAACACATAAGGCAGAACGTTAGAGACTGACAGCCTCAGTAATCATTCACTTTCATTGTAGGAAAAAAAAATGATACACTGAAAGTGAATGGTGATTGAGGCTAAATTATGAAATAATTTTCCTTTTTGGGTGAAATAGTGCTTCACAGTGACAATTATTTTCAGCTGCAACATTTTGGAAAATACTGAGGCAAATTCAAAGACATACAGCTCAGCACATTCTTGTGGGAAATGTCTCTTCCTGTGTTAGACCACACCACACTGTGTGATGCAGGTTATTTACTTCTGAGATCATACGCAGAATGTGGGTTTTTTACTAGTTTCAGCTTTTCACTATTCAAAGTATCCATGGATGGAGTACTCAGTTTCACAGGATTCTGTTTTTGTTTTATCTGCCACCACTTTTCTTCAAATATTGCTGCAAGATCAGACACAGATTAACTGTGTCCAAATATTTTAATTGCACAAACCGAGACTTTCAGAATGAAATCACTGCATTGTGTGCAGAGCAAATTCAGGAGGATATCTCAAATGCCGTACACGAGACCGGTTTTTACTGATGAAGCAAAGTCCTCAAAAACTGAACAAATTTCTGTTTGCATTAGATATACTGAGGGGCTTCATATTAAGGAGTGATTCATATGCTTTATAGACTGTTCCGATTCCCATGCTGCAGGAATTGTTCGTGGCATTAAGGATTGTCTATGCTGTCAAATCACAGTATGCTGCCATCATTCACTGTTTGAAAGAAATGGAAGAAGAGAGGGAAAAGTGGTCTGTGGAGGCAAGTGGACTGTATCATCACATGACGAGTCTGCGCTTTATTACTTCTATTATTTTCCTTGAGGATATTCTCAGAGTTGTGCACGTAACTCCTAAGAAGTTGCAGAGCGTAAATATAACCATGCCTGATGTGGCCTCAGCAGTCAAGAGCCTGAGAACACATATCCAGTGATGTGGATGCAGGTGAAAGCATTTTGCAAATATGTTGTTGCTTCAGCTTGTGCAGAGTCAGAGAGTGACCCTCTAACCATTTTAAAATGTAAAAGAACCTTCAGACCATCTCTTCTGATTTCTCAGTACATAGTATCAACCACACTTGGTCAGCGAGATGAGAATTAAATACACTGGGAATCAGAAGCTTGCACATTTAAACGTCATTTGTATCTCCTTGTGTTAGACACTATGCTGGCTGAATTGGACAGGAGATTTTCAAGTGAAGCAATAGCCCTGAGTGTGGCGTGTGATGATATAATCAGTTGTGAACAAAAGGGCATTAGCCCACTATTAGACATGTAAGCAAGCCTTAAAATACACCCTCAGTTTGTGACAGCTGAAATGGATCTTTTGAAGTGCACCATCTCATCATCGATCACCCTAGAGAAAAGAGAAAGTACGCAAGGACAGGTATCCTAACTTTTTCCAACTACTGCTGCTGACACTCACTCTGCCTATTGGCTCTGCTACCTCAGAAAGAAGCTTCTCAAGACCAATCACAATTTTGGCATATAAAAACATTTAAATATAGCTCTTTTTTTAAATTTTTTTTAGCCACCAGTGATGGGGTGTTTCTTCACCTCTTTTTGTTGCCTCTCCAGTTCTTTCATTCTGATCTCACGCGCCTCTGCACGGGCCGTCCTCTTAGCTGCCAAACGGGCTTCAGCCTGCAGGCGGGGTGGGGGTACAGGGAGAGGGAGAGAAAAAAAATTATAAAAACATAACCAGGCACCCATGAGCAATGTGTATAAACAAAAATAGAGGTTGTTTATTGCATGAACAAAAAACTCAAAAGTCAGTTTGCAAAACTGGTTTCACACTAAACTTTTTCTAGAATTACATTTACTGTATGTAAATGCTGTAAATTTCAATTCAAAAGGAGGTACATAGGAAATAAAGTGTCATACTGGTGCGGCAGTGTAATGTCAGGTTAGAGTAAATGAGCATTTATTTGTGTGTATTGTTGACACACAATCATAATACGCTAAAGTCCTTTTAAGGAAAAGAATCCCTGTAAGACATGAAGGGGAGAGAAGAGAAAGAGAGAGAGAGAGCAAGCACACTTCCTTCCTGTACATGACGGCAACAAAATGTGGTAACAGCCAGGAAGAAACCCAGTATTTAATAACAGACAGCCTCGTGTGTCGTCTACACCTTAACCCCACCCTTTCTTCCCTCCAGTCCCTTACTACAAGTACTCTTTATACCAGAGCCATGACTGTATATTCACAGGGATTTGAAACGTTCCACTAAACAGTTCTGAAATGCAAAGAATCTTTGATGTTATGCTTTAGTTTAACAAAAAATAGGGAGTCATTTCAAAAACCATTTTCAATTCTTAGTTTGTCTAAGAAAAAAAAAAAAAAAAAAAAAAAAAAACGAATCTCAACATCAACCCACCTTCTGCATTTATTTTGTTTTAATTCACCATAGTGGCACAAGCAAAACCAAATCACATAAAAAATAAATAAATAAATAAAATAAATCAACCAATAAATATGTAGATAAATAAATGAAAAAAAGTAAAAAAAGGAACAACAGATTTAGTTTATGAATCAACATCTTCAGTCTCTAATTTAAAGTATTTTTTCCTTCATTTACTAAAGGGGGTCTACATGGAAAGCCCTCATATGAATTCCTGTGTTTGTTCTTTAATAGAAAAGTCCATGATGACGTCTTCCTGAGTAAATGTCAGATCATAATCTTAAATTGGCTCAGACTGAGGCCTTCCGTCCTGGACTCAGTTGCGCCACTTTTCCACAGAAGCAGCTGCTTCTCATCACACAGATCTTGTGTCCAGAAAGCCTTTTCCAAAAACAATGTTCAAGAAATATCTCGCCAAAGCAAATATTTCCATAGCTTCAACCGCTACTTGTAGTGGTGCTAACAGAAACTGATGGCTTAATTTTAAATTTAATTTTAGGAACTTGGACTCAAAATGCATTTTTTTAAATTATTATTGGTAAATGAGGGTCTGACCAGCTTCAACAAATTCTTTCCGTATTGCAGATTTGAAGTACAAGTATATCATCATAGATTCGATTATTTAACACTGGGGTGGAGCTAGGGTTGGGCTTACCGGGCTTAAGCCCCGGATGTTTCAGGGAAAGCCCTGAAGGATTTTATAACCTTGTACATATCACAGAGTTTAAGCGCACAGTAAAATAAATCATATAAAACCGCTATTCTGCTCGCTGCGCATCAAAGAATGTCTCCCTTTACGTTTATTAACTCCTGACAAGAACCGCCCACTCAGACAAGTACTGACTGACGTGTAAACTGGCCAATCATTGATAAGAAGTTACATACGATCCAGCCAATGAGATTGGAACTTTTGGATTTAATTACCTTGATTGCTTAGACAGACGGTCCGTAGGGGTGCACTTGACTTGGTGAGGAGATTTATTATATTGAAATGGATCTTTGAATAAATGAGTAAAACAGCCTCAGACAGCATCAGCACTTCAAGATGCTGCTGCTCAGGTATGTGTAACTACTTGATAACTTATTGACTGCATTGTCAAATTAGGCCCTGTAACTGTTAAGTGACAATTATAGATTTCATCATTATATTATTTTCATTTTGGTGTCATTTTCTTTTAATTTTTTTTTAAAGTCATCTGATTTCGATTTGTGAGGAAGAAAAGCAGCGAAGTTTCTGACTTCTATGCCCTCGCGCAGCTGCAGTCTTCCCAACACACGCACACACCTCAATTATATGAACGCTCAGTTTCCGTGATATCCGCATATGGTTCGCGTAGCCTGTTACTTGATCTGATCTGGATGCATAATGTTATCTCTGTAAGACTTTTCTCTGTGTTTAATTATAATAGGCTTCAATAAGTGTGTGTGTTGTATCTACGTGTTTGTGTATAATAAGAATAGATTATACAAAACTGAATATGTGCTTGACGAATGGGCAAGGAATCTTTACTATCTGTAGAGAATATTTATTTATGTATGTATTTATTCTCACAAAAAATAGCTTCTAAAAATATAGTGGTTGGAAATAGTGGTTGGGATTCGTAATCAACACAATATGAATGGACTGACTTTCCTGTCAATAATGCTGCAGCAGGTCACAGGTTAAAACTTACCTGTGCTGTACTTTTGTTTGTCAGTCTGACATCTTGGAATGTCTGGTATTCTCACTTTGTGGTCATGCATTTTTGTTGATGAATATGATATAATTTGTGGATGTTCTGTAGGCAGGTTCCTCTTATTAAACAAGGAATAACAGCTTGGTGTAATGACTCTGGATTTGTAGGTTTTAAACAAAGCCTATGTGTTCAATGAGTCTTATTACAAATTATAATAGCATTGAGCCGTATTATTGAGGATGATTGCGGATGATTGTCTATAGTGGTGGAATAAAGCAGTTGGTAGATCTGAAAAGTTTTCAGTTCAACTCATTTTATGCTCAGGCATCAATTTAATGTTTTGTATTCTTTAACAAACAATATTAAAAGATTTACTTAATTTAAAAATGGACTATTTGACGATGTAACTTAAGTATATTTTAAAGTGTATCCCGTGTATAATGATGCATACATTGATGTCTCTGAGCTAAGCTCAGGATGTCCACTACCCCTAGAACCGCCCCTGTTTTAACATCGGAAAGGTCTAATTCCTGTATTAAAATAAGTGATTCATTCAAATAAACAAAAATACAAGATATTTTCAATGTGGGGCTGGATTAAACTCTACAAATGATCAAATTGCATTAAAATTCAAATGCCTTCAAAAGAGCAGCAATGCAGGACAAAATCATACTCTAATCCTTTATGAGATTTGCAAAACCTTTTAACATTATAAACACTTTTCTTGTCATTTTTGACCCGGCACAGGTAAAGAATACATTTTAATACTGCATAGTTTTTGGTACTGGAGCCAAATGTTGTGACTTTGTCAAGACTACCAAAACAAACAAAATAAAAAATAAAATGTATTCTTGTACATAATTTGTTTTTTTTAATTTTAAGTGAAATAACTATTTAAAACCAATTGTTCCTTCCATTGTCTTAACGGGTCAATGTTGACCCGTATGGGAAAAACCAGTAGTGACCTTTCACCTTCGGACTTTCTGGATGTTATGCAGCTTTAAATAATTTTTTGTACATATATTAATCAATTTAGCATTTTTAAGAGTTTTGAACAGGTAATATTTAGTAAATATGTTTACTAACATGATTTTTTTTAATGAAAGGGTACAATGGGGCTAAAGGCCCCCCAATGAGAAAAGACCATTGGATGTTTTTTTTTCTGAAAACATTAGATGGCATAAATAACTGTTACAGTCCTATCCTAAACCCCTGTAACATGGCAACAAATAGTTTTAAATTAGTGGTAAGGAATGGATTTATTGCAAAGGAAATGCAAATTTTGCCCATTTTGACTGCTGGAAAAGGCAGTAGAAATTCATTTCTGAAATAGACATACTAAAATTCTAACTCTAAAATGTACACTGTTGATTTTCTACAAGGAGAATAAATAAGAAATTGTTGTAATATGGTTGAGATATTATAATACAGCCAAAGTGATTGAACAAAACGTAAATTGAGACATCCTTTGCCAATGTTTGCCAAGTTTTTAAACTTTATTTTTAATTCTATTTATCCATTAATATTCAGAATGTAGCCCTATTTTCCCAATCATTATACACTTTGGGACCACAACAAAACTGATTTTTGTTAAGGGGTGTCTTAAGTGGTGTACAGTAATCATGAATTTATGCATTTGTCCTTCAGGTGCACAAAATGACCTGAAGGATAAAAAAGGGGTGCCGTTTCTTAAGATAATAGGAAGGTTAATTAGGAGAGTGACAGCAGTGCTGTCCAGACATCATAATGCATCAACATTAAACCATTACTGTTGTAATGAAAGCAGATAATTCTGAAGATGAAATATGGGAGACCACAGTAACCACAACGTATACCAGCAATTAAGCAGCTGTCCAAACATGTTAATAACAGGTTCTCGCTAATGCAAACATACGTTCTCTACACGCACAGCAAAGCACCTCGAAAAATAACAAGGTTTCCACCCAAAAAAAGCTTTCAGTGCGCTCAGAGTGGAACATTCAAACTACTTTATATTTCATTTAGAAAAACTCTTAAGATTAAACATGAAGAGTAATAGAGTCTTTTGAAAACATTCAGCAATAAATGCACTTTATACAACTGTGCGACTAACAGGGTAACCAAAACTATGCACTTTTTGACCATAGCAGGAAGTCGGAGGGCTGAGTCATTCACAATCAAGCGTGGATCACACCCTTCCTGTACTTTTCACAGGAAGACCACTGCTTGTAAAAAAAGGCCCATGACTGCTTAATCCTAATGTACACACACGATTTACATGAAAAAATAATTATGATAATTTTACTGAAACAAATCTATTGCTGTAAATGTCAGTCAGTGCTTTACAAAACTTCCATAAGACCTATAAAACAAGGATTTTGACATAAAAATACAAAAAACATACAGATGCGTAACAAAAAGCAGGTTCATATCTTTAAAGAACGCATACACTATTCTTCCTGACTGAATTAAAAGGACAAACTCCTAAGACTCGTTCCTAAGCCACATTCATATTTAGGCATACCTTCTTGCAGTTATCAAAGTAGACCATGATATCTGTCACGGTGAGCATATGGAAGCCTGGGTCATCTGCATTTCCCCCCATCATGACAACTCACACACTCTTATCACAGAAGAGAAACAAACTGGCCTATTTCACACACCTCTCTCCTATCCCTCTCTCCTCAACTGCTATTTTTAATGACCCAAATGGAGCAGGCTCTATCAATATACCGAAAATGCTCTAATTTCATGAAAGTTCTGTGACATGGCTGTTCTCAATGGATACGGAGAGCTAGTTCCACTGTTCTATAAGCCAGACACTGCACATGATCCTCTGATGTCTGGTAGACCCCTCTTTTGAATAAAGGCACATTATGTCAATGCTGTAGATGGCCACACAGTAAATCATGTTTACCTCAAGTCTTTATAAACAGACCTTTCTATCATCCCAAAATCAAAGCTGTCTCAACATTTAGGGCGAGTTATAACCTAACATGCAAGTTAAGTTGAAGCTGATGTATGTAACATTTTCTGTGTTAAAATACTTTCTCCTATCCAAGCTTAATATGCATAGACAACTACAGTATAAGTGAGCCATTCATAGGTTAATTTTCTGGAAATCTGTACGCATTCTTTCTTTCTCTCTGGTGCTCTGAAAATTCTTGTGTTTGTGTAGAGTCAGTGACCCGCTTAGACCAGCCCCAACAGCATTGCTCAACTACTGGCGTAAGTTGGGGGTAGGACTATTTCATTGTTTGACCAACGGCAGACGGGGGCATATTCAGAAAGCTGTTTTAAAAGCAAAGTCCAATTTTGCAATTCTGTTTGGTGGCGCAGAAATTACATAGCCTACTTCAGCTTTAATTCTTCAATGACAAAAAAAAAAAAAAGATATAAAAATCGACACAACCATGTCCATGTCCAAATGGAGCCCAATAACAAAAAGTAAATGTGGCACCTGAAAGCGGTCCTAAAAGTAATTCTAGTAATTTTCAAATTTGCGTGCAGTGCTCGAAGTGAGCTAGTACACACCAGTGCACAGCACTGGCAACAATGACAAAATAATGTCACAGTACTGGCAGCAACTCTTCTGTACTGACAACTCTTTTGTGAAGGTGATACAGTCAGAGAAACGCTCAAGGGCATCTCACCCCCCGACAGACAGAGAAACTCTCAGGGGAACGTAGAAACTCTCAATAAAAGGTGAAGTCTGTAATATATATGTAAATATATATGATACACAGATGACAATGCAAACACCAAAACCCTTTGTTTGGTGCCTTTTAAGGTAGAGATATAGGCCGAGCTTGTCATTCAGATGTCCCTGGGAGTTTCTGATTAATGACAGGACAAGTCTGAGTCCAGAGTACTTATCTGTTGAAATAACACAGAATCAGATTCCAGGCTCGCCTGAGCGCTATCTCCCACTACCCCTTACACCAGCCTGCCAGGTACATGGTAATCAACTGGCCTGCTGATAGACTGGCTGTAGAAAATGAAGAGTAAAATCCTATTGTAATCTTCCATTTAAAATTGTCTAAAAATCCTTAAAACAAGATACATTTACTTGAGAAGCAACATATAAGATATTTAGGCTTGCTTTAAGAGAATGTATCTTAAATATAAGTGCATTTTGTATATAAGTATACTTTTTCACTTGGTTATACTTCTGCGAGTGCAGTAAAGACAAAATATACTTATATTCAAGATCTATTCTCTAAAAGCAAGTCTAAATATCTTATATGCTGCTTATAAGGTGACTGCATTTTTTTTTTATATTTGTATTTTTAATATTAACATTCTCAGATAACAATGTTTTCTTCTGCAGTATAGCTGCTAAAGAAAATGCATGTTGTTTTAAAGGAGTTTTAGATATTTATATTGGAAAACAAGCCAAAACAAATCAAAAAAGTGTATGGGGCGAAGACTACCCTCCCTCACCTTTCTGTTCACTTCAATCCATCTTTAACTCACAAAAAAACAAACTCACTCTTCTTAATAAAGCTGCGTATTGCCAATTTTCATCACGATAAGAAATGCACAGTGACGCATATGATTCAATAAGTCACGAGCCATCACGTTACAGTCTAGCTGCATTAAGCGTGCTGGAGGGATGAGCGTCCCCGTGACAGAGTGTGCATCAGCCAATTGCAGTTTCAATCTCTCCCCCTTAGATCGGGACATTCGCGCAACTCATAGAAGAGGTGCTGACCGCACAGAGAAATGCCAGTTTAGGAGTTTGTAGTTATTTACATGTTCTGTTTCCATATTATTTTAACTTAAATAAAGCTAAGCTATAACGCATTAAATATAACCGCATTTAAGATGTAACGCCGGGGTGTTTCCTTCAAAGACGCTTGACACGCAAGTTTTGCTTCAGTGGAGCGGCAGCTCCAGCTCCACTTATTCCACAATGAGAGTGCTTCTGTATTTACTTATTTTGTATTTTTGCATTATAATTCCCTCATACTTTGCGATCTACATCACCTGAAGCTGTTTGGCAAGTTTAGAATTCATCTGGACTGAGAGCGGTGTCTTCTTCCTCTCCTCAGTCAAACGCGAACTGCAGTGCTGCTCTCGTGCGTCTTCATTAGAGTTTGTGATCTCATTTTACGTTAAATGAGATCAAAGGACTATTCGACAACAAAAAATTTTGTAGACATTTTTTTATTCTCAACATTGTCGATACAATCGACTAATCGTTTCAGCACTAATTGATATTCTAATGCCAAAAATTTACATTTTGATATATTGTTTTTGGAAAAAAGCACACTCAGAGCAAGTGTGTGATAATACGACAAATACTGTGGCATTAGGTCAATGAAAACTCTATTTTAATTTGGCCAAAATGTAAACTCAAAATGATCTATGAATAAGTCTATACTTGTTTTATCTGTAAGGATTTCCATACAGATCCTCTGTAAAGCTAGACTGCAGGGGTTTCATGAAATGATAAACATGCTGGAACCAAGGTATGATATTTTTTTAAATGACACTAATGTTCTTCGCTATGGTAGAAAGCTCAGCATTTGATGCGCAAAGCACCAAAATCCAATTAAGATTAATGAAAAAAGTTATCAAAAAATTTTAATATAACGCATTCGACAAAACATTAAGAATCGCAATATTACTGAATTGCAACCTAAATAGTAATTAAAAAAACAAGTGTACTACCGTGTCTCACTGACGGTTTCCATACCTACTATGGCGTGAGAAATAGAACTTATTAACTGCAAAACTATGACTGGCTAATTTTATTCATCTAAATGTGGAAGGCCAGCCAAATTGCATTCCAATATTCAAAATGTGTATAATTTTGCCAGTTATATAAATTGGATTAACTGCATCTGGACTATTAGACATAAAAAGTCTATTGAGTGCTAAACAGTCTATTGAGTGCGAACGTAAGAGGCAGAGGCTGGAACATATGAGATCATTGCAGACGTCTGAGCTAGTTGCCGCTTTTATGGTCTGCCCATATTAACACCTAAATAAATTGTGCCACCCTGTCAAGCCAAACATAAACCAAACAATATCTGATCTGTGTGTGGTGGGTGAATATTATAACAGGTCTCCAGGTTTTGTGGTTAAGTTAAATATTCAAAGTGAGCTTGCTCAGACAAGCCACAAGTGCGTATGCCTCAGACAGAAATGGGAGTTTGCCATTAAGGGCTGAGAGAATTTGGGAACATAAATTTGGGAAGTATCACTGGGTCATTCTGGGCATGGAAAAAGATGAAAACACAGGAGAAAGGAAAGACAAAGATGAAAAGATTAAGTAAGCATTACTCTGTGGTAATACATCATTTATTTTCTATAAACCCAAGACAAAATACTAGTGTTATAAAAGTAAGAGAGGACTCAGACTACTCTGTGAAATAAATGCATTAAAAGGTAATTTTTTTCTATTTTAAAATACTCTGTCCTACCCATGTTTAATGTGCAGAGGACTACCAGTGATCCATTCGTATGATAACTTCCAGATTATTGTAAACACCGTGGCTCTCTGGTTCTTTCAACATGGCTTTGTTTGTTTGAGTGGTTCAACATGTCAACTTCTGGCTCAACCAGTGGCACTGACATCATTATATATTCAATTCCATTTGATGGCATTAGTGGCACAGAAATTACACACCTCACCTTCAAACTCTGAGAAACATGAAGCATGGTGATGTTTTGATAGGTGCCAGTGTACACGTCTCAGATGAATACACACAGAAGCACCTCTTCAGTGAATGAGAGGATCTAGTGTGCTCGGCCTACAAAGAACACTTGCCTCACTGACCACAGGAGTTACTCAAGATAGCATAAGCCTGAGAGAGAAGATCCAGCCTCTTGAAATGCAGAAACAAGAGACAGGAGAAGACAGCTCCAGCTCCCCTCTCGCCTACTGATATCTGGTGCCACACAACATTTTCAATGTACTCTCTGTTCTCAGATCTAAAAATGCCTGGCCTCGGATGAACAAGCTTTACACTGCAGAATAGCACATAATGAAGTCGATTTCCTTAGAAGAGATAGTTAAGCATCAGTCAGAGGCCAGAGCTGACTATTTCAAAAGATTGAGGGTGGTGACAAAGGAGGTCCATAATACCAGGAAAGAGTTATTGGTTAACATTTGCAGTCAACTCGTGGCAGTTGAGGACAGAAATTTAGTCTCTTTAGCCAATCACCTGAACCATAAATGCCATGTGACTTATCACTCTGAAGCCACAGGAAAATGATGTCCTGTCAACTCTAACTGGCTAATGGCACAGCAAGAACGCCTATAATGTTCCATCCAATCCCACCAACAACTGCATTTAAATGTTTGCTTTAATTCCTTGTTAGTGTCCTTTCTGACTTGTAATATTTGTGGGTTTTTTCAATTGACAATACAATTTCCTATTTAGCAGCTCATTTAGCTTATGTAAAACAGAGGTTGTAAGAATCTGTTAAATAAGATGGAGAGGTCAATTGGAGTCAGGTCAAAATGAAAGAACACTGGACTATTTCTTTTTTTACCATGCACAACCAGACTCATTGCAGCTTAACAGTATGTTTTACACATCAAGCTGTTTCACACCTACATTTGTCAAATAAGCAAACAACTTGCACAACTGACCAATCCGAGACAGAGCAAGAGTTTGCAGTCTGACTGTGCATTCCTTTGACATTAACAAACAGTTTTATCAGACAAGAATCCACAATATAAGACCTTGTACAATCATTTGTACAATCATGAAACAAGAAACATTTTCTCTCTTTCCCTTTTTAGGCTTTTGGACATAATGTATCACAACGGAACAATTACAAATAAGTTGAAAAATATTTCAGCCAAAAATGCTTCACATTGTCACTGCAGAATTGAATGATAATTCTATGTCTTCAGCGACCATGAGATTGGCATGTACCCAAAATTAAGACTAAAATGAAGAACAAGAACAAAATGAAGATACAAGATTTTAAATATGGTGCTGATTAAACTGAGAATTATAATAGTAATCATTTTAAAGTTATCACCTTTTTCTTGGACTTCATATCTACAAAAAAATAAAACAGATTGGCAATATTTTAATAGATTTTTATTAATAGATGTCCCTAAATTACTTAGAGATACTGAAAAAGCAACTCAGCATTACTCCTTCATATGGGATGCCTCCCAACAGCAGAGAATAAACAGGAAAGCAATTGTGATAATCTTCAGGGGCCATCAGTGACGTCTGAAAGAGGAAGAAACCCCTTTCTGAATCTTCGTCCTTATATGGAGAGGTTCCATTCTCAGTGAAAGATGACAGCATACAGATATTATTTGAGAGTTTGCTATGCAGGCTTCTACTACATTAAGTGTTTGCTTCAACCTGCGTCTACAATCATGAATACAAGCAATATTCTTTTGTGTGGAAATCTATCCAGTTCAAGTTTAGTTTGTAAGCCTAGTAAGGCAGTTAAATGTTATGGTACGTTACATCAATCATTATATTTGTGTATTACAGAATGATAATAAAGCGTAAAAATGTAAAAGACGAGAAAGCGCTAAAAACCAGCACACAGTTTCTCTTAATTATTTGCAAACATTCTGAGAAGCAGAATTCTGAGTTATTTTAGCGCAGTACCTTAACTGAGCTTTTAGTGTACATGGTGCTCATATCTGTGTCCCTATTGTGCATGTTCATGCATTTGCTTTTTTAAATTTTCTAATCGTATGCTTATTTCCCTTTAAATCTGCACATTACCGGTGAAAAAACAGCCATTTTAGCAGCCTTTAGCGTCACCCCGCTTCACACGGATCGCCCAAAAATGCATCTTAAAAATGTCGTTATCTTAATCATTCACAAACTCGTGCAGTATATGCTTGATAACATGTCAACAAACATGAAAGAATGGCTTGCGCCCGTTTTCGCGCTTATTGGCATCATTTGCAAAGAGAAAAAACTGTTGAAAATAATTAAAACAGTGAGAAGGGAGATGTGGGTGGTTTTATTTTCTAATTATTTTGGGCTCCTGTTACCCAATACCTTGCTCTCCTTTTTCAACAAACATGAAAGAACAGCTCGCACCCATTTTTACACTTATTTGCACTAATTTGCAAAGGAACAAAATAATACAAACAGCTGCAAATAATAAAGACAGCGGGTAGGGAGATATGGGTGAAATTTTATTTTATTTTCTAATTATTTTTGTCTTCTGCTTCCTAGTACCTTGCCCTTCTCTTTCACTCTCTCTATGTATTTCATTGGTTTTGGTAGCATCTGGGACTAGTCTCACCATGTCGCAGGCACGTGCACACAACAAGACTGTTCTTCGTGAGATCTAAGACTTCTCGTTGCAGACCAGTCAGCAACTAAAAACATCAAAGGAGATGAGCTTGAGTCGTTTAGTGTCCACTAGGCATTACAGTCAGACAGCTCCCCTCCCGCACCCAAAAGTCTGACCCCAGATTAATCATCTAAACACCCTCCAGACTACAGAGTATGGCGCCGACCCTAACATGGCATCCTAATCTGCTTTTAAATGTCTCAGGTGGTAATTGGATGGCACTGTAACAGTGCCAGTAGAACATAATTTTTGAAAAGTTAAAGCTGTAAACAATAGGAATTGTAAAATAAACTTCAAACATGCTAGTTTAGGGGCCTGGGTAGCTCAGAAAGTAAAGATGCTGACTACCACACCTGGAGTCACAAGTTCGAATCCTGGGCGTGCTAAATGTGACTCTAGTCAGGCTTCCTAAGCAACCAATTGGCCCAGTTGCTAGGGTGGGTAGAGTCACATTGGGTTAACCTCCTCGTGGTCGCAATAATGTGGTTCTTGCTCTCGGCGGGGCGCATGGTGAGTTGTGCGTGCCTCCACACGTGCTAGGTCTTCGCGGTAACGTGCTCAACAAGCCACGTGATAAGATATGGATTGGATGTCTCAGACGTGGAGGCAACTAAAACTCGTCCTCCGCAACCCGGTTTGAGGTGAGTCACTACACCACCATGAGGACCTAGAGTGCATTGGGAACTGGGCATGCCAAATTGGGGGAGAAAAGGGGAAAAGGAGAAGAAAAAAAAACATGCTAGTTTAACTACAACTCCAATTAAAAAAAAATCTGGGACAGTATGGAAAATGCTAATTAAAACAAAAAGGAGTGCTTTTTAAATTCTATTTACCATGTGCTATATTGAAAGCACTACAACAACACATTATTTGATGTTTTACTTCTATAATATACAGTGCATCTGGAAAGTATTCACAGCGCTTCACTTTTTCCACATTTTGTTATGTTACAGCCTTATTCCAAAATGGATTAAATTCATTATTTTCCTCAATTCTACAAACAATACCCCATAATGACAATGTGAAATAAGCAAATTTATTTAAAAAAAAATTTTTTTTAAATCACATGTACATAAGTATTCACAGCCTTTGCCATGACAATGAAAATTGAGGTCAGGTGCATCCTGTTTCCACTGATCATCCTTGAGATGTTTCTACAACTTGATTGGAGTCCACCTGTGGTAAATTCAGTTGATTGGACATGATTTGGAAAGGCACACACCTGTCTATATAAGGTCCCACAGTTAATAGTGCATGTCAGAGCACAAACCAAGCCACGAAGTCCAAGGAATTGTCTGTAGACCTCCGAGACAGGATTGTATCGAGGCACAGATCTGGGGAAGTGTACAGAAAAATTTCTGCAGCATTGAAGGTCCCAGTTAGCACAGTGGCCTCCATCATCTGTAAATGGAAGAAGTTTGGAACCACCAGGACTCTTCCTAGAGCTGGCCGCCTGGCCAAATTGAGCGATCGGGGGAGAAGGGCCTTAGTCAGGGAGGTGACCAAGAACCCGATGGTCACTCTGACAAAGCTCCAGCATTTCTCTGTGGAGAGAGGAGAAACTTCCAGAAGAACAACCATCTCTGCAGCACTCCACCAATCAGGCCTGTATGGTAGAGTGGCCAGACGGAAGCCACTCCTCAGTAAAAGGCACATGACAGCCCGCCTGGAGTTTGCCAAAAGGCACCTGAAGGACTCTCAGACCATGAGAAACAAAGATTGAACTCTTTGGCCTGAATGGCAAGTGTCATGTCTGGAGGAAACCAGACACTGCTCATCGCCTGGCCAATACCATCCCTACAGTGAAGCATGGTGGTGGCAGCATCATGCTGTGGGGATGTTTTTCAGCAGTAGGAACTGGGAGACTAGTCAGGATCGAGGGAAAGATGAATGCAGCAATGTACAGAGACATCCTTGATGAAAACCTTCTCCAGAGCGCTCTGGACCTCAGACTGGGGTGAAGGTTCATCTTGCAACAGGACAATGACCCTAAGCACACAGCCAAGATAACAAAGTAGTGGCTCCGGGACAACTCTGTGAATGTCCTTGAGTGGCCCAGCCAGAGCCCAGACTTGAACCCGATTGAACATCTCTGGAGAGATCTGAAAATGGCTGTGCACCGACGCTCCCCATCCAACCTGATGGAGCTTGAGAGGTCCTGCAAAGAAGAATGGGAGAAACTGCCCAAAAATAGATGTGACAAGCTTGTAGCATCATACTCAAAAAGACTTGAGGCTGTAATTGGTGCCAAAGGTGCTTCAACAAAGTATTGAGCAAAGGCTGTGAATACTTATGTACGTGATATATATTTTTATTTTTTTTTTTTATAAATTTGCAAAGATTTCAAACAAACTTCTTTCACATTGTCATTATGGGGTATTGTTTGTAGAATTTTGAGGAAATAATGAATTTAATCTATTTTGGAATAAGGCTGTAACATAACATAAAATGTGGAAAAAGTGAAGCGCTGTGAATACTTTACAGATGCACTGTACATATACACTCATATACTGTACACTTTCAAATCAGATGATTGCAATGCACTCTAAAAAAGTTGGGACAGTTGAGTGTTTACCACTGTGTAACATCACCATTTCTTCTAATAACACTTAAGCATTTGGGCACTCAAGAGTCAAAACACAAGTTTGTTCATTTTAGCGAGCTGAATTTTCCGCCATTTATCCATTATGCAGGTCTTCAGTTGTGCAATTGTACGAGGCCTTTGTTGCCATATTTCACACTTCATAACGTGCCACATTTAAGACAGGTCAGGACTGCTTTAATGTATATCATGACATGGGCACGGGAATACTTTGGTAAACCTTTGTCAATCAACACCATTCGCCACTGCATCCACAGATGCAAGTCAAGGCTTTCCTATGCAAAGCAGCAGCCATACATCAACACTTTCCAGAAGTGCCGCCGACTTCTCTGTACCCGGTCTTATCTGAGATGGAAAGTACAACAGTGGAACTGTGTTTTGTGGTCCGATGAGTCCACATTTTAAATAGTTGTTGGAAACAACAGCCGTCACGTTCTCCAGGCCAAAAAGGAAAAGTACCATCCAAGATATTATCAGATTCAGGTCTAAAATCCAGTGTCTGTCCTGGTATGGGGGTGTGTCAGTGCCCATTGCGTGGGTAACTTGCACATCTGTGTGGGCACCATTAATGCAGACATGTATGTGCACACTTTGGAGCAACATAATCAGCCTGGATTACAAGTGTATGGCTGTGTAAGCAGAAAGTGTAAGTGCTAGATTGGCCTCCCTGCAGTCCTGACCTGTCTCCATTTGAGAATGTTTGGTACATTATGAAGCGCAAAATATGGCAACGAAGGCCCCGTACAATTGAAAGAGCCGAAGACCTGCATAATGGATGAATTGGGAAAAATTCCGCTTGCTAAACTTAAACTTGTGTCTTGAGTGCACAAATGCTTAATAAACGTTATTTAAAGAAATGTTGATGTTACCCAGTGGTAAACACTTCACTGTCCCAACTATTTTGGAGGGTGTTGCAATCATCTGATTTGTAAAAAAACTATTAAATTCTCAACATAAAACAATAATGTGTTGTTGTAGTGCTTTCAATATAGCACAGAGTGAATATTAAATTTATAAATTATAATTTATATAAATATTTTATATAAATTATAAAATGAATATATGAATATATAAATTCACTCCTTTTTGGTTTCATTAGCATTTTCCATACAGTCCCAACTTTTTTGGGGTTGTACATCTGCTCTTTATTTTAAATAATGAGGAGGAGGACACTAGCTGAGCTAGGCCTACAGCTACTCTGTTAAGTGCTTGAACTATCAATGTGCTACTTCTTGGTAATAATACAACATAATCACACAGAATGTTGACACGTTGCTACCGAATTTTCTAGCACCCTCTCATCAACCACATTCTGCCGAGTTACTGACAAGTGCAATATCTCATCAGACATTTCTTGCATCAGTTCAGCTGTGTTTACCTTCTCCTGTGGCGTGACTGACTGCACATCTTGTCAGCAGCGTCACAGACCTGGGTTCACGTGCCATGTTGAAAAAAGGAAGTGATCACACAGCTAATAAATGACGAGCACTGTTTGGAGGTTCCATTTTTCCTCTAAGATTGTATTTTTTTTTTTTTTTACTGATGGTAAGGTTTAGGTTTGTTGCTTAGGTTAGGGGACAGAGTTACTAAAACATGCATTCCTCTCTACTGAATTGCATAATTTAAAATGGGGAAAAAATCCAGCTTGCATTACAACTCCCTTTTGGCACCCCTCTGTGGACATTACACCTGGAAACAGGAGCTCACACATGCCCATATATTCAACAAAACTTCCTACTTTGACCTCTGGGGACAGTAGTTCAGATTTCCATAAGCTAAGACTTAATAAGCTTCATAGCTCAACAAAATCACTAGAGGTCTTCTAAAACAATATTGTTCAATCAGTGTATTATTTCTACTGGGAAATCAGCCACTGATGATCAACAGGTATGTTGTCTGTCATGCAGCTATATTCAGGGAGTTCCAGAAGACATCTGGACTTGGCCTGCCTTAGAAAACATCTAAAAGCCTAATTTATTTGAATGAGGAATGTACATGTGTATAAAACTTTCAGTACATGCCATAACTTTGCGGAATGTAGTTATTAAGCAAACACATAAAACCAGAATCTTTAGGAAACAGAAACAAGCACAAAGTTTGTCATAAGTTTGTCTTAATAGATTCCACAATTCTTCTGCATGTCACTAAAAGGCCAAACAAAACACTGAATCAAAGTGTTGAGTAGCCATTGTTGAAATTGCTTTCACAGGAAATCCTTTACTAACACATGTTCTACTGAGGCCCCAACAACTCACATTTAAAGGTGCGCTAAGTTCTTGTTCATGTCGTCTTAGACTTACACTGACACCTAGTGGCCTGGATGCAGCATCATTCAAACGCAATAGTTTTCAGTTACTGATGCCAGTGTAAAAATTCGCAATTCACAGTCAGCCATGATTACTTTTATCAATGAGTGAAAGTGTCAAATAACAGGATGGTTACTGAGATTAAGTGAGTAGTATTTGGCTGGTAATGTGAATCTAACATGGCAGCCCCCATGCGCGAACCCTCTCCAAGTAGAATAAAACAGCTTTTACAAGGTTACTGATATGACTGGAATCATTTTAATGTGAGTGGTCATAATTTCCCACATGTTTCAAAATTACAATTAATTTCTTAAGAAGTACAGCTTTTTTAATGAGGAAAATATTACTTGGTACACCTTTAAGTAAGGAATAATTGACGATGGACCGTTGAATTATTGAAAAATAATGCACACCCCGAGGTGGCCGTTACACCTTGGGTGTACATTATTTCTCAATAATTCAACGGGTCGAAGTCAATTACTCTGCTTATACCATGGTTACCACACCTCAAGACATCAGGGTTTTATTTCAAGACATTTTCTTGCTTTCGTCCCTAAAACGCTCGTGAGTGGAACTTTCTTCTGCCATGGATTCAGCGTCTTGCTTTGATACAGCCCAAGACTTTGTTACTTTAGAACTAGTAACGGAGGATTACGCTGCTGTTAAGCACTTATTGGAGTAACAAGGTAGTGCGTTTGAGCGAGAGAGAGAGAGAGAGAGAGAGAGAGAGAGAAACTGAGTGAGATCGCGTGTGGGATTACTTCTGTTTGTTGCGGCTCTTGTCAGCAGTAACATCGCTTCAAATTGCCAAGATGTAAGTTTAAGTATACTTCTCAGCAACAGTGAGTGTCGCCATTCTTATATATATATTTTCTGTTGCTAAACAACTGTTTACATCCCCATTGAGTCACAGGGGTGTGCTGACATGAAGGCTCTGTTTGTTTCTTGCCGTGCGGTAATGTGTGTGTGTGTCCATGTGTGAGAGTGTGTGTCCGTTTGAGAGCAAAAGAGAGGGGCAGTGCGTGGGTGCTTTCCAAAGATATTAAAAGTTCATTCGTATAAGCAAATATAGAAACTGTTGTATTGATCAAGTCGCATTTACTTCAAGGCTCTGTTTGTTGGTCGCGACTCGATATGTGTGTGTGCGCACGCATACGTGTGAGTGTCAGTGTGTGTGGGTGAGAGCACAAGGGCTCTTTTCAACAGAAATTGAAATTAGGGCTGTGAATTGAAAACTTTATCTAATTAATTGCACCGTTTTCTCCGATTAATCACGATTAAATTATGGTACGCTTTCAACAAAAAAATATTAGTCGCAGAAATTAACACGTTAAATTTCCAAGCCCTAATTGAAATAAATTTAAGAAATTACAGAGCTTATTTGTCATTCTTATCCAATGTACTTACCCAGTGTCTTTGTTTTAATTGGTTATTTTGCTGTGGTAGCCTGTACTACTGCTCTCTGTAATAACTGAAATAATTTGACGAAGTGATATGGAGCCGTTATGCGGTTAAGACCTGGAACAACTTCATAGCTCTGCGTTTACTGAAAAATAATTGCACACCTTAGAAAATCTGTCAAGCATTCAAGAGACCTTTGGTATGACATGCAGTAATGGTGGGCACACTAACAGTTTAGCAATATTACACACCACAAGGAAAGCAGAGCTTGTAAAGCAGGTCAGGTCACTGAGGAGGATTACTGATGCATATATTATCAGCATATGTTCCCAGTTCCAGATGCCTGCTTCCTCCTCCTGTTCATTGTAATAGTCTCTCTAAATTTTATGTTTGGTCTTGAAGCTGGATGTTTTAACAGCTGGTCTTTAAGTGCCTTCTATTTTTAAAGCTTTTGTTACAGAATCGGCTAGAACATGAGGGCCAAAATAACAGTCTGTCAGAAGCCAGCAAGTGTGGAATGGCACCCTATCAGTAACAGATGCAGGTACCAGGTGAGCAAAGGTGGGTAAACTTAACTCAGCAAGGACAACTTAAAACAGGCACTAGAAAGAAGACAAAATCGCTTTGAGAAAAAAGGCCCTAAGAACATTGCTAGCTTGAAGAACTTTTAGCTAAATCTGCCTTGAAAATGTGTCTTAGTGCTACAAAAGGGTTAAAACCACAGTACCTTTGTCAACGTCAAACTGAAACTAAACCTTCTCCTCGAGTGATGCTCGTACGGGGCCTTAAGTGACCTCGCTCTGCAACATGTATGTTACAAGTTCAAACAAAGTACAAATGGGAGTACAAGCTATTTTTTGCACCAAAATGTTGACCAATTTCATTTTCAAGAGGAATAAAGAGCAGGAAAAAAAAAAAAAAGCATTTATGCTGAAAGTATGCAAATGTAAAACTTCCTGATCAGATGTTCAACGACACACTAGGTCTGTTTCAACAAACTCTTTCTCCATGTGCTCACAAACAGTGTTGGGTGTAATGCATTACAAAGTAATTAATTACTGTAATTAAATTACTTTTTAATTGAAAAGGGAAAAAGGGATTACTCTTACTTTTTCAGTCATTTAAATAGTTACTTCTGATGAAACTGTGTTAAATACTGTATAGACTATAGAACAATTCTATATAAAACAATAGTGAATTTAAAATCGAAATATAACATCTAATGTTAAAATATATGTTTTCTAATTTAATGCTGCCCCGTTAAATTCTTTGGCCAGTTCGAGAGAGAGAGACGCACGCGGCAGCTTTGCATGTGTGTCTGTGTCCTTATGTTTTATGTTGTTTTAAAGTTAATTTATGCATTAAAAGTTTATGTTGATTGTTCAGCCGGTTCCCGGCTCCTCCTTGCCCGACCTTTTACTGTTACAGTAATTAATGACTTTTTTAGAGTAACTTACCCAACACTGCTCACTAACAATAAGTCAACTGAATGTGCCACAGAAAACAAACTTAATAAACTTCTAATTTCAAGTTGCAATCAGTCCAGTAGTACCAAGACGATTAAGCATATGACTGCAACATGTTTAATGTGCTACTCATAACATAACATTTTGCACAGGATTTAAGCAACAGCGTGTGTCTTACAGCTCCAGTTTCTGAGTGTATCAGCTATCAAAAACAGTATCAGTTAAAAGAATCATGTCTGAAGACATGCTAAAGGTTTGTATAAGCTTCACTGACTGTTTCACATCATTAAATGAGAGGGCAGTTCATGCTGACATCAGGGTGAGAAGACCTATCTTCTGCCAACCACAGAGCATGATGTGTCAGAGACACGCTGTCTATTAACAGAACAAAACATTTGCTAAATATACAGTTTAAATATCTTTGAAAATGTGTGCACTTCACACACAGCTCAAGAGTTTGTTATTTTTCACCATGGGTGTGTAATGAAGGGAGTTTAAAACATCATAGATTCAAGATCAAAGATCAGTCTGGGCCAAAATCATTTCCCAAGCAGTCAAATCATGGTTTTCTCCAGCAAGGAGCACCCAGCGCCTGTTTCAACACATCAGTCCAGCTTATGTTGCACACTGGTAGCACATTCTTAAAGGTTAACAATATCAAATATTAGTAATATCATTAATAACGGTACTGGAAGACACTACTTTTGACCTACAGAGCTCAGAAATTTGAAGTTAGGTGTAGACATTACAACTAAAACACACAGGAAGCAGACAAGACTACTAGGAGAGGAAATTATCTACCACTTGCCAATAAGAACACATGCTAGTATTCTACAGAATTTAGGGCCACATAAAGGCAAACAGATGCACGGGCTGTTGTAATGTTAATTAGTTACTCGTGAGACCGGTCTAGGGATCTTTGGTTTAATAAATAAACTGGCTTAGAGGCAGAACCATGTGATATTCACGTTTTCCTAAGGAGGTCTACAAGTTCCTTTTATTATATATCCCACCGAGAACACTGAAGTGGTTTAACGCATAAGAGCTTAATTTACCTCTCTTGCAATGATGTTGAGGGCATCTTCCTCGGCAGTCAACCCAATTTTGCTGGGAGTTCTTTTACGCCCTGGCCCTTGTGACCCCATTAGAATCACCTTTAATTATTCCTTCCGTAAGAAACGCACGCTCGAGAGCGGATCCCAATCAATAAACACTTCTCCAACAAAGGCATAAAAGAAGAAAAGGCGTCTCCAACTCTTTACAGCGACTAGGCTACGTTGTGTCGTTGGCGACGCTGTTCATTTTGTTACATCCGTCTTTTGCACTCTTCCTCCTGCTGTACTCTTTTGACTGAAGAGTCACCACCGGTGCTGAGAGCGCAAACGCCTTTTCATGACACACGTGTCGCCCCCGAGGAGATGCCAAAATGGCTGTAAACGTTCTGGACTTGGTTTGATAAGAGTTAGACCGTTTTCTCAGCAGTGTGATTGTCAGTTTACAGAGCGGTTAAACTTTTTTCTTGCTTAGTTCAGTCATTCTGTACTCGAGCGCTTGTTCTTTCCGAGTTGGGGGGAGTTTCAGGGTTCTCTCACCCTCTTTGCTATTTTTAATTATGGGAGTCTGGAGCTAGAAACAGAAACCTCTTGCACTTCTTGAAGTCATGCACGTGTAGCTATGCTAGGGTGACCATATGTCCTCTTTTTCGGACCTTAAAAAAGCGTCCGTCTGGGATTCGGCTTTAGTCGCATTATGATGTGCATCTGGTCTAATACTTCATTGTGTGCGCGCGCATATTTGCATTTCTTTAACCCCCTCTTTGTAAGTCCCGCCTTCTCGCACACCAATTGGTCGATTATAAGAGGCTTGCAGCAACTATTGGCCAAATTCCTGCCTGTCAATCTCTCCGCGAACTCGCGAAGCTCTGTTGTGTTCGGCATCAAAGTTGCTTGACAGTAGCAGTAAATGACAACTGAGTGGAAACAATGCCCAAATTAAAGTGCAACTTTACAGAAGATTTGCACAAAAAATTCCCATTCTTTCGTCCAGGTCGAGATCCGTGGGAAGCAGCATGTGTGACATGTAAAGCTGGCACTTATGTGTCAGTTGCTAATAAAGGTGCAAGTGATTTAGAAGCACACATTAGCTCTGCAAAGCATAAAGGGTCAGCAAAAGGTGAAAGTTCATCAGGTAAATTAACGGACTACTTTTTGCGACCAGGTAAAATTGTTTTCCATGGCCATTCAAAAATAATAGTAGTAGTAAATGAAGGTACGCTCATGGCATCAAATATTTTATTTTAGTACATGGACATTCAAAAGAATGTTGGAAATGTTTATTTATTTATATATATTTATGTTATGCTAATAGAGTGTCTTTTTCACTGTATTAAAGTTTGCATCCATAGTTACTCTGTTTTGAACCCTATTATTCCACCCCACCCCAATTAGTCATACCATGCTGTAAACCTCCTCATTCTCAACAACTTTGCCTTAAGCACCATTGATTTGAAACAATAACAATAAATACTTGAGATTATTTTAAAAGATTACTTTTTCGAACTAGTCGTAGACCGTTCGCCCGATTGGAACCAAACAAGTGCAGAAACAGTCTCTGGAGTCCCAAAATGAAAAGTAAACAAAGGAATGGTAAAATTTATCGTCAAATGGTATGCCAAAACGTTCATAATGGGTGTGGCCATTTTTACTAAAATGGTTATAACTCTTGAACAGATTGAGATATTATCACCAAATTTTGTACACTCATGTATGAGGTCATTCTGAGGACACACACAAATATTACGCACCTCTGCCTCTTGGTGGCGCTATAATGGTTAAAAACAAATATGTCTCTAACTATGGAACCGTTGGTCCGATCGACTTGAAATTTTGCATGCAGTTTATTTGTCCAAGGTGTCATCAAGGTCTATGTTGACAGTGGGATATTTTGAAAAACATGGCCGCCATCGACCAATCAGCTTTCAGCAGCTTTTATATAGTCAGTTTGTATAATTTGGCATCTGCTGGATCATTTCTGTCAATTCTGATTATTTGGTTATTTCTTCACATGTGCTTGGACCCCGATGATTGCCGCTTGCATCTATATTTATTATTATTATTATTATTATTATTATTATTATTATTTCATTTTATATGGAATTGTACAATATTTTAATAAGGGGGAGTTATAATGGTAACAGGGTTGACATCTAACTTTGGGGACACAACTTTAAGTCTTAAAAAATATATACGATGTCCACTAAAACATAAAAAGTTATTGACAGATACATACTAAATACTAGAATTTATTTCAATGTATTTTTTCTTCACATTTAAAATGTTTTTGCAAACACAGGGCAGGGGAAGCCCAAAAGGCATCCTCATAAAGACAGACAATAAAAAAAACGTGTTGCTGATGTGTTAAGAAAATTGCCTAAAATAACATGTCGTAAAAGTTGGCATCAGTTTTTCATTGTTAAAGTCATTGTTTACAGTGTTATGCGGAATGACCCTTAGGGTAGACAGAGTAAAGTTGTAACACTTTTTGCTTTTTGCTATACTGCACAAATACTGACTAGAAATCCATGCAAATTTTTTTTTTTTTTTTACCACACCTTTATCTGTCTACCAACAAAATACATAAAATAATAATAATAATAATAAACTACTGTGTTCTAGAATTAGTTTATGAAAACAAGGAGGGCATTTGTTGTACATTTCCTCATACTGGGTACTGTAACACTCATTTGTAATAAGACAGGCCTACAGTTTAAAAACTTAAGTGAAATATAGAGACATACTATAATCTGCTGCTGTTTTCAAATATTTTTAATGCATATGTATAAATAGATCTACCTATCTATCTATCTATCTATCTATCTGTATGTATGTATGTATTTATGTATGTATGTACTACTCTAAAATGATATTTTATAAAATGATTACTTATATAAGCATTTTGACTGAATAAAAGCTAACAAAACTCTAGAAGCATGTGCTCTCATGTTTCTTATGTAAAGTGTTACATCTGTCCCCCGCTGATCACCTTGACTGTTTGCCTGATTTTCTCAGTGTGCTTACATCCTAATATGTCCCTGCAAATCAATAAATCAATATTTACAAGCAAAGTTGAGTTGCCCAAACCAAGTTTTTGGTATATGTCATAAAGACTTAATGTATTTGTTCCATAGCCTACCTGTATTGGATGAAAATATTGATTATTCTTTACATGCATCTGCTTCAGTTGCAATTGTATTGTGACATCTAGTGGTAAAGAAATAGAACTTACCGGTCATAGTGGGGTGGGTCAAAAACGATTCATAAAATGCTAGTGAAAAGTCGTTCAGTTAAGAATTAATTTATTTAGCTTTATAAGTTATAAACGTGTTAAATTTGTTAGTTTTCCCGTCAATTGATTTTGTTTCTTCTTCTCAGATAACAGATCAGCTGTTAGATATTCAAGTCTTGGGCGGGCTCGTCCAAACTCTAATCGATCAGTAAAATGACTCAGGTGTGCCCAGGTAAATGTGATTAAAAGGGAGCTCAGAGCTCAATTGTTCAGCAGTACTTTGAGACCTGTGAGTGAGACAATATGGGTGAGTGGGTTTTATTTTTGTGCCATTTTAAAGTGCGTTTAGATTTTATTCTTTCACTTTGTTGTACATTTTCATTGTTGTATCGATGTGTATAAACGTTAATTATGTTCTGGTTATGTACTCCCTAAGCCGCGAATACCGTGCTTATTGTGTACGCGCACCAGAGCGCGGGATCTTTCAATGCAGCTATCAAAGATGTTACTGCGGCCGCCCTAAAGGAACAGGGCTGCAGTGTGCTCGTGTCTGACTTGTACGGAATGAAGTTCAAGGCCACAGCAACCAAGGAGGATATCACTGGTGTGTGTGAAGGAGTGTTCTTTTATATTTGCGTTCTAATATTGCTCAAATCATTACTTTCTAAACTCTTCCCCAGGATCTGTAAAGAATCCAGAGCACTTCTGTTATGGAGAGGAGACCATGTTGGCCTGGCAGGAGGGGCGACTAGCTTCTGATATTGTTGAGGAGCATAAGAAACTCAAAGAAGCTGACCTTATTATTTTTCAGGTGAACATTTTCTTATTGGTGCAGTCTTGCTTGGTTATATATATATATATATATGACCGTTTGCTGTCTGTTAATTGCAGTTTCCAATGTACTGGTTCTCCGTTCCTGCAATCATGAAAGGCTGGATGGATCGGGTTTTTACACTGGGTTTTGCCTACACCCCAGAAGAGCGCTACAGTCAGGGCATCTTCAGGGTGAGGCCTATTTTGGCACAGTCCTATTTTTATTAGAATCCCCACAGATGGTGCTTTTTGTTCTCAGCCTCAATTCAAACAGCATAATTCTAGACGCCTAATGAGAAATTTGTGAACGGGACATTTCTGTTGGCATGATTTGAGGTTTTATTCACTTCAGGATAAAAAAGCCATGTTGTCCTTCACCACGGGCTCTCATGAGTCCATGTTTAGCCCTAATGGGATCAATGGAGATATGAATGTTACATTATGGCCAATTCAGGTAAGTAGCATTATTCCCTGTTCTCAATGCAACCAGACTTGAGTTGTGCAGTGTTTAGTTACTGCACACATTGTTCATGATGTAATGGAATGTCTGTTCTGTAGAATGGTGTCCTCTACTACTGTGGCTTCCAGGTTCTGGCACCACAGATCTTCTGGGCACCCATGCACCTCTCTCCTGAGGGCCGTGAGAACCTGTTGGAAAGCTGGCGTTCTCGTCTTCAAGGTCTGCTGAGTGAGACTCCTCTTGCTTTCCTGCCTGCAGAAAGCTTTGATGAGGGGAAAGGCTTTCAGCTGAAGCCTGAAGTCAAGGAAAAGCAGGCTGATTCTCCCTTTGGTCTCACTGTGGGTCACCACCTGGAGAAACCTCTACCACCCCACAACCAGATGAAAGCTGGAGTGTGATACGTGGCCACACGAGGGCAGCACTGCACCATTCAAGGCTGAATCTGATTTCACACGTGAATAAACTTGTTCTTGTTTTGAAATGTGTTTTGTAGTGGGGTGGTTTTCTTGCTCCCCAGGGGGCTTTTTGTCCAGCCACTTGTAGGGAATTGTTAGTTTCCATTTTAGAAGGAAAGAGCAGTAACTTGCTAGTGTTTGGTAGTCGTGTGTTGCATTGAATGCTGTTTGTGGTACTTTTTGTTTTTAATGGTAATGAGTACTGATGTCTCTGGAATGCCAGTGGATAATTGGTGTGGTTAAGTGTCCTATTCAGAATATCTGATAGGTTTGGTTGTGTAATTAGTTCCGGTAGATGGCTCATGGTCCACATGTAATACAGTGTCCAAAAAGAAACCCACCTGTTGTCAGGAGACTGAACCTTGCAGGTCAGAAAATTAGACCATTGCATGTTTTGGGGGAGTGTACTAATTTTTGTGGACCATGTTCTGTGCAGTTGGTGTACAACAGTACACTGCAAGAAATGCTGTATTCTGCAATGGAATGTCCAGTATGACAAGTGAACTGGAAGTAAACTCCATGAGTTGTAGTATCTCCTTGACTTTCAGAAGTCCAATCAAATTTCTCTTTCCCCTCCCCCCCCCCCCCACTACTTAAAGAAATTAGCAGTAGAGTGTACTTTGCAATGAGCAGTATTCCAGTCCAACAACAGAGAAACTGCTCAGATCTGCGTAGTGACTCTGTGGTGATGTGCTTGTACCATCCACAACTGTTAAATGGTCATGTTCCAGAGAAGAGACTCCATTGTTTAAGTACCATCACCCTAAATTTAGTTTGATACAGTATTAAATTCACAATTATATCTTCCATGTTATGGTAAGTCACTGTTCTTGTTAAACAGGCATTTTAAGAGCAATAGAAGAAATGGATAAATGTGTGTAAAAGTTGGTTTATGCACGCTAAGAATAGCCAGATAAAAGAATGGTGTACACGGAGAACTCATACTGATCCAGTTTTGAGTACTCTGTCCTGATTGTTGTGAATACATAGCTGTCTGCACCACACATTGGAATGCTTTGACTGTTGGCATGTGGTTAAAACAAATCATCTGGAGACCCTGTTCACAAGATGGTTTGTTTTAACCATTTGTCCAATTACTGTATTGGAAACTACATCCATTCGAAAAATAAGGTGAATAAATTTAGTTGGGAAGAGGCTTCCAACTAAGCAATGGTCATTCACTTAATCGGACTTCTAATGTGCCGCTTCAATTTTAATGTGTGTTTTCATTGCATGAAAAATGCAATTGCTATTCCACAATCTACTCTGTTGCATTTGCAGATTAGTTAAGGACAGAAACCAGTAGATTGACTGGCTGCTGGCTAATACCAGTCACCTGTAAGATGGTTCTGTGTGGTCTGCAGTGGAAGCATTTGTGGTTAAGGTGACAGACTTGATGCACAGTCTCCTGGGTGTAGTGCAGATTTTGCAATCACCACACCTTTCCTGGCAATAACAGACACTCTCGATATTAACATGCAAGTCTAACAGTTTAATGAACCTGAAGTTTTCAGAGAGAACTGTGTAATAAGGCCTTTATTGCGTTTAAAGCCTTTATTCAGAAAATTATTGCATTCGGAGCCTAAGGGGACCATTTGTGACCTTAACACCTATAACCCCCCAACCCCAAAATAGTTTTGTTCAAGACATGGTTACGGCCTTGGTAATAATCATTTGAAGTGATTGATATGGTTGAAGCCTTCTACAAGTTAGCTAAAAGAAATACAATTCTTTGTATTCTTGCATTTGATGCATATTCATAGTTAAATGTGGCCACTTATAGAATTAAACTCTCTCAAAATTGGTCTATTGTTTTTTGTTTGACAATGGGTTACTTTGAGTTAAACTCCAGCCAGGTCTCCTAAGCAACCAAATTGGCCCGGTTGCTAGGGAGGGTAGAGTAACATGGGGTAACCTCTTTGTGGTCACGATTAGTGGTTCTCTCTCTCAATGGAGCGTGTGGTGAGTTGTACATGGATTGCAGAGAGTAGCATGAGCCTCCACATGCTGGGAGTCTCCGTGGTGTCGCGCACAATGAGTCACTGATAAGTTTCTTGGATTGACTGTCTCGGAAGTGGAGGCAACTAAGATTTGTCCTCCGCCACCCGGATTGAGGTGAGTAATTGCGTCATCACGAGAATCTACTAAGTAGTGGGAATTGGGCATTCTAAACTAGAAGAAAAGGGGAGAAAAAGAAGCTCCAAAAATCAGACAGTGGGCATAAGCTTCATCCATACGATGAAGTTTAATGAAGCTGTTAAATTCTAAAGCGACAATCGCTTTTGGTGTGAAAAGACAAATATTTAAGTACTTTAACTACAATCCAACACTTCACGAGAGGGTGGAGTTCAGGTGATCTCTTGTGAAGTATTCATGTTGCCATGGACAGGGTTGGGGAGTAACGGAATACGTGTAACGGGATTACGTATTTAAAATACAAAATATAAGTAAATGTAAGCACAGCGTACTTCTAGCGGGAAGACTAGCAGTTGTACATTGCACCATTTGCTAGGTAACTCCTAGCCAATCACATGTAAGCCATTGTTTTATAAGTTTGCTCACAATCTATCACATTGCTGTTTCAGTGTGCTAACACGGCAACCTCCACCACCCCACCACCACCAGTTGAGTCCCGTCCTGCACAGGGGTAGGCTCCTCACCCCTGCCTCCTATCTCCGGCAGGATATGACTGTTCGGAGTACAACTTCTTCGGACAGCCAGATGGGGCTTACGCCAAAGAGACACTACATTTCTGTTTTATATTCATTAAATAAATGTAATCTTAAATTTCACTCAAGTCTGCGACTCTTCCTCATAGAACTGTATTCCACTACAGTTACAATTTAAATCATTGGTATTTAGAATAGTTACATTCAAAAAGTATTTTTATTACTGAAGAGATTACTTTGCATTTTATTGTCATTTGTTTCATTTAATATTTAGTCCTTTCAGATGGAAAACATTTATACATATAAATGATGCGATCCAAAGTGCATTTGTACAGCAGTGAAACACTTTCTTATGATGTGTAACATTCATATGAGCAGACAGAAGTTTGTAGCAGAAGAAATAGAAATAAACCTTGTGTAAATTGCTTTATGATAAGCTAAAATGCTTTTTCTAGCCATTTTACATGCACGTTACCAGGCACGATCATATTTTTTTTTTTTTAATCAAAATTCCCGTTGGATCATTTATTTTTTTTCTAGTAAGACCTTTTGATATTAGGGCAAAAATCATATTCTTGATAACAATACAAAAATTTTCCTGTAAAAATATCTAAAGATCCTTAAAACAAGATCAGTTTGATTCATCTTGTTTTAGAAACAACACTGCATAGATATTTAGGTTTTTCAGAGAATGTATTTTTAACATGTTTGTCTTATTGTACTGACAGTTTTTATATAGTCAAAAAAAGTGAAAAAATCTACCAGTGCTGAAGTAATCCAAAGTATTTAGAATACATTACTGACCTAAAATTAAATTTTACAGCAGGTATTCTGTAATCTGTAGTGGAATACATGTAAAAAGTAACTCTTCCAACACTGGCCATGGATACAGATGTAATCTCACATTCTCCACTCGGCTGAGACATCCAGGATGAGCACACAAATGCACCAAGGTCTAAACCTAAACCAATGAAGCTTCTGTTCCTCCTCACTTGTTAACAGCGCTGCTCTTCCGGCTGTGATGCACGTGCATCAGTTTTTGCGTATTTCAAATGCCAATGCGATTACGTCACACGCGTACCGCTGCTCAACGGAAGCATGATTTACAGTTTAAAAAAGTAGTTAAACATGTATCTTTTTCGCACCAAATTGATCGTATTGCTTTAGAAGACATTAATTTAACAGCTGGTGTCATATGGATGAAGTTTATGCTGACTGTATGTGATTTTTGGAGCTTCAAAAGATAAATCACCATTCACTTGCATTTGAAGGACCTACTGAGCTAAAATATTTTTCTATTTTCCTTCAAAAGTGTTCTGGTGAAGAAAGAAAGTCATACACACCTGGAATATTTTAATGGTGAGTAAATAATGAGAGAATTTACATTTTTGGTTGAACTATAACTTTAAGCTCTCTGTGCTTCTACAGTTTCTAAAGGTTTCACCTTTAGTATACCAGTTTCATTACAAAGTGGAAAGTAACATCTGTTTTGCTCATACAACAGGGGGGTGGGCTTTCATGTCAAACTCTCTGACTGTACACAAATATTTAATTACAGTGAAAGGCGTATTGTGTCATGGAGAAACCAAAACGAGTCAGTTCCTTTCTTATAAACATCTAAGGATTGAGTTCTTCCGTCAATGGTGTAGCCTGGAAGTCATAAATACACATCTCCAATAAACTGTTTTGTTCAGTTAACTCAATCAACACATGAGCCCCTGATGTCAGATGGAATGGGTAGGTACATCCATCACATTGCTTTTAGCATTGCATGGTACCGGAAATGCACACTGAAACTAGAACCACCTGGAACACAATGGTGTGGCCTGAAGACTGTCATCCTTGCACGATGGCACTCACCACATGTGCATATTTGACAGCTGTGCTGCTTTCTCGAGGTGAAAGATGTTTTTTGATGAACACCCCTTCTGCGTGCTCATATTTAGTTTATGGAACAGCGACTCAGCTGCTGTGATGTAAAGCACATCATTATTTTACAGGGATTAAATTAATAACCTTCATTTGTGCACATATTAAAAAAAATTACATTAAATGAAATGACTTGAAACTTAAGGAATAGTTCTCCCAAATGAAAATTCTGTCAACTTCATGTTGTTCCAAACCCATATACATTTCTTTCTTTTGCAGAACACAAAAGAATATACTTTAAAGAATGTCGTGAACTCTGATTTACAATAACAGTTGATAGTGATTCACTTTAAAGCTTAAGTATCAAAAAAGTAGTCCATGCGATTGGGGAGTCTATTCCAAGTCTTCGGAAGGCATAAAATCACTTAGTATGATGAACAGACTGAAATTTAAGTTGTTATTCTTAAATCATCAAACCTCAGTGCCTATTCGTGCGTTCCATTTGTCTCAGAAGTCGGAGCTCTGAGTTATTTTCCGAGTTCCGAGACCGGAACTGACAAATGGAACACCCCCCGATGTCGGAAATTCCTACTCAGAAAGTCAGACGAACTCAGAGGACCCTGAGTTCAGAAAGCAAGATGGCTGCGAAGAGCATTAACTGTAGTATGCTATGGGTTTAAAGTTTTATTTTTAGCATTTTTGTCTTTTTTGTGTCCAATTTAGTAAGTCACAATATTGTATTACCGTTGCCTATAGGCAAGTTGCTACGATCCTGTTATGCGTGAATTACCGCGTAATGTGTTGTTTATAAACTGCTACAGCTAAAATTGGCTAGGTCGCTGCTGCTAACAACAACAATGGTCTCTGCTGCTACAAGAACAATGGTCAGTATTGCTACAACAACACTGCCTAACGTTACAAACTGTAAAACCGTTTACACATAAACCCTGTTAGGCAAATTTATATTGCATATATACGTTTGTACTTCCATAGGGCATTGCCCTTTGTTTACACTGCTGGTTCGATTAAAACGTGGTTAACATGTTTTGATACAATCAGATAGGCGGAAACATTAACATACCTTCTCTGCTTTCTGTCATCTTCGTCGAGGTCTCTTAGGTGAAGGGCATACTTATTTTGTAGCTCTCTGTACTCCAAAAGAGCTAATGCAACAATTGCTTTCCTGGAGGCGTCCATCTTTTTTTCCGACTTGTTGTGTTGTGTGTAATGGAATGCATCCAACTCAGATTTCTTTCTTTTTTTTTTTTTTTTACGGATATGATGTCGATCCGAGTCCTGAGCTCCGACTTCCGAGAACGCAGGAACGTAGTATATGTTTCCATCCATGTTGTGAATTAAATTTATGTGAAAAACCATCGCAAAAATAGTGTGCGGATAAAGTCGCAGTTTCCATCCCTTATGTTCAAAAGAACATAAATGTCCGGATAAATTTTTGCCACTGTGACTCTTTTATTAATAAAATGCTTGTGGTTTAGTATATTTAGACAAAACACTATAAAGAACTTTGTCTCATGTCTGGGAGCGACAGTGCGTTACAAAGTTCTGAGAGCACTATGTGGGTGCTTCTCATTTCTGAAATCGTGCATACTCGTTTCCTTTCCTTGTTTCCTTTCCTAGTTTCCTAGCTCTACCTCTTACGAAATGAGGAAAGGATGGAAGGAAAGGAAATGAGGATGGAGGAATCGAAGCAAGATGTATCTGTAAAATGGAAAGTCCTGTTCACTCAAGTGTGACTTCAGAGTGAGTTTTTGCGCAGTTGCAGCACCTCAGCAGGCTTGCCTTTATGATATTGAAACTGTTTTTATTAATACATTCATAATAAGTCCAAATAATTCAAGATGCACTGTTGAAGTATGTGACAGTTATAGTTTATTTAAACTGCAAAGGTGAAACATGAATTAAAACTATTGTACCAGATGTGTACCAGTTTGGTCAAGTGACCAAAAAGTCTTCTGCATAGGATGCACTTGTGCTTCCTCGCTCAACCATCCTCGGGAAGCATCCTCTGTCCTCACATCCTCGTGGTGCATTTTAGAGAATTGATACTTTCTTCATGATGGCAGACTTTGATCGGTTTCCGGGTCACCGGCTCGAGGACAGATGAGCGAGGAAACGAGGATGCACAATTTAAGAAATGAGAAGCACGCTGTGTTCCTCCTTCCTTGTGACTTTGCCGCACGGATCTATAAGGTATTTTTCAAAAGTGTCAGTAAACCTTCTGTTTGGCACATTTCAAGTTTGTATTCAACTTATTTGCTCTGGAAACTCTTTTGCAGACTTCTGATTTTCACGACAATGCTATTTCAGGATGATCAGAGCAACATTTCAGATGCGATGATTGGTCTGATGGTGAGTCCAGATATGAACGAGTTGTCACATGAGTTTTTTGATGCACATTTTGTATTCCTTATAAATTCAATATGAGTTTATTCGGTAAATGTGTTTCTATCATAGTTTATTGGATAAAAAATATAAACTTCAAGAGAGCGTATGAGTTTTTTATGCACATTTTGGAGATTTTATTTGCATTTTGATGTTTCCATTCAGCAGTTTTTATATGATATCCCAAAATGTACTTAAAAATACGTGGATGGTAACCCAGCTATTGATACTTGTGTCATGGCATCATGATGTTTGGTCACAAGACCTGCAAGAACCAATGAGGTTTGATGTTATTGGAGTGTCACCATATTTGATCCCTTTGCGTTCTGCAGAAAAAAGAACGATTTGGAATGACAAGAGGGTAAAATAAGAGAGTAAATAAATACAGAATTTTTGTTTTTGTGTGAACTATTTCTTTGAGATGGTCAGTCAATAACAAAATTACTTTTTGTTTTGTGGGGCTATTTGACTTGTATTTATTTATGCAGTCTGACAATAGTTTCTCAATATAAATGTTTGCAATAAGTGTAGCATTTGCACATTGCACAGATTGCAACTGCATCCTCCAGCACGTATCTTCATACATACTGACAGTAGTAGATTGTTGAAAGTCATTACGGGGCTGTTTATTACACAAATATAAAAGTGTGAGCTGGGTTGTTAAATGCTTTTGTGAAAAGCACTAGGCCTGTAGAACAAAATAATGGGTGCCACGGGAGCTGCTATTGCTCTCAAATTGCTCAACCAATTAATGAGAGTGGGCCATTGAGGGCCTGGGAGCTTCCAGGGGAATAAAATTTAATTGAAACTGATCAGCTAGAAACTGATCAATTAGACCACAGCTGCACAGTACATTTTCTAAATATGTTTAAGCTATTTTCATAACTATATATATATATATATATATATATATATATATATATATATATATATATATATATATATATATATATATATATATATATATGCCAGATGGGCTGGTTTGAGTATTTCTGTAACTGCTGATCTCCTGGGATTTTCATGAACAACAGTCTCTAGAATTTACTCCGAATGGTGCCAAAAACAAAAAACATCCAGTGAGCATCCAGTGAGTTCTGTGGACAGAAATGCCTTGTTGATGAGAGAGGTCAACTGAGAATTGCCAAAGTCTACGGTAACTAAGATAACCAAGCTGTACAACTGTGATGAGAAGAATATAATCTCAGAATGCTATATATATATATATATATATATATATATATATATATATATATATATATATATATATATATATATATATATATATATATATATATTTTTTTTTTTTTTTTTTTTTTTTTTTTTAAGACAATCTATATTGACCTAACCATGGTAATGGGGAGCCATCCATTGTTTTACCTGAGGTCATGGCTTTTTTACAAATGCCACTGTTAAACTATGGAAAACTTTCATAAGGGCAAGTCCTGTACAATTTAGAATGAAGGAGTTTAAGGTCTGGACCTTCATTAATTTTTGAACAAATCATTGACAATTTTAGTTACACTCCAATGAACTTTATTACTTTTTTAAGGGTGGGGGATTTGGGATAGTGAAAATGCTGAGCCAAAAAGTGAATGTTATGCCCTGGTCATCAGCATAATTTGACAAGCCAACAAACTGTTATTCTACAGATTTGGGTAGTGTTTTTTCAAAATCCCTAAACCAAGACCAAAATTTCTGACTGTAACTTGTCCTAGAGCAGGGGTGGGGAACATGAGGCCTCAGGGCCATATAAGGCCTGAGAGACCATTTTACAGCCAACAAGACCATTTGAGATATAATTTGAAAAGCAAAAAATGGCCTTGATTCCATTAACAGTAAAAAAAATAAATAAAATAAAAATAAAAAGATTAAAATAATTAAAAATAATTAAAAAATAATAACAATGCAAAAATTGTAAAATAGAAAACTTTTTCTTGGTGTGTAAACATGTAATAGAACATGTACGTTAATTTCAACCCACAATCAGAAATTGCAAGCAATTGTATGGCCCGCAATAATTTAGTGAGTGCTTGAATGGCCCTTAATAGGCAAAAGGTTCCCCACCCCTGTCCTAAATCTTTTATGCTAAATCCCCTATCTAGTTAGATATTGTTAGATACTGTTAGATGAAAGAGAACATAATTCCTCTTCTACCTGCAAATGCCACATGTTGCTTTTATGCTCAATGCTTAAAAACCTCCTGTAGGAATTTAGTGTGGTGACACAGCTTAGTATCATATATTTCTGTGTATATGATGTGATTTTGTTATGAACCTCACTATTGCTGTAATGTAATGGCATTGTTATGTTGTGGTAATGTTGCAATGAAGTACTGTAGCATAATGCTATGATAATGTTAAAGTTGTTGTAATGAAACACACACACATAGACTGGGCACTGCTTATGTGGTGCAGTGCCTTCATATAATTATGTCTCAAGGACTCAACACTGTGTATGTTACATAGTAAATTAAATGTTAGTTTCTGAAAAGTTCCAGGTATATTAAAAACAGATTAATACCAAGCTCACAAGCCTGTTATGTAACAGAAAATAATTTTCACCATGTAAAAACTTAATCCACTTTACCACATTCCCTACCAGCTTACAGGACTAATTATAATGTACTTAAGAATAATATACTGTATGAAATGTATTCTAGGATATATAAACATTAGCTGTTATGGATGTAATATAGCCTAATTAAAGGGATAATTCACCCAAAAATGTCAATTCTCTCATCATTTACTCACCCTTATGCCATCCCAGATGTGTATGACTTTCTTTCTTCTGCAGAACACAAATGAAGATTTTTAGAAGAACATCTCAGCTCTTTTGGTCCATTCAATGCAAATGAATGCTGTCCAGAACTTTGAAGATCCAAAAAGTACATATGGCAGCATAAAAGTAATCCATATCACTCAGTGGTTTAATCCATATATTCAGAAGCGATATGATAGCTGTGGGTGAGAAATAGATCAAGTATGTATATGTGTGTGTGTGTATATATATATATATATATATATATATATATATATATATATATATATATATATATATATATTTCCACATTCACTTTCACATTCTTCCTTTTTTATTTATGGCGATTTGCATTCTTTGTGTTTACCTTCCCCTGTGGCGCGACCGAAAGTATATTGCATCAGCAGGATGGAAGACCTGGGTTCAGTTCCTGTGTTGAAAACAGGAAGTGATTGCGTTCGAATAATCAATGACCAGCCTGATTCAGAGGTTGCATTTTTCCCTCTAACATTCCATTTTTACTTCACTGATGGTTAGGTTTAGGTTTGGGGTTTGGGTTGGGGGTTACAGTTTATAAAATACACATTCCACCTCAATGGATTAAAGCCTGTACAGCTGAAAACAACTAGCATCACAACTCACTTTTGTTGCCCCTCCATGGAAATTACACACAAAATGGAGCTCACACATGCCCATACACCAAACAAAACTTACCGCTTTGGCCACTGGGGCAGTGTATTGCATTTCGGTAAGCACAGAACGATTTTAGCTGAAGAAAAGTCAACCTACTGTTTCAGATTTCACAGTGAGATCAGTCTGCGTGCAAGGCCTAGTAGGAGCTGCCCTTGCACAAACTCCATCTACTGGATAGGGAGGAGAATTTATAGTAAATGTTTATTTGTAATGGTGAACTATCTCTTAACACACTTAGGGAAATATAATAGACAAAAATAGTCTTAAGGGCCTTTTAGATGCCCCTAATGTTTGGGACAGACAAATACAAAGAGACGAACAGAGAAAGAGCGACACATTCAAATTTAAGAAAACGGATCTCTTTATGTATCTCTTGGTCATTGTCTACACTAAAATGGCATTTTCTTGGACAACAAAAGTTTCACACATTCCATTTTCACACTCAAAATTCATACAGTTTTATCCCCTGTTATATCCCATTTGCTTTTAAACTCTGCTTGGAGAGGAAACAGCACATTTACTCTTTCCAGCATACAAGGGGGACACACACCATTTACAAGCAGAGCTTTATGCAACCCGATCTCATGAAAAGTTGTACATAATTTACAAGTTGGCTATTTCGTATAGTCTCGCGCCATGTTGTTCGCATAAACTCGTATGACTTCATCACGTGCAAATTCACGGTTGTCTAATGCGGATGCGCGAGTTCTACTCATGAGGTGTTAAGGACATACTTATTAATAATATGCCTTAACCCAAACCCCTTATATAAACGTAACCAGTCAGTAGAGTGTGTAAACATGGTAGCATGCTGTTGTGTGTGACAGAAGCAAGTCATTGTCGCGTATTAGATGGAAACGATGCCAGCGACGTCATTGGCTGTAGTGAAAGTCGTAGGAATTCAAACGAGTGCAGTCGCACGATATCATACGAATTAGCCAAATTTAGAAATGTCGTAGGAATCCTGACGATTTCGCCATGAGAATGAGATTTCGCTGTGAGAGTGTGTTGGCTTTATAACTCTTTCTAAGAGGTAAGAACTTGTGTCACCATATTAGTTATCAGCTGGGCAAGGATTCTGAGGAATGGGTTGGTCAGAAAGACAGGCATGATCTCCTGCCCCTGGCCTTGACCTGAAAGGAGAAGAAGGCATGACCCAAATGCCATCCTTGGACAAGTTTATCCAGAGCAGTTTTTCAACCTTCAGCTGTCACCACCTGTCTTCCATGTGTATTGAGACATCAGTGTGTTCCGGATTCAAACTGCAAGCTTTAGTCCATTCACAACGTTGTGTCAAACCAATTGACAAAATGATATACCAAATATATACCAAAATGGTATTTTCTCTTGAGCACTGAGTCACTCACTAATAAAACTGCAGTACAACAGTTGTTGCTTAGCAATGGAGGTTAAGTGTATGTTTGAAAAGCAGAGAGAGATTTTCCTCTGTTCCAGCAGCTTTGGACCCCTGCTCTCTTCCCTCCCTAATTCATCTCATTCAATCCCTATTTTAAAGCCCCCGCCAAGAGGAACCAAAAGGTCTCTCCCATCCCGTGTATGTGGAATAAAGACTCAGATAAAGAAACTGGCACAGGGTTAAGGGGAACCAGGTTGCTTATCAATGACTTTTTGAAATCTACTCTGATACTTTTGATAGCCGGGGACAATGGATATCCGTGCATGCTGAGGTTGTTCTTTGATGCAGTTTATCATGATGGAAACAATCACTTCTTCACAACAATCCCACAGATAGGATGTTGAATTACTATGATTTTAACCCTCTTTTTCAGTTTGGGGCCCAAAGATCCCAAGGCACTTTTGCATGTTTGGAGTCTCAGAGACCCCCTGGTGATAAAACATGAATTAAAACAATGATTTTTCACAAGCTTGATGCTACACACTTTAGACTTCTACCAGTTGTTTACTTTGATTAATGTTATTGTATATTTCTATAATGTAATTTTGCTGGTGTCAAACTGACCCTATATTGAAGAAATGTTATTATATTGGGTAAAAATCACCTTATAAAAAGTGCGTGCTTACATTGTGGTAAAACAAAGGGATAAATCTTCAATATCTGGCTACTGGATTTTAGGTGAAATAAATGCATAATTCTTTTTTTTTTATTCTTTTTTTTTTTTTAAGGGAAAATAAGAGGTAACAATCTAAATTATTTTGAAGACTCTCTGCACCCCATGCAACCTCTCAGCGAAACTTAGGTTTGGTAAAGAATAAGAAATCCATTGATAGCATTTCAATTTGTCGTTATGGGTGGTTATGTTTCATAATGTGTAATCGCGTATTATTTGGCATGGTGTTTAAAGGAGGTGCCGACGTAGGTTGAAAAGTTTACATCCTAAAATTCTTAATGATCCAGACATCCCCCAGCGGTGACAGATTATGAGAAAGCGTACAGACTGTGGTGCATGTGCGCAACTCTTTTCTCTAATAACAGCTATTCACAGATGGGATGGGCGTCACCGCTTTCACGAACTCTATTTAAACAACCTGCAGAACAAGAGTGCGAAAGGGAGCGTGTCATCTCACTGATGGATAACAACTAATTTTAGGATTAATATCGCGACGCATACTAGCAAATCACCAAAGGGCAAAATGACAGAGGTAAGCAGTAACTTTCTGTCCTAAAGAACGAGTAAATTATTAAAGACTTGAGACTGAGTTTGTTTTTTAGTTATCCTATAGACTGGTTCAGACACATACACTAAAAGCTGTTTCTCAGTATATGCTATCTAAAGAAAAAGCAACACAGATAAGTTGGAATTTGTAACAAACCAATAACAGCACATTGATTTTTTTAAAGTGATTTGCAGAAAGTGTTGTTTGACTGCTTTCATAGAAAAGTTTCTCAGAACCCCTGGCCTACTGTGCCTTATCATTAACATGTTAAAGTACAAAAATCACTTTATTTGTCCTTTGGGCTTTTTAAAATGAATTTTGCATATTTAAAATTACATAAAATAACATAACATGACCAGATTGTTTACAGCAGAGGCCAGTTGCCTATCATTTAAGTTAATTTTGAGGGGAAAAAATATTTTAATATTTACTGTCATGGAGACAAAACATTTTTATTATAAACGTAGCCATGTGTTTTTTTTTATTATTTATTTATTTTAATTTTTTTTTTTTGTGTATAAGTTCATATGTATTACATATTTATCATTATTTATTATGTCCATGGATTAACTGAACATACCGTATGTTCTGCTCTGTAAGTGTTTGCTCTCAACGATCTCAGTTTGACCTATCTGTTCATGTTTACAGTTTCACTCAATTGATATTTTTTTATTTATACTGTTTCTAAGTGGTACAGGAACATGTATTTAACATGTATTTAACATTTTATTTTATCTTAATTGAAAATAAATAAAATGCTGCATTTATGGCCCCAGACTGTGTGTTCACTAATGAATAAAAACTATATAGACTGCCAGCTGCCCAGAAAAATCTCTAAGTTAAAAGTCTTGTAAAAATGTATGTACAATTACTTACAAGACTTTATATTAGAGATTTTCTTTGGTTATCTTTGGTATATTTAACATTCTAAATATACTTTAATGTAAGCATACTGTATATAAACATGTGTATCATATATTTAATATACAGTAATATACTAATTCACATTCATATTTGGCATAATTCTAATGATCTGTGCATGCACCAGGTGAAAATTGTGAGTTACTAAATCATTACTTAATCTTCAACATCCTGTCAACAAGACAGTGTCACAGGTTCAAGACCCACAAGGTGCCTGCTGTCATAAAAAAGTTGACCTTTGACACTCCAGTCCAGCATCCTTGTTCCAAACCACAGTACTGGTTGGAGGCTGGGGAGCATACAGACATCTATCAGAGTTCACATGGTCAGCTGTGTCAGAGGACCATTAGAGTTATAACATAGAGAGAGAGAGAGAGAGAGAGAGAGAGAGAGAGAGAGAGAGGAGGGCATAAAAACAGAAAAAGAGAAAGGAGGCAAAGAAAGTGTTCGTGTGTATCTTCACATGTTTCCCTGCTTAAATGATATTCATCAATCACATTTTGTGCAATGAACTTCCTAACATTTTTCCTCTTAGGGCTAACGCATATAAATCATTCTTAAATAAACATGATCTTAAAAGAGTTCATCAAACAGCACTATTGTGTGCTTACTAAATGAAAGACAATTAGATTTAACTTTGTAATGAACTTCAAACAGAATGCAGGTGGAGCAACAGGAAATTTCCTTTTGTATGGGAAAATGTGGTGTAATTCAAGACCCCAATTATATCATTTCAGCACATAAACACAATCACGCACTGTTTATGTTATTAGAAGTCTCACAACACACCATGAGACAGACTCAAGAGTTTAATAGATTGAAACTAATTTAACATAGACTGGGTATAGTGACATTCTTATCTGTTGTTGCAACACTTCTTGAGTGGTTCCACTAAAAAAGGATTTAGTGAACAGAGAAAAATAAGGTCAAGGGTCTTTGACCTCACCAACCACACAGCAACAAGTCTTTTAGAAAGGGCCACTTAGATGTTTAAGATGTGTGACAAAATCCCTAAACTGAAATTACTTCACAGAATTCACTGTGAAGTCACTTTGATTTTTGAAAAGCACCAGTTTAAAGGGTACTTCAGCATGACTGGCTTAAAGCCAAACAGCTTTGTGCTTTTGAAGTATAGTGTCAGCTTTCTTACAGAGCTGAACCATGAAATCATAATAGGATGTTGTGATGATTTCACAAATATGCAATGTTGTAGTGCCATTGACAAGTTTGTCTCACATGATTGGGATGTATTATGTCAAATAAATAATCAAAATGATGTTTTTAAGTGCTCTTTTGAACATATTGCACTTATGACCCTGCAACAAAAAGCCCACATCTGTTGGTTCTTGGCAAAGCTTGACATAGGTGCTTGCTGGTATTGTATCTGACAAATGCTCTAAAATCCAATGTAGACAGTGTAGCATATCACTTCTAAGGCCAACCGGGTCAAATCTCATTTCCTGGTCATATTTTGCTCTAAAATCAAAAGAAGAAAATTCCAGGGTAACATTTTTTTAAAATGTGAAAATATTTGATTTGGGGGTGGAATATTACCTGGACATGACCTGTTCTTGACAGGTTTCTTGATATTCATTCAATCAAAGAATGTTTGAATATTTACACTGAATTTGCATTAACCTCATAATTATTTAATTTTTAATAATTAAATGTAGTGGGCAGAGACCTTTATGGTAATCAAAGTATAAAGCTGGACAACATCTTGAAGGGTGCTTTAACTGCTGTTTCTCTCCCCTTCCACAGATCCTGTCTTCACCTCCAAATGAGAAGACTTTAAGTGCCAGCGAACTGACTGAATTATTTGCCATGTGGGAGGAATTTAATTTCACAGATGCCAGTGATAACATGACACGGGTGGAAACGCAAATGTGCCCCACTTCCTTTAACCGTTCTGCTCTTCTCCATGCTATGTGCACCCTCTATGTATTCATTTTTGTAGTGGGCCTGGCCGCCAATGCGCTAGTCGTTTGGGTCAACTTGCGCTCACAGCGTCATTACCACGAGACACATTTGTATATCTTAAACCTGGCAGTGGCTGACCTGTGTGTGGTAGCTACTCTCCCTGTGTGGGTGAGCTCGCTGGCACAGGGTGGTCACTGGCCATTTGGCCAGGTGGCTTGCAAGCTCACACATCTTCTCTTCAGCGTCAACCTCTTTGCCAGCATCTTTTTCTTGGCCTGCATGAGCGTGGATCGGTATTTATCAGTGTCACGCTCAGGGGAGTTCCCTCACAGACGTGGAAGACAAATACGCTGTTTAGTGTGTGCTGTAATGTGGCTGCTTGCTCTGTTTGCCTCAATACCTGATACATACTTTCTCCAGTCAGTGAAGTCACAACACAGCCACGTGACCTTGTGCCGTCCTGTATACCCAGAGAATAACACTCTGCAGTGGATGGTGGGCATTCAATTGAGTTTTGTGGTTCTAGGATTTGCCATTCCTTTCCCTGTTATAGCAGTGTCTTACGCGCTGCTGGCAAACACCATGACTTCCTCTTCCTTCTCCTCAAATTCCCCTTCAAGTGGAGACCAGGATCGTAGTGTGAGCAGGAAGGTCATCCTCATGTACATAGTGGTCTTCACAGCTTGCTGGGCACCATATCATGCTGTGCTCCTAGCTGACGCTCTGGCCATGATGGGGCTGGTTCCTCTGGGCTGCAGCGCAGAGAACGCCCTGTTTGTGGCGCTACACCTTACACAGTGCCTGTCACTGCTGCACTGCTGCGTGAACCCGGTGGTCTACAGCTTTGCTCACCGCCACTACCGCTATGACCTCATGAAGGCCTTCTTCTTCAAATACTCCACTCGTACAGGGCTGACACAGCTAATGGAGGGCTCTCAGGGCACTGAGACAGAGTATGCAATGGTGGAGAACAACCCTACACCCGTAAGCTAAGACGCACGGGAATTTCACCCTCAACCAGAGTTCTGCACTGCTTCAAATCATGACCTCACTTGACATGTTTCAGATTTGGATTTTCCAGATAAGTGAAAATGAATTAAAACAATACGTTTTTCAATGAACTAGTAGCAAATGTTCAATGGTGACCCCAAAGACATTGAACACTCTTGAGCTTTTGGAATAATTCCATAAACGATTATGCAGAAATGTGCCAAAGACAGATGGCTTCTTATTTTAACTTAAGAACCACACACACTCATCCAAACAATAGAGTGCATACTAACCTTCCGAGGCCCCCGCGTGACTGCTGTGTGCATTTTCCATTTCCCTTTTTGATTTGTAACTAGTAGCACCTAATAAACAAGCAAAAAATAAATAAAAATAAAACATTTCCTAAATATTGATGTCCATCGGGACTAAGTTTTAAGTAATATCAAGCTATAGAAAGTCAGATTTTTTTAATCAAATAGTTTATGTATCCAGGAGTGTTGGTTATTCATGTTTTTGTGATGTTATAGACATTACAGCTGATTTACTATAAAGCTGAATAAATAATTCTGATTCAAAGTAATCAAATTACTGCCAACCATGTTAAAATACATTTTGCATTATATAATTCTGAATCTATGTACTGACCCATTGTCCCATGTCTGCCAATATGTTGAGTGGTTCAAATATCATCTGCAGCCTGAAACTGAACTTTTGGTCAATGAATGCACTTAGCTGCATAGAAAGCTATTGGATGCACCCTTGCTCCCTTGCTCCCTATTTAGTAAATGACTTAACCTCCAGCGTGCTGTCTGTCTGCACTGGTCTCAGAACAGTCTCAGAATGCACCTTATTTTCATCCTAGCTTTGGGATGAATACATTTATTCTCAATGTGAAAATGAGTAGTAAATATATAGGAATGCATTTACTAATGTTAGTAAATAGAACCGTTTTGTACAGTGATAACAAAATAAAATATAACAAAATGTATATTAAAATGAAGCGAAATGACCCACAGATGTGTTATAGTTGAAAATTATTCAAAATAACTAACATGTTTTTTCAACTTTTAAGGGAACAAGGTCCCATTTTCCACATATGTGGACTTCTTTATTAGCGTGCTGATGCGGGAAAAATAGATGGATTTTTTAAAGCGGCATATCAAACGAAACAAGAGACGCTACTCTTTACAACCAAACAGATTTAAATAAAAAACTTAAAGAGGTTTCTTACCAGAGGCACTTTTGTTGGCACTGCGCCCGTAGTAGCGCTTCACAGAAATCGAAGTCATGCTGTAATGTCACGTGACACGGAGTGCCAGAAGTTGAATCCTTAAATGAGAGTATAGAGTCCTATGAACAGTATTCAGTCAGTTTTAATTCATTTAAATTATGAGTTGCGTATAGCGAAGCCAAAATACAACATATACAATACACTGAACGGAACTGCAAAGATAAACATTTGTTTTCTAACAGCTGCCCGAATAAGTCCCCTGTCTGCTGTTAATCGATCAAACAGATAGTCCTTCCCCCTACACATGCCACTGGTTGAGTCAATGTTGTGGTGTTGGGCTGGATGGATGGACTTCTCAATACAAACAGGGCAATTTTTAAAGAGCTAATAAATATTCTACAGAGAAAATAACCTACAGTAAGAATGACTCACTTATACATGTCTGTCTCTGCATATTAAGCTGGGATAGGAGAAAATACTTTAACACCGAAAAAGTTACACACTTCAGAAACTTTAACTTCACAAAACTAAGTAAGAGAAAGCCTGGTATTACTGTATTACAGCTTGGTGTGACATTCAAGAATGGCTGGAATATCTCACATTATTGGGTCTAATAATGCAGGGCATTCTCATGACGAAGACGTTATCTTAGAGACTTTTTGCATGCATAATTAAAACTTCCTTGTCTTGCCATTCTCACCTCAGTTCAGATGATTCCGCCATAGGCTCGACATTCTTCAAATTTATTGTGCATGTGTAGCAGCCTGTTTCATTGTACTTATAAATATATTAGTTTAGTTACATTATACTATCATATCAATATTTAAGATTTCCTAACCCAACTCAATTCATAAACTTAATGACTTATAAACAATATAAAACATGTATCAGGCAGTATACTGTATGTAGTCGCAATTATTTTATTTACATCACACTATAAAATAGCCAGCTTAAACATCTAATCCCACCCCTACGCTTAAACCTAACCAATTCGTAACATTTTCAAATTCTTGGAACTCCTTTTGAACAAACAAAAACAATGAGCAAATATGAAATTCATAAGTAAAGCAATGAGTACACAGAATTTTCAGTTTATTTTATTTAAAAAATGTAGCCTTGGGTAAAGTTTTGAAATCCTCCTAAATTATATGAATACGGTCAAACAGTGACATTTAAAATATGGACAAATGGTGGCGCTGGCGCAGACAAAGTGCTATAAGGATGTATTGTTATGAGAGTGTGTTGAATTATAACTTTTCATAAATGTATGATAACTTTAAATATTGCAAATTATGATACAATATTTGAGAATTTAAGCTAGTTTTTTACTTCTTACTTACCAGTCTCTTACTACTGAAAAGCAACATAATTTCAATAAAAAATAAATAAACAATAATAATAATAAAAAAACATGGTATTAGGTGAAATGTTGAAATAATGTTAAAAGAATGTTACAAAAGACGATTTTGAAGTTATTTGTATTTTTTGCAGACTGTATAATGTAGCTCAATTTCTCTTTGTCTCTAAGTGTTTATTTTTAGATGTCGCTCACTTGCTATTGATTGGACTGCTCAAAGCACTTAGAAGTGAGGGGATTGTTGTCTTTTATGGCAAGATAATTGACATTAATAATGTATTTTGAACAGTCTGTGCACACATGTTCTCTTCTCTGCAACAGCTCATTCCAACTTTTTTAAAGGATGGGAGTGGGACAATCTGAATATTTGAAATCTGGAGTGTGTTCATGAAGTGTAACTGTATGTGTTTGTGTTTATACTTCATTGTAGTTTCTTTTTTCTGTTATGTATATAATGTTTAATGACAGACTTAATCTTGTAACAGCTTCTTGTGTGTGTACTTGGAAGAGCATTTACTTAAAGGTTACTGAATCATGTTTAGATGTGTATATTTACATTTTCTGTAAGGTAACTTAAATACATTCTTATATTTAACTTAGCTTCTGTCATATATTTTTTGTTATAGAGTTCTGATGGAACACTGCAAACCTAAATGTTCTTGAAATAACTTTTTTTTTTTTTCTTCAGAAAGCCTATTGAATTACTCTAGTATCTCTTAAACATCAAATCGCCCTTCTTTAAATTACTTTTCCTCATTCTCTTGCTCATACTGCATGGTATCTTATGGACACTGCATGGATAGGATTAACCCATGCATGAGCTGAATATGGATTCAATTTACACTTGCCTTTTATGTTTGATTAATATAAACACTACTGTGGTATTACTGGTTCACCATGTGTTCGACAATGGTGGCCCCTTTCATTTACACCCTTAGGGCTTCATAAAAAACTTAAAGGTAATGACTACAATCTTTGTTAATGCAACAATAAATGTCTTTGAACAACCAGGGATCCTTTGCCTTAATTTAAATTACTGTTTAAAGAGGATCACGGCTGCAGAATATCAGTACTTTTGTACATTTTGAAAAGTGAAGGATTGTGTAGATTTTAATGCAAGTAAAATTAAATTAGTTTATTGTCTACATAGAAAATGCATAAATGACCGTGGGAATGAACTTACTGTCTTAAGCATGTCAAGCTTATCTACAGTAAAAACTAGTAAATGCTGAATGTTAATTAACCACAAAAACATGAAAAATATTTTTAACAAACACTTAAATGATGAAAAAAATTCAAATCTCATGCTTGTAAATGTTAACATAGACAGTTTTTACATTACTAACTGTACCAAATGTATTAGTCTTAGGGTTAGAAAATGTAAAGAGGGATAACTGACACCTGACCACTCAGATTAATATGCAATAATTGTATTTTTACTATCAATATCACATATTAATTTAACAATAACTATCAAGTTCAGTAAGTGGAACATTTATTCTTGAAAATGGCTAATTATTGTTATTTCTAATTATCCACACTCTAGTCTGTTAAAAATTTTCTTCAATACTTTTTATGACAGCAACTAGATAGAATCCAAGATTTATTTAGATAGGTGCTATTTTATAACTAATAAGCTTTTTCACATTAAAAAACACAGGAAAAAGTTTTTTTTATCATGATTGATATATTTGCATCATGACAGCAGGACAGCTAATTCTGTGCATATGTGTGCAGTGGGACACATGTTGATATATTATTTTTTTCAACAGCCTCATAAGATACCAAACTAGCTTTGAAATAGTCTGACTGTGCAGACTGCATTTTAAGAAAATGTAAAAAATTATTTCCCATTTTTACCCCCAGTTTACGTGCAGAATAAACCTTTTAGAATGCATTCGTTTAAACTCTTTAAACATTTACCAGTTTTAAAAGGAGCCAAAGCCAACAGATAGAATTGTATAGCAAAGCATTTTGGCTTCGCAGTACCTTTGACCTTGATATTTCCGCATCTCAGTCAGCCAGTGTTGAGCAGCATTTCCACATGTAACAGAGGCAGAACAATGATGGGACACATTAGAGCCTGATTTATGCAGATCTGAGCTCAGTGTGCAGCCTCTGTCTGCTCTATAATACTTTCAACACTTTCCTGTATTTAGACACCAGCAAGGTCTGAGCAAAACCATTTAAGGTTGCATAAGAGGTCAGCTTCAAAAGTGTTCTGCAGCACAGTCCACCGCTGTTCAAATGTTGGCTTTTTTTTTAACATCTTTTTTTAATACTTATTACAAACTCAAGATTTCTTTCGAGTTTCCTGGAAAAATACTGCATAGTCTGAAAGCATGGCTAGTGGCCAAATTAATAGTGCAATATTACTTTCCCAAAGCCTCTATTTATTTTATGGATCTGATGGAACCTCATTCAAGTTTGAATGATTATGGCTTATGATGGAATAAAAGTTAATTCCGTATGTATGAAAATCAAAGAAGATTATTCTTACTCAATTAAAAAAAAAGTGTGTTCCTATACAGTAATTAGCATTTAAGTTGTTTAACCTAGTTTGACCAGTCTTGAACTCATTTGGTTTCAATTGTCACTAATCCTTCAATTCCTGTGTTGCAAATTAATCATGATTGCGACAGATTTTTATCCATAAACATCCCATGTCTTTGTCTCTTTCTCGGCAACTATTCATTTATTTTGACATGCTCAAAGTGTTCATGTCTGGAAAATAACAATACAAGACAACAAAACTGTTAGAAAGTTAGACAACACAGTCAAAACTCAAAAAAGCATTATGCAGCTTCATAAAAATGTGTTCTTGCAAACACACCATTGTGCTAAATGTAGGCTGTGACTGTGTTAAACTCACAAAGGGAAAGAAAAGACACCATCAGTTTAAAACAGGTCATGACTATTAAATACAGCACTTATTTTTTGTCTAAACAGGGCCTCAGTTAACAGGTTACCAAGGAGCAAAGACAGAAAAGCGGAATTTTGACAGTGTAGAGAGATGAAGTAAACTGAAATGTATCTCAGCACAAAAGCATCCCACAGAAAACATATCTGTGAATCATTAAACCTTTTTAACACTATTTTTTAGCCAGATTTGCTTAAATGGACATACATCTCTGGTTTATATGAATAAGACTAGATTTATCAGAGGTCATTATGATGACCTTATATGAAATACAAAATATTTAATGTGAAACCTGGAACGCTTATAGTCCAAAGATAAAAAAAATTTCATGCAGGGACCCCTGCACTTTCATCTTAGCCCTTCATTAAATTTTTGCCTGTCTTGAATCAGTCTTCATAGGAAAAATATTGTTTTTCATTTTAGTCGTCTCCTGTGGTTTGGCTGGTGCTCCAAAAGCGATTCAAGGAAAATCCACTGCTTCATGCAGGCTGAATGAACAGCCCAGGATGGCACGTAATGTGAACAGCCGGTATTTCTGTGTGTTGGTTTTACAACAAAGCTAAAAGGATTTGTTCTTTTATGTCAGTTGATACTGTTTGTACTGTTTGTGCAGATCTAAAACAAGCATGATTCTGTGAATCATGAAAATGCATGATCAAGAAGATAAATATTTTACAAACAAACCTTATCAAACATCTTAAAACTCTAGCACGGACATACAGTACATCCACAAACAAGCAAGCACGTTGCGTGACACATACTGAAATGCATGTGTCCAGCATAAACACACGCATTCATGTGTTCACATTTTATGTCTCTGGTGTAAGTGTTTATATTTCTCGGTCAGGGCTAGAGAGGGTCTTTTTTCCCTTTTCTACATTTTATGTTACAAGTCTGTGTGCCATGAGTCCAGATATCTCAGTTATCTCTTCATGAAAACACAGCATGACTTTCACATCATTTCAGAGGAAGACGATGAGCCTTTGATGTTGTCTAAAATTTAACCGTGTGAAGGAGAGGCTCTGCTTTCTGACATAATAATGTTGAGGGAAGAGCAGGGGGATATCACATATATATTTGAAGAGGCATCTGACCTATGCTTAGCAGCATGTTGAAGAGCAGTTTGTTTATTCAGTTGATGGAAATAACTTTCTGATGTGCTGCCACAATCTCAATTGGTGAGAGGCAATAGTACAGTAATAGTATTAGTAGGGGTGTGTAGCAAAGCCATAATCTATGTGTATCTGTATCTGTTGCAATGGCAAATTATCTGTATTCAGAAACAACTGAATGTGGGTGTGGCTTAAAACCATAAGTGTGTAAATACTAAATGAAAAGCTTATTTTTAAAATGTAACTCTATTCCATTTATAGTTTATATATAGCAAATATGCCTTTTATAAATCATACAATTATTTATTATTATTATGATTATTTAATTATATTGTCTTTTTTATTCTTTTTTTCCCCAACCAGGTAAAGCTGAATAGGCCTATGTGTTGTCAACTGTGGATAGCTCTCCCACATTATCCTTATCGTCAAAGTAAAAAACACAAAACAACAAAGAATAAAAAGACTTCGTTTGAATCGGAAATAAACCACAATAGTGTGACTTCTTAATGGCACAACAGTCTGTGCCTTTTCTTTGCAGGTGACTGCATTTGTTTTGTTTGGAAAGAAATGGTAAACTTAACCCCTCCTTTATATACACTGCGTGCAGCCTGCTTGAGGAGTGAGTGAGATGCAGAAGCATGTCACTGTATAGTATATCTCACTCAGAAGGTTTTAAAAATTAACATACAGTAGACATTTTAAAAAGTGAAAATGTGTATGATATAGTACCTTAGTTAATGTTAATCCTGACATGCTCAGATTTCTGAGACGTGCACAATAAATGGAGACTCTAATGCGGCAATCCGATTTGAACTTGAAATCACACTGTGCACACTTTCATTAATGTAAGCCCCTTTCCCACATACAGTGCCAGTACATTACCCTTAGTCACTTTCTAGATGAGAACTCTATAAGAGGAACGGCACACCTGAGGAAACTTTTCCCTTCTTGCACTCACAAACACACACACAAAAGGAACCCCTGTAGTGACGTCATTTTGTGTCGACCATTTTTTTTCTGACGTTGTTTGCATGCGCGATTCAATAGCAACAACAACAGATCAACAACACCTACGGAGGACGACAGGTGCAACACTTTCATTGGGGCTGTTTTACATAAAATTGTGGCTGCATCTGTAAACGAAGGCAGCTGCCTTGCTGCCTAATCAGTTAATAGCTTAAACAACAGGGTTTTACAATAAATGGATCTCTTAAAGAAACTGGTCTCAGAACAGTTTGAAAAGCACCTTATTTTCATCCTGCCTCCGAAGGCAGCATTTTCCAGATTTCGGACACAGCCTGTGTCTTCAGGTTACAGTCTTTACACTGGGCGCATAAGCCATGCATGCAGTGCACATGAGATGAGCAATGAGGCATGCAAGCTATATTTTAACACACAGCACACACTGAACTCTGCAGAAAGCATGTCGAAAATGCACTATAAACGTATTTATTAACACAATCTTTCACAAGCTTTTATGACTCAACACAAAATACAGTACTGAACCACTCACTCAGCGACTTAAAAAAGATGTTTTGATGCAAGTTAACCAAGCAGTAACAGGCACGCAACACTTTCCTCAAGTAATTCGATTTCTTGACAGTTTATAATAGATTTCAATTACCCACTCTCGAGAAAAATCTTATTATTTATGCCTGTCATCCCAGGAAAAAAACAAAAACAATGTAGTAATCCACAAATCACTTTATTTTCTATACAGTCAAACAGTACAGATGCGATGAAAACTCAAACCACGTTTCCCGATGAAGTCACGTAGCAGCGCTGCTCACCCCTCGCACGCACATACCTGAAACAGGTGATACTCTTTGGATACTTTGTTGCTTTTATATTATTTCTGTTAAGGGAAATGGAAAACAATCCTCTAAATAGTAGGCTAGCAGCTAGTTTGTTTACTCATGGCAGGCTTGGCAGCTGCCACTTTTCACATTTCTCATTGGTCAAACATGTATGACGCACAAAGCAATCACAGGTTGCAGCCCCTCCCAGAGTCCCTTTTCTGGGGTAGAAGAACCTACCCTGGAGTAGGAGTTAAAAAGTCTGTCTAAAGTCCCTCTAAATGGCTAAGAGGAACTATAGATCCTCATGTGCGAAAAACGACGAAAAGTACTACTTCCAGGTATAAGTACCTAAAACAGGCAGTGGGAAAGGGCCTAAAGTTTACACCAGGGGAAGTTTTAGGGTCAGAGGATATTCGGGGCTTAGCCCAGACCTAATATGGGTATCTTTGTTGATTAAATATTGGAATGCAAAAGTTACATCTGTAAGGTGTCATTTAAATAAAGTAAATCTGTAAATCTTTAACTTACTAATTTTTTGTCTCAGCCTCAAAGAGGCTCAAAGATTAGAAGCTGTGTGCTTGTAACACTATGTACTTTATTTTGTCCCTTTCGGCTTTCCGACCAAACATTGCATACATGTCACTGTTTCATATAATTGATTTGTTTGCTGTTTTTAAGTTAGTTGAGAAGTTATCAGGCAGTAAAAAGCTAAAATAGTTTCTTATGAGGTAAAAAAAAAAGAGTTGCTGGATTTGCCAAAGTTCGTAAGGTTCATGGCATCACAAGTTTTTTGGGGGAAAAACACAAATGTCAAATAAAAGAAAGTTGTCTTGCTTCATGAGTCAAAGACAGAATCATTATCCAAAATCACTATCTATCTGTCACCATCACAGTTACAAACATCAGGAGGCAAGTTCACACTTGTACAGTTACATCACTCTGTAAAAATAAGAGATATTTGACAGTGAACTACAACTTTACTGTTTAAAGGGAAACTGTTCATTTTCAGACAGATGGCAAATCTGTACTATGACTGGCCAAGTTCAGCTGCCATCTCAACTGGATCCTGAAATTTTACAGAAGCTCTTAGGGGACTAGGTGATTGTGGGGAATGCTTTTTAGTGGGACTAAAAGCATTTACTTCTTTACCAGTTAGATTTCTAGTGTAGAGTTTATTTCTCTAAACTACCAGTTAGAAATAGAGCTGTCACAAACGAGCTCACTTGTATTGCTGTAAGTATGCCAACAGAGTATCTAAACAATCCCTAAACACCTGATGATGTCACTCGTTCTCCAGCCAAAAATGTCTCAAATCACTGTGGCTTTTACCTGAAGTTCTATTCCACACAGAAAAGAAAAGGTCTACCAAAACTGTACATTTAGAATTCTCTGTCTGTTCACGTAGAATTGTTTTATAAAATTTAATGGGTAATATCTCAAGCCCTGACTAAGTTTTTAAATGATAAAATGAGCCATGTACTGATTCATGCTGAACGAACCTGAAAAGGTTGCTTGTTTCGAGACGATACGTTTCAAATCACAGCTCCTACACCGTGAACTCGAAAATGGACAGTATGTCATTGATGTGTGAATAATCCAATCTGCTTGTTCTGTATAAAGTACAATTCATACACACACACACACACACACACACACATATATATATATATATATATATATATATATATATATATATATATATATATATATGTATGTATATAAGTGGCAGGCCGTGCATTTAAAGTCTAGGCCTTCAGTGTGATTCATGCCATTAAGAAAACACAGTTTCACAATGAATAAAATACCCTATGCCTTTGGGCATCATACATTATGTCGCAGCTCACTAGTAATACCAATTAACATTTTAAAAACACGTCCACGCACAAAAGCCAGAACTTGAAACGACACTTAATGCTCAAGCAAGCCTGTTTTGTGAAATGAATGTCTCCCGAACAGACATTAAAAAATCTATATTTTTCATATGAATCTACCAAGTAATACCTGGGAAAATCTATCTAATAATATTTGCGATTTAAATGTTGCTTGCAATAACTTTTGTTTCGCCAAGGTACACAGTTATGCTGCATTCCATTCAAGTTGGATGTGGGATATTCCTACTTGATATCTCCGACCATAAATGCATTCCATTCCCCGATATTCAAAAGATGACGTTTAAGGAAACAAAACTGCAACGCTCCCGTTAGCTTAGCAGGGGTTTGACTCTCATTAGAGATGTCTCCTAGCAACCCAACGATAAACAATGCTGCAGTGCTAGCATTTGTGCTTCAGGTGTACGATTATCAAAAGAGATGATAATGTTTTATACACCTGTTTCTGCAGGCATTATTAAACAAGCTTTAATATCATGTAATGTGGAAACTAACTCATTTATTGATATTACTTAATAAAGTGAATGTTTATCACTTACTTTGTATATCTCCCTGAGTGTCGACATGTTTGTGTGACATCATGCCCCTGCATCTCGGTAAAATCGGAGATGAGAATTTCTGCACGAGCCTACAAGTTGTAATTCTGACTTCAAGATGCATTTCATTGCACTTTTCCTAGTAGGAGTTGCAAAATCCGACTTTCCGAGTTGAATGGAACGCAGCACTACTTTTCAAAACTTGATCCGACACTGAATGCTCAAGCAGCCTATATTTACACTTAGAAAACTCCTGATGTTGCTATAACAATGCAAAATGCACTTACCTATTTGCTTGAAGTAAAAATCAGTCCTCCTTTCCTGTTTAATAAATTAAGCAATCACATGGTCATGCAGAATATCTTGTGTTTTTAAATCCATAAGGATCTCTTTCTCAATGTCAATACCAGCAGTGATGACAGCTGACTCGTCAGACAGCTTGATCTTACGCTTTTCGCTCTTAAATTATGTACATCACTTAAAGCGTGATTGCGTCACTCAAGGCCAGCTAGAAGGTCTAAAGATCACACCCACCAAGAACAAATAAATCAATCTGATTGGCTGATGAATCTGACAATCTGACTTTAGTTGCCCATTCATTTGCACTGTTGAGGGATTCTGTAGAAATTCTGAAGGCCTGAGGGGGTGGAGCTCAGACTCACGTGCTGCTTCGGGCATGAGATTTGTGAAACAGTTGTCACATTTTACTTGTAAGCATCAAGGAATAAATTCTGACTGGATAAGCTTTTAATTTTTCTCTATTTGTTTGTAGATTAATTAAGAGTGGATGCGATTAAAAATACATAGGCAAAAAGGTGACTGAGAATGAAAGGATGAAAAATATTTATTTATTTGGCATGTTAGGCCAGCAGAGAAGGCTTTGCTGGCCCTGAGAAATCACCACTGATTTATATATATATATTCATATATGGTTACTGATTAGATAGTTATATCTCCAGGCTGGCAATGCAAAAGTCTTATCCCTGGAAGGGGTGATGCATGATCTGGAGAGCTTCTCATTTCTCCCATCATCATTGTGACCCTGAGCAAGAGACTTTTTGGATAAAAAGCATTCATTAAGTGATGAATAACCGAACCCACAGTCAAGGAGAAGTCAATGAGAATCAAGTTTCTCTCTAAGGTTAGATGAGTGTGTAGATGATCACAGAGTCTTGTTTTCACATCCCTGAAAATGTCAGGGTCTCTCCTATATACTCAGCATAAATTCCCAACGAGAACATCTGGTCTGCTTGGGAAAAGGAAGAAAAAACCCTTTACCCCCTTTTCACATTTACCACAAAAATCAGCTCATACAATACACTGAATCAAATATGTAAAGGATTTAGTTTCACATGGAAACTGTAGCTTTATTAGTAAACCAGGCAAGCAGGTTTTTCCCACCCACTATTCTTTCTATTCATCCACATGTCCATATGTCCTAAAATGGACCCCTGGGGGACACAATGACTCTCCATGACTCAGCAAAGTGAAAAGGAGATTGGAAAGGTTATAAATGTTAGATGGGGAACTATTTATTGTTTATTAATCTATAAATAATGAACAGAGATTTTCATACATAAAATCACATTGTCTCCAACAAACAGTTTAATGTAAAATCTATGATTTATCTTCTACAGGTTCACATTCCCACAGTGGTTCATGAGGAAACTGCAGGGGGTTCATGACATTGTGATAGAAATTCCAATGCTGAAAATGTATAAAAATAATTGTAAAATACAGTGGCATGCAAAAGTTTGGGCACCCCTGACCAAAATTTATGTTGCTGTGAATAGCTAGGCGAGCAAAAGATGGCCTGATTTCAAAAAGGCTTAAAGTTAAAGATGACATATTTCTTTAATATTTTAAGCAATTTTACTTTTTTATATTCATCTTTTTCAGTTTCAAAATAACAAAAAAGAAAAAGGGCCCAAAGCAAAAGTTTGGGCACCCTGCATGGTCAGTACTTAGTAACACCCCCCTGGCAATTATCACAGCTTGTAAAATCTTTTTGTAGCCAGATGTCTTTCAGTTTTTGTTTGGGGGATTTTCGCCCATTCTCCCTTGCAAAAGGCTTCTAGTTCTGTGAGATTCTTGGGCCGTCTTGAATGCACTTCTCTTTTGAGGTCTATCCACAGATTTTCGATGATGTTTAGGCCAGGGGACTGTGAGGGCCATGGCAAAACCTTCAGCTTGCGCCTCATGAGGTAGTCCATTGTGGATTTTGAGGTGTGTTTAGGATCATTATCCTGTTGTAGAAGCAATCCTCTTTTCATCTTCAGCTTTTTTTTTGTGTGTGTAATGTTTGCTTCCAGAATTTGCTGGTATTTAATTTAATCCATTCTTTCCTCTACCAGTGAAATGTTCCCCAGTGCCACTGGCATCAACACAAGCCCAAAGCATGATCGATCCACCCCCGTGCTTAACAGTTGGAGAGGTGTTCTTTTCATGAAATTCTGCACCCTTTTTTCTCCAAACACACCTTTGCTCATTGCGGCCAAAAAGTTATATTTTAACTTCATCAGTCCGCAGGACTTGTTTCCAAAATGCACCAGACTTGTTTAGATGTTCATTTGCAAACTTCTGACACTGAAATTTGTGGTGACTTCCATGAAGGTCATATTTGTGCAGGTGTCGCTGCACAGTAGAGTCTGCTAAATCTTCCTTAAGGTCTTTTGCAGTCAAACAGGGGTTTTGATTAGCCTTTCTAGCAATCCTTTTTGGAGTTCTCTCTGAAAGTTTTCTTGGACTTCCAGACCTCAACTTGAACTCCACCATTCCTGTTAACTGCCATTTCTTAATTACATTATGAACTGAGGAAACGGCTACCTGAAAACGCTTTGCTATCTTCTTATAACCGTCTCCTGCTTTGTGGGCATCAGTTATTTTAATTTTCAGAGTGCTAGGCAGCTGCTTAGAGGAGCCCATTTTGGGACAAGATTTGAGGAGTCAAGAGTATGTATAAAGCTTTGAAATTTGCATCACCTGGACTTTCCAAATGATGACTGTGAACAAGCCATAGCCCTAACAAGCTAATTAAGGTCTGAGACCTTGGTAAAACTTATCTGAGAGCTCAAATCTCTTGGGGTGCCCAAACTTTTGCATGGTGTTCCTTTCCCTTTTTTCACTCTAAAATTGTATAAAATAAAAATGATACACTAATATTGTTTAAAATGTTGAAAAGGATGTTTCATCTTTAACTTTATGCCTTTTGGAGATCAGTTCATCTTTTACTCACTTAACTATTCAGAGCAACAGAAATTTTGACCAGGGGTGCCAAAACTTTTGCATGCCACTGTAAATATGAAAAGGGGTTATTACAATTACAATATGGAAATGCAAAGCAATACATGTAAGATTGCATGCAAATATGTAAAATTATCATTATACTTTCAAAAGATAACATTACTTAAAGGGATAATTCACCCAAAAATGAAAATTCTCTCATCAATTACTAACCCTCATGCTATCCAAGATGTGTATGACTTCCTTTCTTCTGCAGAACACAAACAAAGATATTTAGAAGAACATCTCTGCTCAGTAGGTCCGTACAATGTAAGTGAATGGTTGCCAAAAATGTTAAGCTCCAAAAAGCACATAAAGTCTCTCGGTTCAGGGATGTCGTGCTTTCTGGTCACTCTCTCTCCCTCTCTGATGCTCTGGTGTGCCTTTTCAAGTCTCCCTCCGTCATCACTATAATGAGAGACAGGTGTTAGATAATTATGAACCAGGTAGCGAGCCTTACTGCTCTCTCTCTCCCGCAGACCGACACATGACCATGCCTCCCATGCCAAGGGGTGCCAAAACTTTTGCATGCCACTGTAAATATGAAAAGGGGTTATTACAATTACAATATGGAAATGCAAAGCAATACATGTAAGATTGCATGCAAATATGTAAAATTATCATTATACTTTCAAAAGATAACATTACTTAAAGGGATAATTCACCCAAAAATGAAAATTCTCTCATCAATTACTAACCCTCATGCTATCCAAGATGTGTATGACTTCCTTTCTTCTGCAGAACACAAACAAAGATATTTAGAAGAACATCTCTGCTCAGTAGGTCCGTACAATGTAAGTGAATGGTTGCCAAAAATGTTAAGCTCCAAAAAGCACATAAAGTCAGCATAAGTGGTTAAATCCAATCTTCTGAAGCAATATGATAGGTGTGGGTCATTATTTATCATAAATACTCCTCCCTGACCATTGGGGGGCAATATGAATGTAAAAGTAAAAGTGGAGAGTGATAGTAAAAAAGGAATTAAATATTGATCTGATTCTCACCCACACCTATCATATTGCTTCAGAAGGTATGGATTTAACCACTGGAGTCTGATGGATTATTTTTATGCTGTGTTTATTTGCATTTTAGAGTTTAAAAATTTTGGCACCCATTCACTGTCACAATCTTATCATTCTGTCAGTCTGGGTTTTTGTGTGACAGGATCATGACATCATTGTTCTATGTCTGTCTTGTGTTTCGTTTTCTGTCTTTGTTATGTCACGATCCTGTCACTCTGTCAAACTGGGTTTTTGTGTGACTGGGTTGTGCAAAACTGAGCTGTCGGGTTTATTTGTGGCCGAACTCTCGCACAGGTGTCTTGTCTCGTGTTTTCGCCTGTTGCGTGCATCGTGTGGTTTTTGCCTCGTGATGTACACTCAGGCTTTGTCAAGTGTGAGAATGCATGGCATTGCTTTCTCTCGTCTTATCTGTCGGTTGGCATGGGCGCATATTGCCTTATTGTCTTGGCGATGTGCACTCGTGCCATTCAGGTGTTTGTTTCTTGTGAGATCATGTGGTTTTGTTTTATTTCTGTTTTGCCTCATAACTCTCAGTCCTCCGTCATACCCCCCCTCCTTGTTTGCCCATTATTAATTTGCCTCACCTGCCATGCTATTAACCTGTTTGATTTCTCTCTCTATTTTAGTCTCCTTGTGCGTGCTGTCCAGTGCCAGTTCATCTTGTTCTTTGTTCTAGTGAGTTCGTCTAGCTCTTCGGTCTTGTTCCCATCCGTCTGTCCTGTGATTTCCCTCTTTATCCAGCCCAGCCCATCCTTGAGTTTACCACCCTGAACCTCGTTTTTTCCCCTTTGGGGTAGTTTGAGTTTTTGCCTGTGTTTATTTTTGGATTAATAAAACCTTTTGTTTTTTTCACTCTGCGTTTGGGTCCTGCCTCTGCTGACAACCGTGACATTCACTTGCATTGTATGGACCTACAGAGCTGAGATATTCTTCTAAAAATCTTTGTTTGTGTTCTAAAGAAGAAAGAAAGTCATACACATCTGGGATGGAATGAGGGTGAGTAAATGATGAAAGAATTTTCACATTTTTGTGAACTATCCCTTTAAAATATCATTGTGTACTTCATGTAAATATTTTAGGTCATAGTAGTTCAGCTGACAAAAAAAAGTTGGTCTAGAAATGGGCTACACTTACTTCAATTATTAATAAGAAATTTCCCATTGCCCTTTTTCTTGAACTAAAATTTTAATTTTTCCATTGTGTTCCAATGTGTCGTTTTTAAAGTTATGCTGGTCATGTCTACTACACTTGTGATACATTTCTTTTAAGGCTATGGGAACAGGATGGTAGACTACAGAAGTCAGTATCAAATGTCCAGTTTTAACAACAATGGTATGATTTCTCGAGCACTCATAGTTTTTAAATTCAAAGTTTAGTTGTCACATGCTCAGTTGGGATTGCTGTGAAATATCTTTCCTCAACAGAGGCTTACTCCAAATTACAGTACACTCGGATCAAATTCTACTGTATCATCACATCTATATAGTCTGTTCTACAAGGAACTTATACCAGACTCAATGTCATTGCCGCCCCTCTCTCCCCCTTTTCTGACCCCTTCTCTGATTGTCGAGGCTTTGTACAGCCAACATGCTCAAGTCCAGACCGTATCTTGTCAAGGGAGTAAACAGATGTGTTATGATGATAACCCCAAGCATTTCCATGCTGATACAAACCAGGGCTGAAGTTAGACATCAAAAACACACTAGAGGGTCTGAATACAAAAAAAGGCACAAAACTGTAAAGAAATTAATTGAAGTACATTAAAGGGTTATGATATGCCTTTTTTATTATTTTAATATGTTCCTTGAGGTTCACCAATAATATTATCATATATTTGTAAAACATGATAATTTTCCACCCTTATTCTGACCCTCTGTCAGAAATCTGTTTTGGTGCTGCTTCTCCTTTAAGACTTGTCAGTAAACGCCCACTGTTATGCTTGGCTCTCTGCTCTTGACTGAACCGCCATCTCACTGCTCACCACTACTGGGCGGTCTACATAAGTGATACACTGTAAAAAAAAAAAACTGGCAGCTGTGGTTGCCAGAATAATTATGTAAAAAATTAAGTAAAAATGTACTTTACAGAACAACCTGTAAATTTTACACTGTAACAAAAAAAAAAAAATAATAATAAAAACTTACAGTAAAAATGTCAAACTTGATATTAACCTCCTGAAACTGTAAAAATCTGTGTAACAGATCTCTAAGTTCAGGCAATGGAGGAGTCAGGAGACAACAAAGCAGGTTCAAGGTCAGTCCTTTTATTCTCTCTCTTATACACAATCGACGGTAGCCGTTGATAACAGAAAAAACGTTCTAAATAAATGAAAGCACTCTAGCTAATAAATCACTCTCTCGGTTCAGGGATGTCGTGCTTTCTGGTCACTCTCTCTCCCTCTCTGATGCTCTGGTGTGCCTTTTCAAGTCTCCCTCCGTCATCACTATAATGAGAGACAGGTGTTAGATAATTATGAACCAGGTAGCGAGCCTTACTGCTCTCTCTCTCCCGCAGACCGACACATGACCATGCCTCCCATGCCACATGCCCCCACCGCTGACTCAGGCCAGGGCAATATCCGGCCTGCCTACTCCCCCCCCCCATTTCTGGAGAGAAAGACAGGCGCAACCATCTGCACCCCCGGTCTGTGGACCACCTTGAATTTAAAGGGCTGGAGAGCCAGGTACCAACGGGTGATCCGCACGTTAGCATCCTTCATGCGGCGGAGCCACTGCAGAGGAGCGTGATCGGAACAGAGGGCGAAGGCTCACCCCAGCAGGTAGTAACAAAGGGTCAGAACAGCCCGCTTAATCGCAAGACACTCCTTCTCGATGGTACTATATTTTGTCTCCCTGAAGGAGAGCTTGCGACAAATAAATAGCACTGGCTGTTCCTCCCCTCCCACCTCCTGTGAGAGCACTGTGCCTAGCCTGCGTCAGATGCATCAGTCTGCAAAATAAAGGGGAGAGAAAAATCAGGTGCATGAAAAAGCAGCCCCCCACACAGTGCGGACTTTACCTTAAGGAAGGCGTGTTGGCATGACTCTGTTCACTGGACCAGATCGGGAGCCCTCTTTTTAGTAAGGTCAGTCAGTGGGCTGGTGACATCAGAATAACTAGGCACAAACCTACAGCCAGCCCCAAAAACTGCCTTACCCCAATTTTGGTCTTGGGCGCCAGGCAGGCTGTGATCGCTGTGGTTTTGTCAATCTGTGGACGCACCTGCCCGTGACCCAAGTGGAACCCCAGATACCTAACTTCCACCCGCCCAATTGCACACTTCTTCGGGTTGGCCGTGAGTCCCGCCTGTCTCCGCACTCTCAGGACCACCCTCAGATGTTGCATATGTCGCTGCCAATCATTACTGCAAATGATGATGTCATCTAGATATGCGGCGGCATATGCCATGTGCGGTCTGAAGACCTTGTCCATAAGGCGCTGAAATGTGTCTGGGGCTCGGGACATTGGCGTTAAAGGGATCTGCCAATAACCCTTTATCCAGCGTCCAGTAAAATTGAGCCGCGCCCAACCTCAATTTGCACCATTAGATGAGTGCCAAATTTGGACACCGCGTTCACTTTCTGGTAGTCAACACAGAAGCGGATCGAGCTGTCACTTTTCGGTACCAAAACTCCCGGGCTGGCCCAATCGCTGTGAGACTCTTGTATTACACCCATTTCAAGCATTGCCTCTAATTCTTCCTGAACAATCTTTTTCTTGTGTTCAGGAAGACGATAGGGGTGCTACGAACCACCACCCCCGGGGTAGTCTCAATGTGGTGCTCTATGAGGTTTGTGCAACCGGGTAGGGGTGAAAACACATCTTGCTGCGCAAAAGCGAACGGGCGGCCGTCCTTCCCGAAGCTCAACAAGGGTCCGACCGACCCACTGCTGGATGGCCTTCTTCAGGTGATTGTAATCCAGGAGGTTGGCGGCACCAGCTGCGCCTCCCCGGAGAGCAGGGGCAACTGGCGGGCCGCCCACTGATCGGGAGGCCACCTCCAAACCTCTGCGGTCTTCTCAAAGAGGATCGTCGTTTGGCCCCATTTTTGTAAGGACCACCGGTGGGACGGGCTCCGAGGAGGTCGCAGTGCCAGCCCCCTCCCTGGCAATCAGGCTCCGGAGCACCTGCCGGTCCTCCGCTTGTGCCTGGAGCAGGACTTGGAAACGTTGTTCCTGCTCCTGGCGTACCTCCATGAGGGCATGGTGATGTAACTGCTGGATGCTGGTGAGGGTCTTGAAGACTTCGCCCAGTGGTGAAGACTCCATAGCAGCATTCTCCTCCAAAGCCGGGTTCTCGGCAACACTGTAACAGATCTCTAAGTTCAGGCAATGGAGGAGTCAGGAGACAATGAAGCAGGTTCAAGGTCAGTCCTTTTATTCTCTCTCTTACACACAATCGACGGTAATCATTGATAACAAAGAAAAAACATACTATATAAATGAAAGCACTCTAGCTAATCAACCACTCTATCGGTTCAGGGATGTCGTGTTTTCTGGTCACTCTCTCTCCCTCTCTGATGCTCTGGCGTGCCTTTTCAAGTCTCCCTCCACCATCACAGGTGTTAGATAATTATGAACCAGGTGACGAGCCTTACCGCTCTCTCTCTCCCGCAGACCGGCACATGGCCACGCCCCCCATGCCACAATCTGCTTTTTACTTTATAAGGTACCGTAAAAATGACAGAAGAGCACATGATGACATGAAGTTCACAAATAGTGGCTCTTTCAGAAGCAATGACCAATAAACATGTAGAGACAGTGCTCAGTGTCAGTCACACAAAAACTAAACATCATCAGGGTAACACATGTGAAAATTAAATAATGCAGTAAACATGAACTAAACTACAAATATAAAACAGAACACCCCAATGTACGTAACTGATATTAAAAATAAGAATAAACATAACTATTCCTATAAAATATAATGAAATATGATGGATCATGCAGGGAATTGTGGGAATGACCAATTATTGTTTTTTACTGTAATTTTAACAATAATTTACTGTAAAAAGTACATGTACTCACTTGTTTAACATAATGTACATTTTTACCATTAATTATACAGGAAAATCATACTTTTTACATGTAAAATTTAATTTTTACAACATTTTATTTTAAAAACTACTGTATTGTCTTAATATATTACAATGTATATATTTACAGTAAATATTTGTTAATCAATTAATGTTTTATTTCTGTAGCACTTTTACAGTATTTTACCATTCAAATTACAGACGTGTAATAAGTAGGCATTGATGTGTTGTTGCGGAGGCAGTCAGATGCAAATGTATTCAACAATGTACATCACAAAGTGAAGGAAGTAGAGAACGAGTTGTTTTGGCTGCTTGGTTTCAAGAAATGTCTTTTTGCAGTGAGTAGGAAGTTGAGTAGGAAGTTTTGAGTTCTGAAACTTATAGTATGTTTTTATAGTACAATGACCTCTTATGTCAAAAGATCAAGGAAAATTTGATACCTCATATCATAACTGCTTTAAAGGGTTAGTTCACCCAAAAATGAAAATTCTCTCTTCATTTACTCATCCTCATGACATCCCAGGTCTGTATGTCTTTCTTCAGCATAACAGATTTTAACAAAAATAGAAAACTTTCTTAGCTCAGTAGGTCCTAAAATTGCAAGTGGATGGTGATCAGTTCTTTGAAGCTCCAAAAATCACAGTCAGCATAAACGTCATCCATACGAATCCAGCGGTTAATTAATGTCTTAAAGTGCACCTATTATGATTTTTAAACGTGCCTAATTTTGTTTTAAAGGTCTCATACAATATATTTACATGCATCCAAAGTCAAAAAACACTTTTATTTGCTCATAATTTAAATTCCAGCATTACCTTTTTTTCCCCACTGTCAAAAACGACTCGTTCAATGATCCGTTCTAAAGGATTCATTCTAAACTCCTCCTTTCAGAGAGCCTACTCTGCTCTGATTTGTCAGATGTCCCAGTCTGTTGTGACTGTTCTACCGCTTACAGCACGTGTCTGAAAGGAAACGGCCACTACCATATCCGAGTTTCAGTTCCGTCTGGAAAAATGTCTGTTTTACCTTACCAATTTGAGCCCGAATCCGATAGTGATACATCGGAAGATCAAACCGAACCACCATTGCAAGCACGACGAGAACAGGGCGTTTCTATGTAGTTTGACAATAACGTGAGTTAGCCGGTTAGCAGAGGCTAACAGCTAACAGGCTAATAGCCTGCACTGGCTGTACATGTAAACAGACCAGAGGCAGGTTTTTTGTTATCAAATTACGTAGGTTAGTACAGGAAGTAAGTCTGGAATTACTAACGACTCGTTTCAGGTGTTCAGAATCGGTTCTTTCTTTTGGGTGTCAATAACTCCATTTGTCGTGCACTTTGATTTTTGAAACTTTGCAGACTTTTTTACATTCACAAACAGCTATATAACACACTACATGAAAGGTAATATTTGAAAAACCATAATAGATGCTCTTTAAGCGATACAATTGCTTTTGGTGTGATAAAGATCAATATTTAAATACTTTTGAACTATAAAGGATCACTTCTGGACAGCAGCAGTATGTGCGTGTGATGTGGCCGTATTGGCATGAGAGACACGCGAGAACTGCCGCACATGCGACACACCCGGAAGAGCAGTGCTGTTTACAACTGAGTAAGAGGAATGCTGTACAGAAGCGTCACTGGTTTTGGTTTAGATGTGTATTAGTATCTGTTTTTTTACTCACAATGGTGCATTTGTGTGCTTATCCTGGATGTCTCAACCCAGAGAAAAATGTGAGATTACATCCGTAACATGCCAATGTGAATTCGTCACACGAGAGGCCACATAACCTCCGACCTCTTGTGTACATGCATACTGCTGCTGACCAGAAGCAATGATATATAGTTAAAAGGTGAAATCAAAATATTGCTCTTTTTCTCACCAAAAGCGATCGTGTCACTTTAGAAGACATTAATTTAACCGCTGGAGTCGTATGGATGACGTTAATGCTGACTGTCTGTGATTTTTGGAGCTTCAAAGGTCTGATCACCATCCACTTGCATTTTAAGGACCTATTAAGCTTAGATATTTTCTATTTTTCTTCAAATGTGTTCTGCTGCAGAAAGAAAGTCATACACAGCTGGGATATCATGAGGGTGAGTAAATGATGAGAGAACTGTTAGTGAAATATCACTGTTGGACTGAGAGTTCAAAGATAATGGCCTTCAGTCTATCCATAATCCATACTAATTTGCCATTTAGCTGATGCTTTTATCTAAAGTAACTTAGTTATTACAGGGACTCCTAAAGTAACCAAATGTATTGATTGCCCCTTGCAACTGTTGGTTTGAACCTTCATCTTTTTGGTTGCCAGTCCAGATATTACACTATTTACAATGACATTTGTTCATTTAGCAGACATACTGAATACATAAGTAGAACAGTTTTATCCATGAAAAGCTCAGTTTATTGTTTGCTGATGCAGAACAGGTTGTGTTTTCCCTTTTAAAAATGGCTTTTTCACATTGGTTAGACATGTCCTAATCAAACATTGACTGTTTTAACTGGCCTGTTCTGAACCCAGCTCCGTTTAAACCAATAAACAAACAGGTGACTCCAGACACCCTGGAGGCAGCATCATTCATCACTGGGGCATTGCATGACAGGTAAACTCCCCAAGAGGAACATGATCCAAACCACAGCCCCAACATACTAACACTATTTAACCACATAAAAAAGTCTGGTTACAGCTTAAAGTATAAACCTGGAGAGTTTACAATAGATTGATTCTTTAAGGCATCTCTTGAAGCTTTCAGCGATCGACAGGAATCAGAAAGGTTTGGTCTGTTTTGGTTAAGGGAAACTCTAGCATGCTAACTAGATTTCTGATGTTACTCAGATGTGTTTTATGTTCTGTTTGTCTGTTAGTTATTACTGTGTAACAAAGTTGGAATAATAAAGGACATTATCTCCAACATGTAGTTTATCCCAGTTAAGTAATATGATAGATTTAATATATAACTTCTTAATACAAATCCATCATCCATTCCCATTTTTCCCATTTGTAACAGCTGTTGGCCAGAGTTTGGACCCCCTCTAAAATAAGTGCTGTCCTCTAAAATAAAGGACCAGCAGCATGCAGTTGAAACAGATCTTCTCACATCAGAGCCAGTAGGAATGAGATAGAAGAAGCCAAGACTATTCTCAGAGGCAATGTAAACCATAATTCCCCTCAGACACACAGAGGAAACCCAGACCATCTGACTAGATACTGTGAAGTACAATTGCCTCTGGCTGTTGACAACGAACTGAAAACAAACTGAGAACACTGATATTCAATAACCTGCAAAAGGCTCTCCTCAAAAAGGAAGTGAATTGAATGCCTTGTCTGATGAGAGGCCAAACAAAAAAGGAGATATTAAAAAGTATGTGCTATCTAAGTATAGGGAGTTTTCAAAAGTTGACAGGGTTCAGGAAACTGATCAATAGCTTAATTATTAGTCTGGCTGTGAAATTTTGAAAGCCAAGTAGATCTATAAAATGCACAGCTATATGCAACAACGGTATATCTAGTGTTTAAGCACAATGTCTGAAGGTCTTAGGTTTTTGAAAAATGCTTCAATAAGCTTTCGTTGTGATACAGTAGGCTAAGCATATAAGCACCTTTCAATATCAGCATCTATCTCTTTTAAGCAGCATCCTGACCTGAGGAAAAAAAAAAAAAAAAAAAAATACAATTAAAAGGTAAAAAAACTGTTCAGGAAGACAAACAACTCTGAGGACAATTGCATCTGTTTACTCCTGTGGAGATGGAATTGACAGTGGAGAAGCAGATGGGAAAAGGACACATCCGTCACAGGCTGGGCTATCAGACGGATTCAAAGGATCGGAAGGAAGAGGCTTTGAGGAAATGCTTTGGTAAACAGTCAAGCTCATCAGAGCAACTACAGTACATCAGTGAAAACTGTAATTAATATTCTATTTAAATTTGAACCGTACACAACAGGTGAAGGCCATTGCTTGATTCATACTTACATATTAATCAATATTTGTGTCACAACTCTACAATAAAACTGATTTAATGCACATAAAATGGTCAGTATACTCATTGCAGATCTGAAGGGTTCAGTAAAAAACTGATTGTGAAACCTTAAGTTCACTTGACTGTAGCACTCTACATTTAATCATTGATGTTCATTTGTTGATTACCTCCCACATCATGAAAAAAATAAATAAATAAATAAATAAAAAAGAACACCCTCTTTCCATTTCAAGCTACTTACAGAACACCTGTTATCAATTATGAACTCCTACCCCTTTGAGGACACACATGGGCTGTGTCTCATTTGGAAGGCTGCGTCCTCCGGAGGTCGCATTTCTCGGTCGCGTACGTCATCGAGGCTGTCTCGTTTCATAAAAGCAAGTAGCTTTTATGTAGCAAGACACTCCGAATGCAGCCTTCAAATGCGACCTTCTTTCACGGGAATTCGGAGGATGCATGAGGTGTATCCTTCGTGGGCACTCACAACCCACAATTCTTTGCTTCAACGGAAATGTCTAAAAAATGACGCCAATTTGCCCGTAAATATGATGTTCAAACGCAAGGAATGTTAATTCCCAAGTTGAAGTACCTCAGTAGATGGGTGCAGAGTATATAATATGTATAATTATATTAATATATAATGTAAATAAAGTATTAGACTAAAAGTACAACTGTAAAATCTATTTTCTTTTCTCTTTACATCATTATATCTCTCCTAAAATTTACCGCATACATTCCCTTCTAAAGGGACTTTGTTCCCTTCTCACTCAGAGCGCTCGCGCTTGTTAAAGAGTGGCGTGCTGTCATAGCAACCATGTTCCGTTCCGTTTCCGTTTGTCCTACGAAGGCCGTATCGTTTAAACGAGATTTGTTTAAAGGAGGACACTCGGTATACTGCAGCCTTCAAAGGACGCGTCCTACCTAGCAAACAGCCTTCCAAACGAGACACAGCCATGAGAACAGAACATCGAGTTTTAATCAGTGGGGGGAAAAAATGACGATGACGAACGATGCTGATTATTAAATCTATGCTCATACTTGTGTTCTGTGATGTTTTAACAAGCAAATAAACTAAGTTAACAATAAACAACATTTTGGCTTTACATCATAATAACTATATTTTGTAGATTACAGAAATATAAAATATTTTGTAAAACATTATGAGAGATCATTTGTATTTTCCAGGGACCTACTGTAATATCATCCAATTTATTATTGTTATTATTATTATGTTTATTATTATGATTATTATTATTTTATAGATGGGTATCACTGTAATGCCTCTTCTTAAAGGTACACAGAGAGCTCAAGAGACAGATTTTCTCCATATTACCTTACACACATTGACACAGATACAATCCACCAATCCAACTGAAGAAAAAGAAAAAAACACTTGTCAGCATGCTTTAATGGTAACTTATGAAAATATGCTTCTGGTATGAGTTTTTCTAGCCTTAGTTTTTTATGATCAGCCCTGTCAGAAATAAGACGTTTTACTTTTTCTTCTCAAATACCGCCGCTTGCTGGCAATAACGAGATAACGCACGACTTTTATTTTGAAACGCGTCTATGAGTAGCGGAAGTGTGCAGTAGTGGAAGCAGACAGAAAGCATGGCGTACTCGGCGAAAATAGGACCTTCTATTTTGAGCAGCGATCTGTCACAGCTCGGGAGGGAGTGTGAAAGAATGATGGAGTGCGGTGCAGACTATCTGCACCTTGACGTTATGGATGGGTGAGAAATAAAGTTTGTAGTTCTTCATTTAACTTTACCACCGCATGATGACCTGCAGACAGTTATAGCGACCAGTTCAATTATATATTTTTGTATTCCAAATTAATAGGCATATGGTCATTCATTGATAGTATACCTGTTAATTGGTAAAAATACTTTACACATGCCTGAAACTGACCAGATTATCACTATAAAGTATAGCAATAGGCTATACTTTTGTCATAATAATAAAAACATATGATTAGTATTAGTGAATTAAACTTGTTCGTCTTAAAGTTGGGGTGGTATTGGAACCATCACGTGTCAGAAGTTAAGAAATGTAACCCTTATCTTTCTGGAACTTCTGTTCTTTTGCGTCTTTAGGCATTTTGTTCCAAACATCACATTTGGACATCCAATGGTGGAGTGTTTACGACATTCTATTGGTCCTGATCCATTTTTTGGTGAGTTTCAGTCTTTGCGAAATTTAATCTCGTCATGTTTCTATTGATTTTAACTGCACACAGGCTTCCCCTCTTTGAGGGACAGTTTGGTTTAGTGATTTGCTGGAGTTTGGCACCCATCATGAGAGAGAGAGAGACCAGAAGTCAATTGCATTGGTCAATGTTCAGTTCTTCCTAAACAATTGTTAAATCACATAGCAGTCAGTTGAAATTCGTTTTATGATTCTTTAAGAAATATAAGATCCTATCCTGGATTCTCTCACGTTTTTGTCTGGGTTGTTAAATAACCATTACTTGTAGGACAAACCAAGTAAAATATTGTTGTATTTGCTCCATGCACATGTGAAGGTTTTGCTTACTGTTTGGCTTATTGCAGACATGCATATGATGGTGTCAAGGCCAGAGCAGTGGGTGAAGCCTATGGCTGCCGCAGGAGCCAGTCAGTACACGTTTCACCTGGAAGCCACCACCAACCCTGGCAACCTCATAAAGGAAATCCGAGAGAGTGGCATGAAGGTCTGTGGAAAAAAGGAGAAGCTGTCATTATTGTTTATTTATGCTTTTCATTGAAATACAGCATACACAAAGACATGTAAAGTTGAAATTATTGAGACATACGGTTTGATTAACTTATAACATGTGTATTATGTCAGCTAATTTGCATACTTGTTATATTCTAGGTGGATACTTGTTTTTTTTTTTTTGACTGCTAGAGAGCTGTTAATTTAGCCTAGCCTTTATTAAGCCTTGGGTTCCTTCAAGAATTTTCAGTAGGTTTTTAAAATAAAATGAGGTCTGTGGTTAAAGGGATAGTTCACCCAAAAAATTAAAATTCTCTTATCTGTTACTCACCCTCATGCCATCCCAGATGTGTATGACTTTTTTTCTGCAGAACACAAAGACTGTCTCAGCTCTGTAGGTCCATACAGTGCAAATGAATGGTGCCCAGAACTTTCAAGCTCCAAAAGCTCATAAAGGCAGCATAAAAGTAATCCATCAGACTCCAGTGGTTAAATCCATCTTCAGAAGCAATATGATAGGTGTGGGTGAGAAACAGATCAATATTTAAGTCCTTGTTTAATTGTTGTCCTCTTAATATATCTTATGGCATGTACATTTATGTATTTCTCTTGATATGTGTTTTCTAGTATACCATATATAAAAGTATAATGTATGTCTAAGACATCTTTTTGAATATTTGTGTATTTGAGTATGTATCAACTAGAAGAGTTATGGTAAATGCTTTACTCTGACCTATAAATGGAATCTGTTGCACTTGTTTTACTTTCACAACGTTGATGCTGTAAATCGAAAACGTTTTGTTTCTGCATTGAGCACTTTGGTACTTTTTGCACTTATTTGGCCTCTTAATAAATTTCCTTGAATTTATTTATGTGGACATTGTATGCAAGCTTTTTCTTTTCTTGGATTTGAGCCTATGCATTGAAGCAATATACTGTTGATATATAAGCTTTTCAGTGTTTGCAATGGATGTATTTTTACTGGGGTTTTTTTTTTGCCTAGTCCTTTTTTACTATAAATCTCCACTTTCAATTTCCTTTTTTGTTTTGTTTTTGGGGATTCGCTTTCTTTGTGCATATCGCCACCTACTGGTTGGTGCTGGTCAAAGGTGGAGATTTATAGTAAAAAATTATTTAAATATTTATCTGTTTCTCACCCACATGCATCATATTGCTTCAGAAGACATGGATTTAATCACTGGAGTCTTATGGATTACTTTTATGCTGTCATCATGTGCTTTTTGGAGCTTCAAAGTTCTGGCCACCATTCACTTGCATTGAATGGACTTACAGAGCTGAGATATTTTCTACAAATTTTCATTTGTATTCTGCAGAAAAAAGAAAGTCACACATCTGGGATGGCATGAAGGTGAGTAAATCGTGAGAGAATTCTCATTTTTAGGTGAACTATTCCTTTAAATATACTTGAAGACTTTTGTTGTACTATATAAATACCACACAGTCATACCATTAAATGTGAAGTTTGAAGCTGGTGTTTTCTTAATACTCATAAATCATAGAAAAAATGCTTTTCTAAACCACATTGAAACTTCCATAGGTAACCCCTGTTGTATTTGTGTTGGGAGCTGGACTTGTGTTCTTTTGGTTAAGAACTATGATTCTGAGTTCTTAGATTTCAGGCGCCCTCTGCTGAATAATTGAGGAATTTAGAGACACATGTCACTACTTTTGCATACAAACTAGATGTAGAGAAACACTTGTTTGTGTGACCTAGACCAAGTGTTGTATATAAAACAGTAATATCCAGTTGTATTTAAAAAAAATTTTTTTTTATGTAGGTCGGTCTTGCCATCAAACCTGTGACAGCTGTTGAGGAATTAGCACCATGGGCTGGACAGATCGATATGGCTCTTGTCATGACAGTTGAACCTGGCTTTGGTGGTCAGAAGTTTATGGAAGATATGATGCCAAAGGTACAAGAGTAAGTCTCATTTAGATTCCTCAGACAGCAGCAGTGGACAATGAAGATGCTTGTGTATCTCCACAGGTGAGCTGGCTAAGAAGTCAGTTTCCTTCTCTGGACATTGAAGTGGATGGAGGAGTTGGCCCAGACAGCATCCACAGATGTGCTGAGGTACATGAGTCCATTCCAGTGTTCTCTATTGTAACATAGCTTGAATATCATTACATGGAAAAGCTGGAAATATCATGGAATTTTACAGATGTGTTTTCCTGGCATGGAAAAAATAATGGAAATTTCTATAATATATATATATATATATATATATATATATATATATATATATATATATATTTTCCTTTGTTGTACATTATTTAATAGGCTAGCTATTAGTCTTGTGTTGAATAAAACTTTCTTGCAAGCCATAGTGATATCCGATTTATGAGTGAATCATTGTTCCAAGTCATTTCTGTTCAAAGAATTGGTTCTTTGAAACCGATTCACAGATTTATCGGTATAATTTTGTAAGTGAATCGGTCTGAATTTAAATGACTTATAACAGTTCTTAATCAGTAATCACAAATGACTGAAAAGGTCATGGAAAAGACATAGAAATTAATTGGTCAAAAAGTTTGGGATCTTTTTTTTAATTTATTTATTTTTAACTCTGTTTACATGCTTTGTTACAGTTTTGCTTGAAGAGTGTTGTTTTTTTTAAATGCATTTAGACTTAGAGCCACTTTATTCTTATTAGATTGCTGTCTAATGAGTAATACAACAGCAACACAATTACTTATGCTGTTCTCTCACATATTTATCTGGATTTATTAGTTAGATTTGATTGGATATCAAAACTAACGGGTGCATTGCAATGAGTTTTTTACTGCATTCCTCTGGAAATTACATCAAGTTGTGAATTACTCCTCTTTTCCAACTCTCCTAGGCTGGAGCTAACATGATCGTGTCTGGCAGTGCCGTAGTGGGCAGTGATGACCCCCGCTCCGTAATTGCCCTCCTCAAAAACGTTGTTATTGAGGCAATCCAGAAACGTTCTTTGGACCGCTGATCATCTTGACTTTTTACCTCAGTCCATTTTCAGTTACCACTGAAAGTTATTGTTGCTGCAGTCTTTGAAATGATTCAGTTTTAATGTAGAAAATTGTTATTGAATGTTCAGTGGTGCTTGTGAATGGACATAACCTAGTGCTGGATGTGCCAAGAACAGTCCCTAAAAAGACTCTTGTTTGGATTCCACAGGAGTTTTCAGATGCATATGGCCATCAAGAACTGCATAACTTCAGACAGAATGTCTCTTGTCTCTCTGTCAGCAATATGACCATTCCTCTCTTAATGATATGTTCGGATTTAAAATCTGTTTCCCCAAACCAAATTATAGCTCATTTATCATTTCTCTCATATTACCTGTAACAGTGTGTGTGACAGATTAAATGGCTACGACATTGATGATAAAGCTGCTGATTACTATTTTGTTTCAACAGTCATGCATTCTCTTTTATCAGGTTAAAATACACATACTGTAATACTTATAATAACCTCATTTACTGCAGATCACAGCTGTTCAAGTGATTTATGACTGTTTATTGAACATTCTGTCATTCTTTTTTTTTTTTTTCTAGAGGACTCTGAAATGATAATTATTAATCAAAAGAGTTTAAATGGTGTTATTTGTCATTGTTTTGACCAAGGAATTAATAAATATGAACAAGCATTTGGCCAGTACTGAACATAGCGTAACACAACAAGATTGAGAACATTGAAGTGAGTCAGTAAGGCTACATCTGTTAACAGTTCATCATCAAAACAAGTACAATAACACATTTTAACCCATACATTAATGTGTGAAATTTATGTGAATTGAAATATTTAAGTGACTAAGCAAATGGAAATAAGTGTGCAAATTCATCCAAAAACAGAAGCAGATGCTTTGATGAAATTTGTAATTATCTGTAAGCATCTAGTGTCAGTCCACAGCCTCTGGATAGCAGGTCCTGTGCTTTCCAAAAGTTGATCCTTCACTTTTTTGTGCCATCCTTCGCCCAAATCTTCCAACGGGCCATATTCCTCTGCCTTTATACCACAGGGCATTAATATTTGGATCTGTTGGGAATAATAGAAAAATAAAATAAAAATAGGACCCCTTGATCCCTATAAATCAACAATATTTGTGCTGGTTTGTGGTTTTCTTGAGAAAACATTTCATGATTTTACATTGAAGTGCTACCTTGACTATCAGAAAAGAAACATTTTCAGAAATATCTGATGTTTGGGAGTTTTCATGTTCTCCCCGTAATCGCTTTGGTTTCCTCTGGATGCTCCGGTTTCCCCCACAGTCCAAAAGATATGCAGGTTAAGTTTATTGGAGACCCTAAATTGCCCATAGGTGTGAGTGAGAGTGTGAATGTATATGCCTGTGTGTGTTTCCCTGTGATGGACTGGCCACCTGCCCAGGACTGCATTTCCCAAAAGCATCGTAAGCCTAAGTAGATCTTAGAAACCGCTGGCGACAATGGTCTCGACAATCAACTTAAGCTTGCAATGCATTTGGGAAACCCGGGCCAGGATACCCATGACCCTACATAGGACAAGCGGCTATAGAAGATGTATGGATCTGATATTTGTAGTGACAATAAAAGCAATTGAAATTTTCAGTTTGGAAATTTGCACCTCTGAACTCCAGCGAATGTAATGGTAGATCATCATGAGATTTTGGCTGGGTAAGATGCATTAACAGCATAAGGATACAGAGCAGCGCACACAGCTTTACAGCCATGGGTCAGTGTATGGCACAAGAGTGAGGTAATTGTAACCTGCAAAAATTAATAAGAAACAGCAATACAATCAAAGCACAGTCATTTGTCTTTCTCCAAATAATAATAAAAAAATATCAAAACAGAAAAAATATATATAAATAAATTGACAACAGAATACAAAAATGTACTATGAGAAGTACAGCACCAAATAATTACAGTTTTTGGATAATATTTAAATGTGGAAATTCAATGCTAACATCTGGTTCTGGCTTCTAATTTCATAGAGTTCTTAATGTCTTCCATGCCTCCACATTTGATTAATTACTCTGTATTGACACTTACAGAATGTTGCAAGATGTTCACCTCCTGGTATATTATTCTGTGATCCTCAATTGACAAATAAAAAGATCCTTTAGTGAAGAGTAAGCATAAGTGTCTTGTCTTCTAGGTTGCAGTTTGTCAGAGGATATCTTGAGTGAAAGGAGTTTTCTTGAGAGGCTTCCTGGAGTCTTTCTAAGAGGTTAAGGAGATGCTCTAGTGTGATCCACCGATTTATATCCCCTCTGGGGGAGGGTGAATACTACACAGCTTGCATGTATACACAAAATATCCTTATTCTAAACATGTGATGTTGGAATATGTGTTAGAATTGCGCTGTTCAGTTAATCAGTGCTGAAACGGAGCAGAGGACAATGAGATTTGAGTAGTGTTAGATATTTAATGAGCAAAAAAAAAAAAAAAACTTACAATCATTTATCATATCTGAAAAATGTATCAAATACAGTATTGTATGCAATATACTGAGGGAAATAAATTTCATTAGGTCTTTATCTGAATTTAATTCAGACATTAAATATCGAAAATATTATAATATAGAAATACTCTTAAGGTGTTTTATTATTTAAACAACAGGAGTTAATAAGTGCTACTGTATGTAGACAGAAAAACATAGTTTCTGTCATGCATAATTGACATTCTGATACATTTTTTATTCTAAGAGAAAAAAAGTGCATGTTACAAGTTGAGCCTCTCATTATATCCGAGTAATCTGACACTAAACAATAATCTACTGAAAGCAATTAAAGCAATTATGAAATATATCTTAACTCTTAATTAAATATATCACCTTAACGAGATGGGAGTCCAGGCCACAAACACTTACAGCTAATTCTCTTAACCGTTATATAAAATATGCCTTATGTAAAGTGATTTGTGGGTTTGTATTCCATCACAGCTTACTAAAAATATGTTAAAATGCATAAGCTTGATTCACATGATGCTCAGCTTCCTTAAAGATCTTGCTTCATTGCTGGCTCCTTCAGAGAAAGCAAAAAGAACATTATTAGAACATGAGACACGTTTCCTTAATTTTCCTCTTCCATGAATACTGACTGAACTTTTCTCTGTGGTGTGTCTCCCATGTCTTTGCATGTCTGCAAACTGATGGAAATGTGATACGAAGTGACCAATAAAGTGTTTTTGGTGACTTTCTGAGAAGGCAACCTGATAAGCATTTCTATTAATTCCACTAAAGCTCACATCAGTACCAAACTGAAAATTTTCCATAGCCCCTTTCATGTCCACAGGAGGTTGACAGACGATTTGTTCCTGAGGCTGAGCAGGGGACCTGACTGCTATCTGAAAGTCACTGTGTATGGTTCAAAATGTATTATGAGGCACGTTAAGAAATAAAACTAACACTTGCAAGGTTCAGATGTCTTATGATGATTTACAAATACTTACCACTTGTATTCTGGAATGGCCTCCACTACATAATCAAATACTGAATTAAACAATAGCATCCCTTATTATGTGCAGAGGTTTCTTGACAACTGACCAAAGATGTCACATAAGAATCTAGTTTAGTTCAGTACACCTACTTTTACTACATTTTAAATATTATATTTACATGTATACATTTGACAGATACTTTTATGTACAGCGCCTTAGTGCATTTGAGCTATTCATTTTATAAGTAGACTACATACATTCCCTGGGAATCAAACCCATGACCTTGGCATTGCTAGTGTTGTGCTTAACCAGTTGAGGGAATATAGAGTATATTATCAAAGACTATTTAGCAGAGAAAGGCTACTTCTTTTAAAATGAATAGGAGAAACTGGAACACCCAATGGCCAACGGATATGGAAAAGGAAGTCCCACCTTACAGGTAAAAGAGTCAATCACCTTTCAGACACAGACACCGCCTGTCAATCAACTCGAAAATGCTCATGCTCACTAGCTACACAAGCAGTGAAAATAGTGTTTTTTAGCGTAATCTGAGGGAAGGAAGCACAATTTATGATATCAGTGTTATCAGATTTTACTGCTGATTTGAAATATGTTTTTTGATCGTAGCCTTGACTAACCATTTTGGAGATTTCGGTCTTCCCCCTTTCAAGTAGATAGGAGCTGTACTTGTATGCCGCTTGTTTATATAGAAAAATAGCTGCCCAGCCTGCCGGAGAGCTTTACAAAGATGGCTGCCAAGTGGACTGACTTGCCTTGCCTTGAAAAGCACTTTGATATTGCTCAAATGATATTTTTAAGTTTAATCCCAAGCCTCCTATCTAAATATTTTACTGTTTAAGTTGAACACTCTGATAATACTACATCAAAAGAAACTGAAGAAATTTGGTGTCAGCAGAGTCATTAACATTTCCATAAAGAGGCATTAATTGCCCTCTGGATTTGATTTTCATGGTTTTTTTAATAATTAGATTGAGTAAAAATATTGGAATGGAAATGAAAGATTAGACATTAAAGAATGCTGAGAATTTGCTCTTACTTGGAAAATCATTCAACATCCTTGAAGACTGAGAAGCCTGCATGAAAGAGGAAAGACATGAGAACAATATTTAGCCTCTTTTTGAAATTGCTTTAGCAATCCGTTTTTCTAACACAGACATGTTTCTCTGTGAACGGATTAGAACTAACAGTTCAGGTAACTGAAATATGAGACAGGAATATGGGATTATTTGAGCAGGTGGTTCTCTACATACTGTACATACCCGTCTACGGGAGGACTCCATTGACATTCCCGCAGCACTCAAAGCAGCAATTCTTTTCTGAATGTCTGTGACCTTTAAATGAATCAAAGGGCTGTGGTTAACTGACAGCTAATGCAAATTATAAGTCTAGAACAACAATAAGGTGGATAAATAAATGTGGATTCAATTTTAAAGTTTAGACTGAGTGTCGTACCCCGCTTTGAGTGCTCTGAACACTAGCTGCTGCCATTGCAACCTTTCCCTCCAGTTGTGACAGCTCACAGCTGGTTGTGTTACCAAGCTCAAAGGAACTCACTCTCCTCTGCTTTTTGAGGGATTTATGCACATCTGGTTTTGCTTTCTGGAGTACACACAATGAGAAACACACAATAAATATTAAGAACATCAGACTGGGTTCAAAGCAAATTGTTCCAAACATCAACATAGTAAAAAAAGAATTTTTCAGCAAACTTGAAAAATCAAGGCAACATGATGCAGTAAGATTTTTGAGTTTTCTAAACAACTGTTTAATATTTGTCTTCAGTAACATTGCTTTATTTAGCCAATGTGAATTTTTTTTCTTCACTAAATGCAAAGATTCTTGTTTTGAGAGAATTACTAACTGTATGTTCTGCCACTATTAATTCACAATGGAGGAATTCTCATTTTGTCACCATTTCTATTACATTTACATTAAAGGGGTCATGTCATGAGTAATCAAATTGTCCTTGGTATTTTGACAAATAAAAGGTCTTTCTACTATAAAAACATACTGTGAATTTTAGAATTCGAAACTGAATCCCCAATGCAATAAAAGCATGTATTGAAACCAAGCTGCCAAAACACCTCGTTCTCTACTTCCGTAGTATTGTAATCTCACAAAAGGTGCTCATTAATTCATGATCGCCTCTACAGCAAAAACATCAACACCTACTTTACATCATCTCATACTTACATCAGTTTTTATGCATTTCCAGGGATGTGCATTTCAGTGCAGGATGATACCGGCAACTGGATGTGTGAGTCTTCATTGTGCTTTGGACTATGTGTGTGCATAATGTTGATGTGTCTTCAGTGAATTTCAGTGTGGATTGCATGTTTTGTAAACTTGTATCAGCGTAATTGCTAGTGAACCAGTCATAAAACGATTCAAGTTTGCTAAGGAATTGTTATTGAAGGGTGGTAAGTTAAAACACTTGCAACAGATCAACAACATTTATTAACAGCTCCATTCATGAATATTTCAAAAGTCACAGTTCACAGTTTCATGACTGTTTGATAGTTTATGGTGCTGACACACTGTTTACAACGGGCGTGTCCGTTGACGCGACACAGCGGCTTGAAGCTGTCTACACCGGGTGCATTGACACAAACTTTCTAGTGTTTATTTGTGTTGTTGGCAGTAGTAGCGCCAGCGTGTGCAGCGCAAAATGGAATGGGACATCTGTTTACTGTCGCCGCAACGTGACACAACGGATGCTTCCATGGTAGACAGCATCATTGATCATAATGGATTCTATTGTTTTAAACATGACTCTCGCGCCCAGTGTGGACAGGGTATGAGTGATAACAGTTGTACTTGAGATGAACAGTTTTATATATTCGGATGCAATTTCTTGGATGCGCGTTATGTGTAAACCCTGAAATTTAGTTTGATAAATGTTGTGGTCTTGTGGAGTTTGTTCATTCTCTTCCAATTAAGTTTCAAAAATGGCTGAATTTGAGGAGCAGCACAATGTTAGCCAATCAGAACAGTGGGCATTTACGTTGAGAAGCTGAGGACAAAACCGAGCTTTTCAGACAGAGGGCCTGAGACAGGGTGGAAAATTATCATATATTATTAAACTATGACTGTTTTAATGAAAAAAAAAAAAAAAAAACGTTACTAACATTATCAGTGGACCTCAGAGAAGACCATAAAACTGTATAAAAAAGTGCATTTCATGACCCCTTTAAGTTAACTGCAATCTTTGCCTCTGAAGAGAGATATGTCTTGTAAGGCAAGACAGTATATACAGTTGTTTTTTTAAATAATCTTTTTAGTCTCTAGCAAAGGGCTTTAGATCAGGAGTTTGTGAAGCATTTATGAGGAAATTGTGACAATCTCTGAAATGAATAAGAATTTACAGATTATGGTTTACACATTTAAGTATTTTAGAGCTGAATGCTAATATTTTCCCTACCCATTCATTCACCAAAGGCCACTCATGTCTGACAAGTCCAGCTGAAGTTCTTCTCATAGCTGTAGTGTGATAAACAGCTTCTTGCTTTGGAGAGTTCTCTGAAGATTTTGTTGCATCATCCTCATCAGAGGACAGGCCTTTGTCACTTATTTTTTCAGTAAGTTCATCAAGTTTTTTCCTGAGCTCAAGCTCCTCTAGGTCAGCTAGAGACAGATCCTCCTCTTTCTCTGGCTCAACCTAGAGGGAGAGCAGTACAACTACATGAAGATCTGAAGTCACTGAAGGATTTCTGCTTTCTTTGGTGGCAAAGAAGAAAATTATCTTTAGTAATTGCAAATAATGCGAACTTTTCTCAACTGTGTCCTGTTGATAAGTGTTTTTGAGATGATAAAATATTTAGGCTATCATGGACTTATCCATAAATGTGGATGGTTTCTTCTTCTGAGGTTGAAAGCAAAATGGTAATAAATATATAAATATAATAAATAATTCTAACTTTAAATGCACACTTTTTTATTCACTGACCCAACATTAGGTTATATTCTTTATTTTATTGCATCCCCTTAAAATAGCCTTTATTTTATAGCATGATTTTACACAGTTTTTTATAATTACCTGTTCCATTGATCCTCCAGTTACTGGAACTGTCATTTTCTGCTCCAAACGGCAGAGAAGTGTCTCGATTGCTGACATACGCTTACTGAGCTCAATAATCTTGTGTCAGATAGATAAAACATGTATGCGTTACATGGGTATGTGATGGGTCAGCAACACCAAAATTGTGAACCAAAGCCTGAATCAAACTTAGAAGCCCCATTCGGGAAGCTCGGACCAAACTGTAAAGCCCCATTATGCTATAGAGGAATGAATGGACTTTTGTCTTATCACAACTCTGCATTTAAACACAGGCGTCGAGACATACAGTTATGTCACATCAGTTTGACAGTTATAACATGACTTTTATGACTTTACCTGTGGGGGAATGTCATCTGGTGAGGGCTCCCTCTGTAGGGGAGGACTGTATATGAGATTAATCTGAGACTCATCATCATCTTCTGAGTCATCCAGGCTATAGGAAAGCTCTTGGTGGAGGTAATAGTTAGAACTGCCAGCTGAGGAAATGCTCATCTTAGACTGGGAACGAGCTTTTGTCATCCTCTGCTCTAGGTGCGGCGTGCAATCATCTGCAGAGGGCAAAACAAAATATTTGGCATCTGAATATCTTCTGTTGAAAAGACCAGCATGGTCCCCAGCATATGTTGTGTTTTGGATGCTGGCATGCTGATGTCCCCACAAATGCTTCCTAATCAGCTTGAACGGCAAGGTCAATAGCTACAGCAGATAGACCATGCTAGTTGACCAGCTTCAACTGATAAGATTCGCTGGTATATCTTTGCTATGCTGGTCTACCAGCTAGACCAGCACCAGACCAATATAAACCAGCCTGGACCAGCATGGAAATTCATGCTGTGCAAAAGTGGTCTTTTTTTTACCAGTGTTTTAAACACTTGAAGGTACTGTAAGTGATTTTTTTCATGGAAAAGTATGCAAAAAAACTTTCCTACTCCCTGAAAGATATTAATAATTAAAGTGTCCTCAGATATCTCACCTGTTTCTGTGACAGCTGTAGACTTTGTAAACAGCAAACAAAAGTGTGTCCACGGATCACGCGCATTGAAGCTTTTCACCTGTCAATCAGTTTGCTCGTTCTCATAGCGTTGTATTTGAAGTGGATCACTGAGGCTATGATTCATAATGTTTTTCAGTTGAGGGCGCTGTTGTGCCACTGTGGAATTTGACAGCCACAGAAACAAACAACGCTGCTCTTTTGCTCGGTTTGGTCTCAAAATTACCTTTGGAAGGAGGAGGTTTTGGAATTAGGAGGCACGGCTAATTCAACGGCTCAGTCACATGAAAGCTTCAGAACACTAAAATTGCTTACAGCACCTTTAACAATGTGAGAGGTGTAAGAGTTCAAAGGGTAGTTAGTCCACCAACTGAATATTATCCTTTTTTTTGTTTTTGTTTTTTGTGTTTTTAACCAAATTTAATTTATAGTGTGCTTGGTCAATATTCCCAGCACAAGTTAAAACTCGCTGACAGTAGGAACAAAATGGATGTCTTGAAGGGGAACCCCATCCACATTTAAAGAGTCTTGGAAAAGATTGAGGCACATCTTACCAAAAAAATGAGAAGGTTTGTCCAGATTTCTTTGGCTGATTTGAAACATATCCTTCATCTCATCACCTTTGCCATGAGCTCCATTCTCCAGGATCTGCTTAAAGGTTGTGGACCAGTCCTCTTCAACTACTGAACCTTTACTCTGGGTTATTTTCTCCTGGCAACCTGAGTACTGAGAGAATCACATACATTGTCACATAGAGCAATGACCTGCTAAAAATCAAAGCCAACATTTTTTGAAACTCATAGGAATACATGCATGTGGCTATACAAATGAAAACAAAAATTGCATTTTGTTATACGTTTATATATATATATATATATATATATATATATATATATATATATATATATATATATATATGTGAGTGTGTGTGTGTGTGTGTGTGTAAAACAAATATTAAACAAATATTATCAGATGTACCAATTCAGTATGACCCTGGACTGGAATCAAAAGCCTCTATAAATCAGGGCCTTGAAATTTTTTCACAGAACTGTTACCCCTGTCTTACTTATTTTGTGTTTTAATGAATATTTCCAACATTTTAAAGGTGCACTCAGTATTTCACTTGTATTTTTTTTAGAAAATGTCGCCTTAAAATTACACTGACACCTAGGGGCATGGATGCAGCATCATTCATACTAGGGATATGCACAGATAATCGACTTTCAGTTAACATTTCAATGCACCACTATTAGAATACCAAAATCACTATTCGGTTATTCTACACTTGCAATAAAGTGTTCAACCCAACCAAAACTCGATGAGTTCCAAAAGTTTTTCAAGTATAGGGTGAGTAAGGGGTGGCTGAAACATGCTTTTGTGTGTGTCTGCGCTGTTTTCATACTCTTAACAAAGGGAGTAGATTTGGTTTGAACACTGGGGGGTTGCAGCGTGAAGAATTTACAAGTTTCCATTGATTATAGTATAAATATTGGGGGATCACCACATTTTTAGACATCAAGTAAAGTTAAACAGAACTTTTATTTTTATAAACACATCTCGAAACACCTGTGTTGTGTTTCATTCATTGTGCTGCGTTCTGAAAAAGTTAAGATTGCAAAAAGGGACTGTATGTGACTGTTACACCATTAAAAATTATTCCAAGATGTTTTTCACCAAGCAAAGTTTCAGCACTTCATAAACAGTAAGACAGTAAGTGTTTTTTCCCTTTTGGTCTGGTGTGCATATTTACACACAATAATTAGAAAAAAAAAAGCATTAAAGCATTTAGCAAATAAAAGCAGACTGAAGAGGCTAATTAACTGCAGCATTATAACTCCACAAACATGACAATACTTGCGTTTGCTGCCTCACGAAAATGTGAACCTGCTCGGACAGAGCGCATATACAGGCAGTGACGGTTTGATTTTTTTGTTTGATTTTATCATTTGAAGATCTATGTATTGTGCTATTAGCTCACTGTGCACTTTATCTGTTGCTATTTTGAGTAGTGTTTGAGGAAATTCCATTGCAATAAAAGTTCTTTATTCCTGAGTCCCTACTCCCAATGAAAAAATGATTAACCATTTGTGAAACTTCGCAGTTAACCAAATGTTAAAAATAGTAACTGTGCACATCCCTAATTCAAACGCACTAGTTTTTAGGTACCAATGCCATTGTAGACATTCACAATTTACACTCAGTCAGGATTAATTTGAAAGTGTCCAATAACAGGGTGGTTGCAAAGACTAAGCAAGTAGTATTTTGGTCATGTGATTCTAATATGGCAGCCCCAATGAGGGGTCCTCTCCATGTACAATAAAACAGCTTTTACTGTATAAGGTTACTATTATGACTGGAGTCTTCATCTTATATGAGTGGTCATGATTTTGTACATAAGTTTCAAAATTAAAATTAATTTCTTTAGAAGTAAACCTTTAAAAAAATTTAATTACTGAGTGCATCTTTAAAATTTCAACAAATTTCAAATCAACAGGTACTGGCATTGAAGTTACTCCCTGTTGTAAGACGGCCCCTGAGCATCAGTGCAATTATTATGTTTCTCTGCAAACTTCAGTCTTTCAGTGTTTGCTGGATGATATTTAAAATCCACAGTTCAAGACATCTGCTTAGTTATTACACCAGAGGTATATGATAAAACATACGAACCAGCAAGAAATGAGGCTGAGAATAAGCAGAGCTCTCAATACCAAGATTAAAATCAAGAGGATCAACAGGAAGCAGCCGTCTGCCTCTTCTGGTCTTAAAGGAGAAAGAATTAAATGTTTAATTTTTATTCTCTATATTACACTCATTAAAACAGTACCAATGTATTCTATCTATCTATCTATCTATCTATCTATCTATCTATGCATCCTTCCGTCCATCCATCCATCCATCCATCCGTCTATCCGTCTGTCTGTCTGTCCGTCCGTCCATCCGTCCTTCTGTCTGTTTGTCCAAGAAAGGTTGTCACATAAGGTCAATGTGTGTTCAATTAACTGCTTCATTTTCTTTTTTTTTTAATTAATTTTTACTGGCAACAAGCTGTGTGTGATTGGTGCTTCTACAGCGACCTACGAGATTTATTTTCTCTACTCTCCGATTTTTTTTTATGGTGCTCAGTGATTTACAAACGAAAGGCCCAGCTGGCAATTACTGTAATGTAAAAGTGCACTCAGCAATTTTTTCCTCATTAAAAAAGTTAACTTCTAAAGAGATGTATTGCAATTTTGAAACACGTATCATGAACACTCACTTTGGACAAAGACTCACAGTCATATCAGTAACCTGACGTGATATTAAATATTCTACATGGAGAGAGTCCCCTCAAGGGGGCTGTCATTTAGGATCACATGACCAGCCAGATAGGTCATGCCTTATCTCAGTAACTGCCTTGTTATAGGACACTTTACCAGATTAATTAAATTAATCATGGCTGACTGTAAATTTCTACAATGCCATCAGTAACTGAAAACTATGAGTTTGAATGATGCTGCATCCAGGCCACAAAGTGTTAGTTTCTGGGTTTTCATCCAAAATGTTTAGCATTTTTTAAGCGCATTTCTAAAAATGTTACTTAAGAAAATACGAATTATTGCACATTTCCATTCACTACGTAATGCGCATTATAATGAGGGCGTCGCCTCATCATGATGGAGCAGCTGAATGACCTCTCCCTGCTTTGGGGACAGTTTTATTTGCAAGATTGCAGCAAGTATCTCATTTTATTAAATGCATCCACGAGACACTATAAGTGTAATATCTGATATAATGTGGGCTGAAATAGTTGCGATGCCCACACACCGCCAGTCTCCGCATATGAGGGCCCGACCTCAAAACTCTTCTGGCGGATTGTGAGGACCCACTTTATAAACCAGCTGTGGGTTAAACACTTCCGAATGACAAGCGCTTTGTTCAAAGAACTGTGTGCCAAGGCTGGACTTTTTGGTAGGCTAGTCACATCAAGCTATCACACACTCATAATACATGCAAGAATGGTCAAAACACGTCATCGTTTAGAGAGTAAACCGTTTCCATCACTTTAAAGGTGTCATGAATTGGATTATTTTTTTATTTTATAATGTTCCTTGAAGTCTACTTATAATGTTAGTGTGATTTTTTCATTAAAAGTGGTCATAATTTTACTCTAATATACTCTAACTGCAAGACCGGTGGGCGGGCCTAAGCAGTGTCCATGATAAAGTAGGCGGCTGGCCTGTGCTGATGTAATATCTCACTATGATGTATTAGTGAGGAGGAAGTAGAAAACGAGTCGTTTTGGCACATTGGTTCCAATAAAGCCTTTTTTTTTTTTTTTTTGGAATTACAAAGTTTTCGGTTCTGAAATTTACAGTATGTTTTTATAGTGTTATGAACTATTATATATCAAGATATCATGGCAAGTTTGAATTTCCAATTCATGACCCCTTAAATGCACATTTTAACTAATGCGAAACTCTAGAAAATCCACCTCCTCCTAGCACATTCAATTTTAAGCAAATTTATAAAGTTTATTCACATATCAAGCATTTCCATTCAGGATTTCTTATGCACAATTTCAAGTCTAAATGACATAAACAAAAATTATTGAGTGCACCTTTAAGTGGGATTCCACTCGAAAACTCACAACACCAAATGTCTCAAAACAGTGTGCTGTTTTGAGGAGATTCAGTGTTCTACTTTTTAAAGGTAGGTTATGGGATTGATTTACTTTGTTAATGCCAGCTTTACTCTTGAACATTAGCAAAATAATGAATTAATCTATGGTGGGTCTTTAAGGAAACGGGGTCTATAATACCATCTCGGAAACCTGTTGCTGTGACTTGGTTTTAGTTTTTACGGAAGCCCTGAACTGCAAGGTGGAATTTTTTTTATTTTTATTAAATAATAGTGTCTCAGTTCCTTCCTGAGCCTAAGTCTTATTTATTTTATTTTTTTACGGAGCCCTGAACCGCAAGGTGAAAAAAAAATAACGGTGAAAAAAAGTCTTACATTTTTTTCTCTCTTCCTAAATTAAAAAAAAAAAAAATTAAAACAATATTACAAACAAAAATATTAACATTACCAGATGTACCCCTAACACTTCAAAAGGACAGACATAATAATAATTTCCTCATGTTTCTCGTTTTCCTCAATACATCCCTTCGCTTTTTTGAAGAGAGAAAAAAAAATTTGAAGAGAGAACATTTTTGGAAGAGAAAAAAACATTTTTTGAAGAGAGAAAAAAAAAAAGTAGGAACAGAGAAAAAATTATAAGACTTAGGCTCAGGAAGGAACTGAGACACTATTATTTTATTTTTTTTCACCGTGTGGTTCAGGGCTTCTGTAAGTTTTAAATAGTTGTTGTGTGTTGTGGCATTCATTTAGGCTGAACTTAGGCACAAATGGGCAACAAGTGCTTTGCTTAAAAGCTTTTAGCACATTTTTTTTATTTTTATTTGAATGAAAACGAGGCTGTGAGGGTGAGGGATAGACTCTTCAGTGGCATACACTTCATAAAGCTCATATCACATTTAATTTTCCACAACTAATGTTTTTTTTTTTTTTTTGTCTACTGAAATTTATTAGAAATATGATTTTTGTACATTTTATATATACTATATATACTTTTTTATTGTATAATGTGTATTCTAAATTGTGTGTATTGTATACTGTACATTGTATGTTATTATTTGTATATTGTGTTATGTGTATATTAGATTTTAAATTGTGTTGTGTAAATCTGATGTTTATTGTAAATTGGTATATGTCTCATGACTGTCACGACTACTATGTTGCTCGGAACTGCACCCAAGACTTTCACACACTATTGCACTTGTGTATATGGCTGTGTGACAATAAAAGTGATTTGATTTGATTTTTCAATGTTTCATCAGCGGAACAATCCAAAACAATACAACAAAACAGTAACACAGTTAAGTCCATCCCTTGCCGCCTCCTTTGTCGTTCCTTTCAAAAACGACGCTGTTTTTGAATCAGGTCCATGAGGCGCACGGATGTGACGTGTGTTAATAGTTTTTCAAAATTTTGTTTTAATTCGTAAGTTTACATGTGCCCTCCCCTTTAGACATGATCTGACGGCGGCACTTTGTATATCCGAACGTGTTACTATGACTATAATATGGGTTATATTGTTAACTAAGGAGTATGGATCGTTTTTAACTTATTCCGAGTTTTTGAACCGTTTTGGTAACCGTTTGGTAAACTTCACAAGAAGTTTAAAAAAGTATTGAGATCCATCCCTGGAGGAGTAAGATTACTGTTCAGGAATTACTCAGACTTTTATTCCCCTAGAAGGTGTAGATATTAGAACATTTAATAATAACAATATTAGATCTATTTGCAGAAGCAATAGTACTCCCCCTAGTGTCATATATTTGAATATTAATTTGGAATATACTGTATATATTGGAAACGTATGGAATAAATGTAACAAATACCTTATAACCAATCAAATTAAAATGACTCATAGAATATACCCTGTCAAAGATTATATTATTAAAAGATGTAAAATTGAAATTAATAGTGAATTTGATTCTGTAAAGATGAACCAGATACATTATCCCATCTTTTATGGAATTGCCATCTTGTTAAACAATTCTGGAATTACGTCTCTCAATTTATGTGTAGAAAAACGAATTATACTTTTTCCATTGAAGAAAACAATGTTTTACTTTATTTTCATCTCAATAACAAAGATGCTAACCTTTCTTTTATTATACATTTCTTAATTATTTATGGAAGATTCTTTACACATAAGTTGAAATGGTCAGACAATAAACTCAATATTAACTTATTTTTGATAGAGTTACAAGGTTATTACAACATGATTACATTATGTAAAAATAGTAAAGAAAAAAGATTTGTAAAGAAATGTAATTTATATAATTTAACATCATGATTTTTTTTTTTTTGTTGTTGTTGTTGTTGTCTTGAAACCCCTAACTGTTTGTAACAAACTATTTTTCTTTCTGTTCTTTTTTCCTTTTCTTGTACATTTCTTTGTACTATGTTGATGATGCAACTTGTTTAACATGCTTATTGTTTAAATAATAATAATTAAAAAAAAACCCAGTTGAAAACACTGAGAAGACGAAAAAAAGTGTTACACTGGGAAGAAGAAGACGAAGAAGAAGAAAAAAAGTGTTACTATGATTATTTCACTTAGACATGTTTAGACCATCACAGGGCAATCTCCCTCTAGTGGTGAACTGTAAGAGCCTCTGACAGGCAAATGTGCAGGTCCTGCTTCTCGTTTTCCTTTACCGCTAATTTGCAGCAGAGGAGTCTCGGATGTTAAACAGTTTCTGATTTTAAAGAGATTTTACAGTACCAGGCTGAAGTGCCGTCTGTCTGGCCCCTCAGATTGCTCATCCTCCTGGCTATATAGAGAACCAGCTGTGTGGATGACAAGAATTTCAAACATGAATCCTTTGATGTCAGAGACAGAGAATGACTGTTCAAATACATTTGAGCTAATATGACAAATCCACATAATAATAATCATACCGGTCATGTTAAGTTAAAGTTAAATCATACAAATTACATGTTAAAGTTTATTTATTATTTATAAAGATGAGATCAGATAGGCCAAACTTAGTTTAAGGTTTTTTTTTATTATTTTATTTTTTACTTGTGTTGTATGGACCTACAGAACTGAAATATTCTTCAAAAAATCTTTATTTGTGTTCTGCAGAAGAAAGAAAGTCATACACTTCTGGGATGGCATGGGGGTGAGTAAATGATGATACAAATTCATTTTTGGGTGAACTATCCCTTTAATGTTTTTACAAAAATAACTTGCAGAAATGGTTTCACTCTTCCAGAAACAAATTAAGTTGTTTTAAAGTTGTTTTTTCTTTCACATACATTGTGTTCCCAACGTTATTAAATCAGAGATAATGTGAGTAATGTGAACAAATGTCTGCTGTATTGTTCGGATGGAAGAAAGACTTTCACTGATTGCTTTGATGCATGACATCAGTGTTTTGAATGTCTGTATCGCAGATGAACAGGACTCTTTTTACTCACTGTGCACTTCAGGCATGCTGTGCGTATCATCGTCTCGAGGCTCTATGTGATGGGGAGAGGCAGTAGTTAGGGAGGAACAGCAAGAGATGAAAAGTTAAACAAAAGAAAACAAGAGACGGAAAATGAGCTGTGATTTGTTACAGGAAGCAAAATCTATTTAAGCACAGCACATAATTCTCAGGCAGACACCAAAGGAACTGACGATTTAACCATTCTAGTGTGTTCAGGTAATTTTTGACCTGTTTTTGGTAAAGAATACACCATAAATGTCACATCGTTTTTTTTTTTGTTGTTTGTTTTTTTACACATTTTTATTGTAACCAGGCTTTGCTAAATCAACACAATGAAAGTTCTGCCTGTGGTCTTTACTGAAAAACCAGTTATGGACTTTCACCTTTAGCCTTTTAAGATGTCACACAGTTTTAATTATTTTTTTTATTTTTTTTATTTTTATTTTTTTTTGTGAAAATCTATTAATCAAATTTGATTCAAACAAATTTACATTTTCTTACATTTAGCCCCTCGCACATGCTGTTCTCTGCTCATGGTAGGATACAATGGGACAAAAGGACCCTGGGTTAAGAGCACTTCAATGTTATTTTCTCCTAAAACAGAATATGGTAACAACTCTTATGTAGCACTTCCCTAAACACCTGAAGAACTGCAACTAATTGTTTTGTATAAGTGCAATATGATTTATGTAATCACGGAATATTTTTGTAACATTATGTTTGAATGTTTAATCTCATTTGAACCAAACAGCAATGTTCTCTTGCTGACCTCAGTATTCAGGACAGATTGAGCTTGAAAATTGGATAAGAGATGCAATTGAGTCCAGGCACAGAGAGAAAAAAGGCATGTGACTGTGTAAAGAAGTAAATCACATGGATGACTTGGCCCAGCCAATTCACTCTCTGGATCTCTAACTAAATCCTTCAAAGTTATGAGGCCCTCTCTCCTCTAAACTCCTCCTTCAGTTTTCTTGTAGTATAGTCATATGTTAGATGTTGCTTCAGCTGTCTGATCATTATCAACAGATTAAGAATCAAATCTAATTTTTTTGTACATTACATTCTAGTCATGAGGTTAGTTTTTTCTATTATTGTTCAAGAAGTTGAATGGAGTGTGGACAAGGTCCCATTGGCTGCTCTTTGAGGTGAGAGGTGTTGCTCAATTAAACAGGCTTTTTGTTACTTGCAGCTGCAGTTTACCTCTGAGATCAGTTTGAGAGTAGGCACGATCGCTGTTTAGCCACTTAAAAAGTGAATTCATGACCTTTGCGCTGCCAAAACGTTTGAAGCGAGAGCGTACATTCTCATGGAACCATTCCAATGTGCCAATCTTGAGGATTCTGTGGGAAGAAGAAGAAAAAAAAAAAAAGAAGAGCAAACAACATATAGGATATAGGATATGGCCAAGTGTTTTTTTCTAGTGATTTTAATTTTTACTTCTCAATCAAATCTTTTAGTGTCAATTAAAGATGTCCAAATACTGAGTAAAATGGTCTCAAACCACAAACTAAAGACTGGGTGTTTTGAGACTTTTTCAAATAATAATTTTCCTGTGAGTTGTTTCTAATGATGCACATCACACTCTATGTCAGGTACACGTTAGGTTAAAGGGTTAGTTTACCCAAAAATGAAAATTCTCTCATCATTTACTCACTGACTTTCTTTCATGTTCTGAACACAAACGAAGATTTTTAAAAGAATAGTTCAGCTCTGCAGGTCCATACAGTACAAGTAAGTGGGTGCCAAAATTTTGAAGCTCCAAAATCCACATAAGGGCAACATAAAAGTACTCTAGACAAGGGATGTGCAAAATTACATAATTTCAAAATCGACTAGTAGTGGGTTATGTCGATGGTTAGTCGACTAGTCGGTCAATAATGCTCTGTATAACTAGGCTGGAGTAATTTCCATAAGACACCAATCAGACACTTTTATTAGTAATAGGCTGTGGACGCTAAGCACACCGCCTCAAACAGATAAGCTATACAAAAAAATAAATAATTAAAAAAGAGACTTTGAATGAAACAGCAGGAACATTGCTCTGAGCCGAAAAGTCAGAGAGTAAAATACTGTTGTGCCGCTTTGTATGCTGCTGTGTTTTTCACCCTTAAATTCATGTTTTGTCAACACCTTTTGTTGTTCATGTCTTTATTACATAACAAGTAAAATTCATAAATGTGAATATAAATGAAGTAAAAACAATAGAACTAATAATAACACACACAATGCCTAAAACAGCGTGTGGGTAACATTACGCATCACTGCTCATAAAATCATCATGATAGCGTTCATAGACATGAATATTGTCTCGGTTACGTACGTAACCTCGGTTCCCTGAGACGAAGGGATCGAGACATTGCATGCTAACGCATATGGGGAGTGTCCTTCCACATGACCTAGTTGAAACCTCTCTACAATAAAGCCAATATTCTAATATTGGCTATGGTGTTTGAGGCCAGCATTTTAGGCACGAAGCTGTATATAAAAGCAGGTGCACAAACACCATTCTTCAATTTTCTGACTGAGGGAAATGGAGCACATCTCTTTCACCTCAGAAGAACTCTGAGTCTTGTAGTGTGGCCACCGTTCATAATGTCTCGTTCCCTTCGTCTCAGGGAACCGAGGTTACGTACATACGTAACCGAGACGTTCCTTTACGACTCAGTATACTTGACATTGTGTGCTAACGCATATGGGGAACAGAATTCCATCACAACATACTTGTGTAAATGATGGGGAGCCCGTACTTAAGGGGAGAGGCATAAGTATATGTTTGCTAGGGCAATCACATAAACGATCCAGTGAGAAAGTCTTTGCTTGGAGATGGACATTCCTTTCGTGCATTCTCCATAGCACACAAAGAGCTGATATAATCCCGGGCCGAATTTTCTTCCCAGTCCGTCCCTGCTTTCTTGTGTAATGAAATAATCTCTTATTTTTAATTGCATTTTTTGCATAGAAATACATTTTTGCTTACAACGCTAAACTTAAATTTTAAAACTTAAATAAGTGCCATTGCAGATTGATGACTTAATTTTGTTTTAAAACAATTACTTGTGTAGCCTTACATATTTAAGAAACAGCTACATGCAATAGGGGTTGAATAATTATGACATGGCTGTATTTTTTAAAACTTTTTTAAAAAAAGTTCATTTATTTCAGTAATTCAACTCAAATTGTGAAACTCGTGTATTAAATAAATTCAGTGCACACAGACTGAAGTAGTTTAAGTCTTTGGTTCTTTTAATTGTGATGATGTAAAGTTTAAAAATGTAAAGTTGTAAGTTTAAAAATTCGTAGATGTAAAGTTTAAAAATTCTGGGTCATCAGAAAAGCTTACCTTTGTAAATCCTTACTGTCTTGGGGGGGTTGAATAATTTCGATTGCAACTGTATGCCACTATTATTGTGTTGTCCGAATGAATCAGAATGTGGTGATTCACAATATCGGAATGAAAAGCTCTCAAAGCTAGAAAGACAGCCAGTAGCTCTAGGCGGTTGACATGTCACGGCCATTTCACACCACAGGTGTCGAAAGCCATTACACAATGTGCCCCAACCTGTTTTGGATGCATTTGTGGTCTTTCTGAAAACTTGACCCAGCATAACACCCTGTTGGTAGAAGGCTGGTACTGTCCATGCTGCTAGAGCAGCCAGACAGTGGCGAGTTACTGTGATGCACATGAAAATTAAATGACTTCAGTGGTAATGTTTTTTCAGTTTGAACTGAAACAGACACCGAAGAATGGGCTGTACACGCTTGTTCATGAGGTGCACACGCATGAACTCCTAAAAAGGAGATTTACAGGCTGGGGAAAAGTGTGCTTTTTGCCAGTTGACATTAAGACCAGATTTTCCATATGGCAAAGCAGCAAGACTCTGGGTTCGCTCAGTAGTGCCTCTGATTGGCTAGTAATAACCAATTGCTGAGGTAATTCAAAACACACACACCGTTCATTTTCAATTTTCAAAGCACTGCATCAATACATTTTGTGAACGTGCGGAGAGCCAGAGACAGACTGAAACGAAGGAATTTAAATTGATATGTAGTTCTCTCGAACACGAATATAAAAAGCCGCCTGTAACGCGGTGCAACTGGTACATGAAATACGTCAAATAGAGCACTTTGACAGTGGCCTTCAGCTCATCTGCATTTTTTGGTCTCTTGTTTCTCATTTTCCTCTTGACAATACCCCATAGATTCTCTATGGGGTTCAGGTCTGGTGAGTTTGCTGGCCAGTCAAGCACACCAACACCATGGTCATTTAACCAACTTTTGGTGTTTTTGGCAGTGTGGGCAGGTGCCAAATCCTGCTGGAAAATGAAATCAGCATCTTTAAAAGGCTGGTCAGCAGAAGGAAGCATGAAGTGCTCCTAAATTTCTTGGTAAACGGGTGCAGTGACTTTGGTTTTGAAAAAACACAAGGGACCAACACCAGCAGATGACATTGCACCCCAAATCATCACAGACTGTGGAAACTTAATACTGGACTTCAAGCAACTTGGGCTATGAGCTTCTCCACCCTTCCTCCAGACTCTAGGACCTTGGTTTCTAAATGAAATACAAAACTTGCTCTCATCTGAAAAGAGGACTTTGGAACACTGGGCAACAGTCCAGTTCTTCTTCTCCTTAGCCCAGGTAAGATGCCTCTGACGTTGTCTGTGGTTCAGGAGTGGCTTAACAAGAGGAATACGACAACTGTAGCCAAATTCCTTGACATGTCTGTGTGTGGTGGCTCTTGATGCCTTGACCCCAGCCTCAGTCCATTCCTTGTGAAGTTCACCCAAATTCTTGAATCGATTTTGCTTGACAATCCTCATAAGGCTGCAGTTCTCTCGGTTGGTTGTGCATCTTTTTCTTCCACACTTTTTCCTTCCACTCAACTTTCTGTTAACATGCTTGGATACAGCACTCTGTGAACAGCCAGCTTCTTTGGCAATGAATGTTTGTGGCTTACCCTCCTTGTGAAGGGTGTCAGTGATTGTCTTCTGGACAACTGTCAGATCAGCAGTCTTCCCCATGATTGTGTAGCCTAGTGAACCAAACTGAGAGACCATTTTGAAGGCTCAGGAAACCTTTGCAGGTGTTTTGAGTTGATTAGCTGATTGGCATGTCACCATATTCTAATTTTTTGAGATAGTGAATTGGTGGGTTTTTGTTAAATGTAAGCCAAAATCATCACAATTAAAAGAACCAAAGACTTAAACTACTTCAGTCTGTGTGCATTGAATTTATTTAATACACGAGTTTCACAGTTTGAGTTGAATTACTGAAATAAATGAACTTTTCCACGACATTCTAATTTATTGAGATGCACATGTATATCTGGCTCTGTAGGTTGGCTAAGAGTGTTTGAGTAGTATTCCTCACCAAAAAATTAAATAAATAAAAAAATGCAATTGACGGCCGTTATCGCTTTTCAGTTTTCTCTTCTGCAACGGCGGATGAAGATTCTACCCCTGACTCTGAGCTCACATCATTGACATTCTGAGCATTATTGACATTATCTTGACATTATTTTGCAAATATTGCATTGTACAACATTAGTTCTCACTTTTGTGAAACTTGTTCAGGCAGCGCTTGTTTTCAGTTTAGCGCCTGCAGCATATATGGTAAACCGTCAGATTTATAAAAACAATGTTTATATTATACTTTTTTATACTAATTGTAATAGTATTTGTGATTAGAAAAAATATTTAAACTACAATAATTCCAATATTACACACTCTCTTAAATATTAAAATTGAAAAAGTAAAAACCTTTTAATTATTTTTTATTGTTTAAAAATTACTGGTCGATGTCACTAATCGACTAGTCGGTTGTTGAACATACTAGTCGACAATTCTTGCACATCCCTACTCCAGACGACTCCAGTGGTTAAATCCATGTCTTTAGGTGTGGGTGAGAAACAGATCAATATTTAAGTCCCTTTTTCTTTCACTTTTAACTTTCTCCTTCTGTTTTTGGTGCATATCGCCCCCTACTGGGCAGGGAGGAGAATTTATGATAAAAAATGACTTACATTTTGATCTGTTTCTCACCCACACCTATCATATTGTGTCTGAACACATGGATTTAACCATTGGAGTCATATGGATTACTTTTATGTTCCCTTTATGTGGATTTTGGAGCTTAAAATGTTTGCCACCCATTCATGTATGGACCTACAGAGCAGAAATATTCTTCTAAAATCATAATTTGTGTTCTGCAGAAGAAAGAAAGTCATACACATCTGGAATACCAGAGGATGAGTAAATCATGAGATAATTTTAATTTTTGGGTGAACTATCCCTTTAAGGCTCACCTGGCCATGTGGCATGGATCACACACCCAACCACATCCGTCCTTCTTGTTAAAATGGCTGCAGGACTTGCAGACAAAGAGCTTGCAGTCCAGACATTGGCGCTTGCTGTTGACAAGGAATTTGAAGGGCTGCAGACAACGGATGCAGAGAGAATCGCTGAGTTTTGGCTGATATTCCAGCAACTCTCTCTTTGTATCCTCTTTCAATATTTTGGTCTTCAGCTCCCTGCAAGCAAACAGAGTAATTCTGTGTAAAACTGTGTTAGCCATGGACATTAGGAATATTGAGCTCATTTTCTCATGAATCATTCAATACAGTTGGCCAATCTCAATATTTTAAATTCTGTTTGAGTCACTGCATTTCTAAACTCTGTGCAAATACACATGATCAAGTTCAGGGCAAAAGGTGGGGTTCGGCTGATTACATTTTAGATTACAAGCACTGTACAACATACAGTTTAAGATGGAGAAAAATGACTCTACATAACTGACATGCTGCCTTAGGGGTTTCCTCTCTTGTGCTCTCTTGAAATCCTCCATGCTTAATGTGCCAAATTTTCAAGCATCATGGCCAAAAGGATGGCATACCAGCACAATGACGTCTCTGTATCACAGCTGTGGAGTATTAAAATGGGAGCTTCTTAGGAAGCAACCTGCTAGGAGCTTTCATCCACACATTGAATAATGTACTTGTGGCTCTTTCAACTTCTATTTGGCAAAGGCTGAAAGCAATGCAGCATAATAATTTAAGTCCAGTTGTATGAATGAGTAAGATATATAACATTACAACATAATAATCAATTCATAATGGACACATGAAACCAGAGAACATCAGAATAATCAAATGTATTAAAGACATTTGTGAAGCAGAAAAACCTGTTTACAAAATGTAATTGTTATATTTCTTCTTTTATGAATAATAATAATGACAAAAATGCAATGAACAAGCAATCCAACAAATATAAAGCACATTGTTTAGTCCTGGAGTCTGCAAACCCTAGAACCATGGTTTTCAAATGGGGAGGCACGCCAGAGCATGTCAGGGGAGGCGCGGAGACTGATGATAAATTCACCAAGGAAAATCAAAGATACATAAATATGATAAAAATGTATTGTGAAGATAAATGAAAATTATTGGGTTAATGAGCTATAGTCCAGCTTAAAGGGTTAGTTCACCCAAAAATGAAAATTCTCTCATCATTTACTTGCCATAATGATATCCCAGATGTTTATGATTTTCTTTCTTCTGCAGAACACAAATTATGATTTGTAGAAGAATATCACAGCTCTGTAGGTCCATACAATGCAAGTGAATGGGTGCCAACATTTTGACACTTCAAAAAGCACATAAAGGCATCATAAAAGTAATCCATAAGACTCCAGTGTTTTATTCCATGTTTTCAGAAGTGATATGATAGGTGTGGGTGAGAAACAGATCAATATTTAAGTACTTTTTTGCTTGAAATTCTTCTCCCTGCCCAGTAGGGGGCGGAATGCACAAGAAATGTGAATCACCAAAAACACAAGAAGAAGAATGTGAAAGTGATCTGTTTCTCACCCACACCTATCACATAGCTCCTGAAGATATTGATTTAACTAGAGTCTTATGGATTACTTTTAAAAATGTTGGCACCCTTTCACTTACATTGTATGGACCAAAAGAACTGAGAAATTCTTAAAATATTCATTTGTGTTCAGCAGATGAAAGAAAATCGTACACATCTGGGATGGCATAAGAGTGAGTAAATTGTGAGATTTTTGGGTGAACTATCCCTTTAATAGACCGTAGTTCTATGGTCTTATAATACTGTTAAATGCCATGAATGCATGCATAGCCTATCATGCAAGAGCGCATCCATATACTGGCTGCGCAAGCGCACATCTCTCAGCTTGCACAGGGATTTCCTTCGCCGACAAATCTGGACGCAGGCTCTCAATTAAGCCTATATGCTGCCAAGAGAGTGCGTGTACACACTCAAAAAGTGTCCTATGCACTTGCGAATGTATTATAAATACATATACCTCTGCTTATGTTCATTTGTCACCACGTGTCCATTATGAGTTCAATGAACCAGCCTTTGCCTTCCAACTGTGGGAGAATTGAAGCAAAAATGTCATGTGATGTTATTCAATATGCTGAGACAAATCCTATTACCTCTTTTAAAATTAATGGAATTTAGACATACATGGGCTTGCTCTGTTTTGTAATGGTATCTGAGGTGCCAAAAGCTAAACTGAAGAGCAGAATCACTAGTGCAAATGACCAATAACACAGGAACAAACATCAGGATTTTACAAGAGATGGCTTTTACAGTATTTGCTCTTTAGAAATACAAGGAAGCTTCAACAGTGTCGATAATGTTAGAAACTGGACCTGATAGTGCCAGAGCATGCAAGTGGCATGCAATGAACAAGCAGAACCAGAATATATATATATATATATATATATATATATATATATATATATATATATATATATATATATATATATATATAAATGGCCAATTACCTGAACATTGGTAACAGTTTGTTATGACAAATTTACTACTATATGAGAGGTCAAAGGCTGTCAGACACATCCTCATGAATACATGAAGGTAACTAACAATATCCTTATCCTATTCCAGTCAAATGGCAAATCCCAGATGAGCAGACTAGAGAAGACTTCTGATAAGCAAAATCCAGCAAATCACCTGATCCACATATGAAACACCAGGTCAGACAGGGCCATGGATGGTCAGACAAGACCATTTAGGAACAAGTGTGGGTAGCTGATGGTACTCATACACAAAACGGCTCTAATAAATCACATGGTTTTCACATGGCTTTTTAATTATTTTTTTTATTTTTTTTACAACATATTTGGTCTTTAAATGAAAGTCTTGAATAAAATAATAATTTCTGATTGAAGACAATTTTGCTATGAATTGCATATTAAAAACAAGAAATAAAGTTTTGCTTTAGGTGTGTCATCTAAAAAGAAAAAAATCTTCAGAATGAAATGTGGTTATGGATGTCTCACCCTAGTCTGTCCTCTTCTTTTTTCCGCAGATGTAAGTCTCTCTGAATCACCTGCCAGACATGCATGGCTTCAGCATCCGTTAGCCTGGAGAGATCCAGATGTTTCCCATCACCACTGCTGGGCATCATCTCGAATCTCATCTGAGTGAGAAAGCCTATGAATTACAATTACAGCGCCACTTTTTTTGGTACCATGGGTGGAAAGTTGTTTTTAGTAACATAACAAACAATTGTTCAGCCTCATTCATTGCATGCTGGTAGCACCCAACTAGTTAAAAGTAGTATTTTACTCCTCACCACATTTATTTCACCACATTTCCTTGATTTTGTATTTATTTATTTATTTATTTTTTTTGCCATTTCAAAGTGGTAATATAAAACAACATTTGGGAGAGAGCTTATTTGTAAACTAAATACTTACTGTATGTTGCACTTTCCTTTCTGACATAAGGCATCCATTCATGATTAGGTGGAATCTTCATAAAAGGCATATTAAAAAGCAACATGTTTTAATCGTAGAAGGCTATCTTGAGTGATTTCACTTAAACAGGCCATAACATACATTTATATAATCTTGTCTTTGCTCTGAGGTCCACTTAAAATGTTAGTCAAGTTTTTTATTTTTTTTATTTTTTATTAATTTATTAATTAATTATAGTTCCCCCTGCCTATTTTCCACCCTCCCTCTGACCCTTAGAATTAAATGGGCTACTGGGACTTCTGCTGGGACTTCCACAACCTCTTCACATATTAAATGAGAAACACTGCTTTGCTGTATTTACTAGCTTCAAGTTTTCTGTAGGCTCAAATGCAGTTTGCACTGCTTCATCCTTCAATATATACACCTATCAGCCACAACATTAAAACAACCTGCCTAATATTGTGTAGGTCCCCCTCGTGCCGTCAAAACAGCGCCAACCCGCATCTCAGAATAGCATTCTGTTTTTATATCACCAGTAATCATGCCACGGTCCAAATCACTGAGATCACATTTTTTCCCCATTCTGATGGTAGATGTGACCATTAACTGAAGCTCCTAACCCGTATCTGCATGATTTTATGCACTGCACTGCTGCCACACAATTGGCTGATTAGATAATCGCATGCATGATTGCTGGTGTCAGATGGGTTGGTTTGAGTATTTCTGTAATTGCTGATCTCCTGGGATTTTCACGCACAGCAGGCTCTAGAATTTACTCAGAATGGTGCCAAAAACAAAAAACATCCAGTGAGCGGCAGTTCTGTGGATGAAACACCTTGTTGATGAGAGAGGTCAACAGAGAATGGCCAGACTGGTTCGAACTAGCAAAGTCTACGGTAACTTAGATAACCGCTCTGTACAATTGTGGTGAGAAGAATATCATCTCAGAATGCTATTCTGCGATGTGGGTTGGTGCTGTTTGGGCAGCACGAGGGGGACCTACACAATATTAGATTTATTTATTTATTTTTCAAAATGTATTTTAATAAATTTATTTTACAAGGATATTTTTTTAGGTTACAAACTGGTAATTACAAGGGTATTATGCTATAAATGTTGTTTATAAGGACATTTCTAGTGTCCCCATAATTCAGATCTCTTAAAAAACATACTAAACTATGTTTTTTTGAAAATGTAAAAATGCAGAAAATTTTTTGTGAGGGTTAGGTTTAGGGGTAGTGTTAGGGGATAGAATCTATAGTTCGTACAGTATAAAAATAATTTTGTCTATGGAGAGTCCTCATAAGGATAGCCGGACCAACATTATTCTTTCGTAGCATCTTAAACTCTTATTTGGTTTGATTTCTCATTGTATAACCCATTTAACTGTTTGTTGTTGTTCTGAAATACAGAATATACACCCAATCATTCAGGGTATGAATAACGTAAATTTTGACACTTGGGTTGTCTAAAATGTAGCCTAATTTCTTGATAAATTAAAGGAATATTCCAGGTTCAATACAAATTAAGCTCAGTCGACAGCATTTGTGGCATAATGTTGATTACCACAAAAAATGATTTCGACTCGTCCCTCCTTTTATTTAAAAAAAAGCAAAAATGTAGGTTACAGTAAGGCACAATGGAAGTGAATGGGGCCTATTTTTGGAGGGTTTAAAGGCAGAAATGTGAAGCTTATAATTTTATAAAAGCACTCTCTTCTGTTAAAACTTGTGTTATTTGAGCTGTAAAGTTGTTTAAATCATCATTTTACAGTTGTTTTAGGGCTTGTTGATATCACATTGTCATATGTTTGGACAAAACTTCACAGAGAAAAGATTAGTGATTTTATCACTTACACATCACTTTTATTTTATGGTAATCAACATTATGCCACAAAGGCTGTCGACTGAGCTTAACTTGTATTGAACTCGGAATATTCCTTCAATTAACCAGCATGTCACAATACAGGTCTTGCATGCATGCATAGTGAGACATATTTATAAAATGACCTTCATCAGGAATTTCAGAGTGAACACAAATTCACTGTTTTGACTCATACTCTATTTGCAGACAAAGGCTTTTTTCTAAATAATTTTCTTTAATGAAAACAATACCAGTTTGTTCAATTGTGAAAACAAATCACTGAGTTAGAATCTAAATAATCCAGTTAATCCTTATGGACAGTTGACTAGCCATGAAGGGAGCCATGTGACTAGATGCATGAGCAGAATTGCTGCTGACAGACATTTAAGTTCTGGCAGAAATTTCTTTGGTCAAATCCCATGACATTATCTGAATGTTTTTTCCATCTTCCTTTAATAATTACAAATGACAAAGAATCAATTCTACAAAGTTTATTCAAAGATATATTGTTTCCTTCTGAAGTTTCTACTCATTTCAGCTGCAACATTAAATGTGCTCTAACAAGTTGCATTGCTATAAAATTAAACATCTCTGCCCTTCTTGAATAGCTCACATTTTAAAGCAATAAGAAGTCTTTTCACTTGATTTTCCTTTTTGCTAAAGGGAAGTTATTATTCTCACCTCTTCAATTCACACAAATTATGGTGCGATATAAAGCTGTGCTCAAGTCCTTAGAGTGACCATATGCTCACTTTTAATATTAATTGTTTTTTAAAGTTATCTATTATCCAGGCCATTGCACAAAAAAATTTAATTAAAATAATAATAATAAAATGTAACCCTTCTTCCATTATATTAGAAAAAGGCAAAATGCTTTAAAGAGAAGACATAGACATACTTTGTAGCATTTTACAAACTGAAATTTTGAGCTTTAATACCACTATGAGTGTTGTTGTTTATAGTATAAGTTTTGCCAAATTAGTTTGATTTCATAGTTTGATTGGAGTTTGTTCATTTCTGCAGTTCTATACAAAATCTCTGCTTAGGCTCTTGATATTCTACTGCTTAAGTACTGTATAGAACTGATAACGGATTGCTCTAGAGGTGGATTGTTAAGCAATTAAAAGTTACACTATAGCCCCCTTGGCATGTTACTTCATTTTATATTTGTAGATGAAGACTTAGACAAATTGCAAAACAAATATGTTACAAATATAGAGTTAGAAGTTTTTGCAATTTCCTTTATATATCAGAGTGTCATGTTTGAAAAGCCTATCATTGCAATGTATCAGTAGGCACAAAGTGTCTTCTTTGGTTTTTGTCATTATATAGCTTAATTGTAAGTATGTAAATAAAAGGTTTACCTGAACTTCAATTCAGCAGCCTTTGGTAATCCAGTGGGATATCAGCTGGACAGTTTCAGACAGAAACTCAAACTGCTGTGTTTATCACATGTCCAATTAACTGTGGGGCTGGGCCGGGCCAGTAAAACATTTAAACCCCACCTCAGTGTTCTCTTAGAAACATCTGATTTAATCTTGTAAATTGGCTGCAGAAAAAAAACTGGACAATAATGGCTGCATTTTTTACACTTAGGTACCAACATATTGTTATTAATGGAACCTGTTAACCTAAATTATTCTGTATTTGCATCTCATCAGCCCACTCCATTTATCATCTTATATTTTAGTCTGCATTGCTGTTTATGGTGCTGTTCATGTCCATGTCACAAAAGTACATACAAGTTTTTGTTGACTTGCAGGCAGCACAATCTGTTTCATTTATTTGAGTTGTGATTAAAATAATTAGGAATGCATTCTTCCTGATACTCATGCATTGATAATGTACAGTTTTAGCTTTTATAGTTTTACCGTTTACAATACCATAGTGTTTGCTTTTGTTATGTGGCTATGATAAAGTATTGATCGGTTGCTTGGGTTGATATCTGGAGTTCTGAACACACAACTTCAAATTAATCTAACTGATGCAAATGAAGTAAACTTGAATTTGATTCAGTTATACAAGCAAAGACATGCCAAATGTCTGAAGATAAGAATCACAAAGATTGGGTAATTATTTGCTGTGATTGATTCAGCCTATAAAAGCACTGTAGACCATAAAAATGCATTTAATACTGCAAAATGCTGAGGAAAGCTGTTAGAATTAGTTCGTGTAAGATATACAGTAAGAGTGGGAGATGCAAGTCTGTAAGTTTATAAAATTATTGCCCATAAGGGAGTTCTAAACTCATGAACTCCTGATTTCTGAACACACTGTGATATACTGTTTATTTGGTTGGAAATGTTTGTCTTAGAAGTGTTGTGGACAACAAAGATAGCAGCCAATTTTTAAGCATCAAGAAAGATGCAATTCAGCCACAGCATATACAGTAATACTCTCTAGCTACTTACTTTTTCTATTTGGTAATAGCCTTGCAGAAAAAGCCTTCTGTTTTCAAATCTCTCAAATTGAGAGAACTCAATAAACAAAAGCAGATGGCAACAGCAGATCTAGCAGAGCTGAGATGTGATTGCATGGACAAATTGATTAAGAAGTAGTCAAACTGTTATGTTTTAAACAGACAATATGTTGGAGAAGTGGTCAAAGTCTATGATAGGTATTCTTTGTTCATATCAGAAATCCCCCAGTAACAGCTGAAATTCTATAGAATTAATTGATTTTCTCACAAAATAAGTGTTTACACTGTTGCTTACTAATACAAATTAGAGATAGTTACTGCATTTGCCTGACCTTAGAAGGAAAAGCACTTATCGCATGACTTCATTTAAACTGGAATAAAATTATTAATTCTAGACTGGTGACTCTGACTGGTTATCTTTTGCAACAGATGTAAAATGTTTAATCCATATGCATTTTGTAATGCATTTTTTAATACAGGGACAGTCTCTTCATGACTATGGAAAAATTTAAAATCCCAAGCTACTATGCATAGAAGCAACTCAATATCAGTTTCTACCACATAAACTTAAACTGAAACATCTGTGTTTGTTTTCCTGTTGAGAGAATAAAACTTGCATATAATGAACAATATGGGAGTAAACACTTTCCTTTTTACCAAGATTTAGTTATGAGAATCTATATAAAGTCTATGCAGTAATCTGTTGACTACATGGCATTTAACGCGAGTACAGTGACAAATCTTAGATAATTAGATCAGATACATGGATACATGCATACTGTATATCAGTAGATATAAGAAAAACCCAGGTATGGCATATGATGTGCTAAAGAGCCTATGCAATTTAAATGTGTGATATAATTAATTAATTTTTTTTTTATCACACATTTGCACATATACAGTGAAATTTTTTTTTTTTTAACATATCCCAGCTAAGCTGGGGTCAGAGTGCAGGGTCAGCCATGTTATGGTGCCCCTGGAGCAGAGAGGGTCAAGGGCCTTGCTCAAGTGCTCAACAGTGGCATCTTGGTAGTGCTTGGGCTTGAACCCCCAATCTTCTAATCAGTAACCCAGAGCCTTAACCACTGAGCCACCACTGCTCAGCAGCATATAGCTCCAGTCCCAGCCCACCCAATCATGAGCTTGTCCCAGCCTGGCAAATACCCATCAACCCACCCCTAACCAACTGTCAGTTCCACCTAACATCTTAAAGCTGGAGCCAGACCTGGTGTCAGTTGGTAGTAGTTAGCAACAATAACCCCCTCTGCTGTCAAGAAAAGGAATCAAGTTTAGTTGCTGAGGAAGCAAACAATGACCTCTCCCTTGATTTGAATTTGATAAAATCAGCCCACATAGTTTATTGCATTTACTTGTATCTTTAAGAAAACACTTGTTTTTGTTGCATCACATGAGTTTAAAGTCATCGTTTACTGCCACTTTTACTTTCGTAATGTGACCGATTTTTGAGAATGTAGGACAGGACTTGATTTTATCCTTTGCAATTTGATTGGATCATGTAAATGGGTGTTACATACAACCAGAATGGAGGTGTTTGGAGGGGAGGGAAGGGGAAAGTAAAGTAAGAAAGTGAAAAAAAGAGGGATTCGTGAAATTAGCCAAAAAGGAAAATCGAGGCCTTAAAAAAATTTGTCTATTTTGATTTCATGTTGACTCTAATTGTACTCTAGGATGGTAAAGCAGGACATTTCATTGGCACACACAAAAAAGGGATGCCTATCAATTATAGATAAAACATAAGGAAATGGCCACATTCCTCACAGAACTTCATGAGCTCATGTAACTTCACAATAATAGCATGTTTGCTGATAGGGTCTTGATGAGGTGGATTGGGTTAGTTCTGCCAAGAACTGCATGATGATCATACAGTAACACTTAGCCTTCACCTGCAGAACTGTGAAGAGATCCTCCATGAAGGACACTTTAATCAATTATTTCAGGCCATGCCAAACATCCCAATTCTAGATCTTAACTTGGGAGTGTGCCTGCAATCTTTGTGTAAGACGCCCAGTCCCTTAACCATTAGGAGACCAATATGCTCCTGTAATGTATTTCCTTTTCTGTACTACTCCTCTCTTTCTTCCCCAGTCTCTGTTTGCAATAAATAAATATTTCCATTTGAGCTAGATGTGAGTTGCATGCAGGAGACGTTATGCCTAACAAATATGATTCTTTCCAAACAAACAAAAGCCGTGTTAAATTTCAGTAATGGAAATTCTAACTTCAAAGCTAAGTACATACAGTATGCACATAATGGAACAAATTAGTACGATTTTCAAACACTGTCATTTTCAAAGGCTGTCATTGTTCAAGACTCATGTTCAACTATTTTTGTGCTCAGTAGTGTTAAAATGTTATGTTCTAAAAGTTCCATCACACACAGTTTCCCTATATTTCTGGCCATGAATATGTATTATGAGGCATTAGTCATTGTGGCATTATAGTCATGGTTACTAGAGTCAGAATTTAAAACACCAGCTGTCTGTTCAGGACACCCAGTAAGATTTCAGTAGAGTTCATTGTTCAGTTCGAGTGGTGTGCCAATGAAGCAACCAGGGAGGGTTAAACTGTGGCTGCTGTTGGCAGCTGGAATGGGAGAACTGATGTATTGTAAGCAGTTACAACTATTCTGATGGCCAAGGAATTCAACACAGGGTTTTTTTTTAAAAAATTTTTTTATGCTTAGTCCAACATGGTTACTTTGTTAAGTGGGACTTAAAAGTTTTTCATGTTTGGCAATGAGCTAACAGCAAATAGGAACATAAAGGTCTGACTGTACTGTAGATAAAATTCTCATGGAGAAAAATAAATAAAATACTTATATATATATATATATATATATATATATATATATATATATATATATATATTTGAATATATATAAAGATATATTTGAATATATCTTTATTTGAATATGTAATATATATATATATATATATATAGAGAGAGAGAGAGAGAGAGAGAGAGAGAGAGAGAGAGAGAGAGAGAGAGAGAGAGAGAGAGAAAGAGAAATATTATTGTGCAAAATAACTATTGCTGTTAATAATTTATTGTATTGCCAATGCCAATGATCACATCTTTGTCTAGCCAGAGCGAATCTGTACACAACATGTGGCCGCATCCTTTGCCCTTAATGCTAATGTGTAATCTTGATTCAGTACCAGTATCTGCATTTTTTTATTCTCTAAAGCTTTGTATGGGTAGATTTGTTCAGTGCCAACTTTTTTGTCTTTCCTGTGTTGGTCGCTTCATTCAGGAACGGGTTTGGTTCTTAGCAATAATTAATAATGATCAAAGATAATTATACATTTTTAAAATCAATAGGACATTGATTAGAATCAACATTAGCTTTTTTAATCCTTTAAATCTACAGTCATCAAAGATAACCATCTATTATCAAATTCAGTAGAATATTAATTATTATCAAAGATAATTATTAATTAATTAAATCAATAGAACATTGATTAGAATAAACATTAGCTTATTGATCCTTCAAATCAACAGTCATCAAAGATCAATGATCAAAATCAACAGAATATTAATAAGGATTAATATCACCAGGGCACCACCCTGGAATCAGGGACTAATAACCAGACAGTATAGCAGTCTCACTATAGGATTGTTCTCTTAGGAAAGTCGACGTCTGGAGAACATCAACATTCAAAAGGTAAACAATGAAGGCTTGAATCCGAGCACTGACATCCCCTGCCAGCCCTTGACACAGGTGCATGCAGAACAATACCAAAACACTTCTCTTTAAAGTATAACAAAATTTATTGATGCAGAAATATCAATTAATAATTAATACAATGCAGTCAATAAACTTCCATCTTCCAACTACAAACTAAACAGTTACATGATTAGATGTGGTAACAAATAAGCCTATAATACATGAGAGGAAGGTATGTACTGTATGTGTGTGTGTGTGTGTGTGTGTGTGTGTGTGTGTGTGTTTGTAAGGAGTGGAGCGCACAAAATTGCGGACGTGGCTCTCATGGAGAGTATGTCACGCGAAGTTTCTGGCCAGAGAAAGTGGCCACGAATGTGGGCGGAGAGACTGGTTAATGGCGTCTGCCTGTTTAACACGTGTCTCCGCTGGTACGATAACTTAGGGACAAAGCTGGACTCTATCGCCAAGCTATCTGTTCGCCAAATGTGTGTGCGGGTATGTTTATGAGGGGTCGTGTGTGTGTGTGTGGTTAGTACGAGAGAGAGAGAGAGAGCAGAGTGATGGCACTGAAGCTGTTTTTAGCGATCGTGGAAGAGAAAGCAACTGTTAGTTTATCACTCAGAGACGCGGTGAACGACTCGTAATCCATCCACCGCGGTCACTGGCTCTTTAATGGATAAACTCATTGTGCTGGTCTTACCTGCGATGGTGGATATGCACAAATAATCCAACATGGTTGGACAACAACACAGCAAATCACATTCGTGGTAACAGTACGTTACAGTAATACCTTGAGTATTATTATTAGCAATGAGCGGACTCGGCGGTCCATAAACTGTACTAGCAATAACCTTGATACACAAGAATAACACACTATAATAATCTATCTCTGCCCAGACATAACCCTCTTTCTTGAGTCACATGAGGACGCGGGCAGAATGTGTGTTTGTCTGTCGTTTGACTCCGACTCGGTTCCTCGAAGCTCGTGTGATGACGGGAGGCCATTTCCTCACTCTGTCGGTTGGCGGTACAGCAGCTGATTCTCGGCGGGTCGGCGGAGAAAACCAGTGAAGTCGACTCGGTTGTGGAAGGAAGAGAAAGCTACTTTCTTCACTTCTGCAGCAAATGGGTGAGATGCGGATTGCTCGGCGGTCTCCTTCGGATCCGTTAGCGTGCTCGGTGGAACACGGAATAATCTCAACTCGTCCAGCGAGATGGAGATTTTATGGCCAAAGTTTCAGGTACGTACGTGACTTCCTTGGGCAACGAGGCTACACCTGGGAGCAGCAGAGCTGTGCATACTGTCGATGGAAGCAACGCCCAGAAAGATCTCCGAGGTTTTTATACTCCCGATGACATCATGGTTGAGGGACACGTTCTGTCATGCATTCGATCCTTCAGAATTTCACACATAGGTGTAAAGTTAAAGGCTTCATGGGATCTGTAGTCTGTTTTGGACTCCCTTTGTTTGATTTTGATGCGGTTGTTGTTATCAGGCTTTATGACTGTATGTAGGCCTCAGTCAGGCTTTATGACGGTATGTAGGCCTTCCTTTGTCTCATATCTGAGTAAAATGCAAAAGTCAAATGCAAGCAACTTGCGGAGGAACATTTGACATCAGTTGTGATTGGGCATTGCGCTTCTGTGCGAATTAATCTTATGGTTTGAGGTATTTACTTGCAGAGCAGAAGTCATGACATGCTATTTTCATGTTGATATTATGTATTCGTTTAAACATTTATAACCACGATATTACTTTATTTGAGGAAGATGAACACACTCTTAATTAAATATTTTAAAATAATTATTCAAGTGTTTTTTTCCTTTACACATTAATGTTTGAATTGTACTACACATATCAGTTTAAGAGGTGAAACTCGTGAAATGGCTGATATCGGTTCATTTGAAGACACTTATTTTTATATTACAATCTACAGCCTCAGTGGACAATACAAGTGAACCGTCAAATTACAATAGTAGGTCTATGCACTGTAAACAATAAGACTGTAATATAAAAACACAAAACAAGGATTCAATAATGATGGGGATGAAATCTACTTTATGGACAGTAATATGCAGAAATATGCAATATAACAATTACAATAAACAAATGTTCAAATGTTTATTTGGTTGTAAAGTTATAACAGAGAGATGGTTACACACTAAACAAATTAATAGCCTACAAATTCCTGTGCTATGAAATCGGTATATCAGATATTCCCCTCAAACCATTAAGATTATGGTGAGAGCAGGATGTTATAAATGTGTTTTGCACATGCTGTGCACAGCTGCCAGGCATCTCTCAGAGAATGCATTTCATCTAATTTAGAGACTTCTCACAGAAATTAAAGAGAGAGAGAGAGAGTTTGGAACCCACCAAAATCACATGATCAGCTGCGAAGGACATGAACATTCTGTGTTGGTACTTTGCTTGTAGTAAAGTCACCCTTACTCTTACCTACATAGTGTTTATGGACAGCTAAGGTTTAACATAAGTCTTGGAATGAATGAGATGTGGGATATTTTTAGTCACAGTTTAAAGTACATGCAGTAATCTCAATAAACATAAATATAAACACATGAATGGTAAAAATAAACAATATAGTGTATGCTGTTACTTAAAGTTTTGCTTTCAATTTTAGATGCATCAACTTTTTCGGAGAGTTTATTTTATTGGAGAGTTTTAGTTGGTGTTGCTCAAACCCAGATGGAACTAATCTGGAATCTGTGAGTCATCATTATTTACAATCTGTGCCTACAATCTCAGCTCATGTTAAAGAGTTAGGGATTTAGTTTACTGCAGTTCAGTGTTTTGAACAGCCTGCATTTTAAATGAGCTAAACCTGTAGATTAAAGACTTGTTGTATTAAGATTGGAATAATATTTGACATTCAGAAGGGTTGCAGAGAGCAGACCTTTTTGTGTGTGTCAAAGAATACACAAAAAAGAAACACATTTGTCAAAATACACTTTTTGAAGAAGTTAGCTGAAACAATATTGTTAAATGAGTGCAAGATATAGCTACTTTTGGCAAACAAGCTACATGTTTACCTTTTATTTTCACTGGGTCTTGCTGACTTTAATAATTCAGAACCAAAAATGTAATTAATTACATCTGACTCTTTATAAATTTAGCAGCGCTATTGCCATTAGAATATTTCATTTTAGGGTGTGTTCACACTTGTAGTTCGGTTATATTGGTCCGGACCAAAAAAGAAAATGATACATTTAGTCCTGGTTCACTTAGCGTTCACACTGGCATTTTTAAAACCGAACCTAACGATACAACACAAAAGGCATCAGGAAAAAGTCACAACCTGATTGGACAGCTTTTATGACGTATATTTTGCGACAGAACTTTCCGAACATCCAAAACAATGCTGGCTGCTGGGCTAAATGCGCTCGTTATATTTATATATGTATATATGGTGGTATTTTTACCAGCTGAGAACAAACGAAGAGCTAATAAAATGAGTCAAAACAGTGCCAGGAATTCCTCCGTTGCACACACAAACGAAGATATGCTGCAAGGACGGCTGACAGTGGTTCCGACGCCAGTACCGAACTGTAATGGGCAACATAGATCCTATGATGAGAAGAACCAGGTATGATTAAGGTCAGTATTAGGCAAATTACTTCCTGTTTTTGGTCCGTTTAGACGTCTTTGATCCATGCTGCGTTCATATATCAATCGAACTGCACCAGAGTTAGTTTTGAAGCGGACCGAGACCCACTGTTCAGGCGGTCTCGGTCCGCTTGTTTGGTGCGGACCAAGGTTCGGATGGCAGCGTTCACACTTGTTCAAATTATCCGCACTAACAGAACAATCGCACCAGAGTTCATTTTAATCGAACCAAACCTCCCAAGTGTGAACACACCCTTAATCCTTAATCCAGTTTCATAATTATCTTGACTACACTGTGCTAATATAGGGTGGCCAGACATCCCATTTTTCCCGGGACAGTCCCATATTTAAACACTTTTTCTAGTGTCCCAACATGTCCATTTGCCCATGGAGGCTGCACCGACATCACGTAGCATGTTCATACAAAAAAGCATGTGGATGCTGCTAAAAGTAAGTGTGCCACACCAAGTGTTAGCGATTTTTTTGTGAAGCAAAGTTCAGAATCTGACAAGGTGCACACGAGTGAAGGACTTTTTGCTTATCATTCTGTTGTATACGGCTATAGTTTTTGGTCGGCTGACTGCATTGTGAAATTGATCAAGAAATTGTATGATCCGAAATTTTCTTCTGCCCGCTCCAAATCTGAAGCTGTCATATGAAAAGTACTCGCTTTTGTGCAGCTGGACCATCGGAAATTACTGCAGCATGGCAACACACGTTTTCTCTCTCTTGGTCCAGCTCTTGAAGAATACTACACATTTTCAATGGTCTGCATGCATACTTTCTTTCTCAAGAAAAATGCCCAAAGTTTCTAAGAGACATTTTCAGCAATCCTTGCATAAAACTTTGGATTGGCTTTGCACTCAAGCAAACAGCCACTTTTAACTGTGCACTGGAGATAGTAGAGCAAGACCACATATCAGCCACAGAAGTGGCTTTGTACATTTATGACATGAGAAAAGTCATGCAGGCCAGGTTGGAGGAATCATTCATACCATCTGACATTAAAAAGCATTTGGATGCCCTTGTTGAAGCTGGTGACATGCAAGTGGATGATTTCTTTTGTGCAGTGAGAAACTTTTATTCAGCATCGGTGGATTACCTTCAAAATTGGAGCTGCTCATTGGAGAACACAGAAAAACTTTCTATGTGGGCCCTACTGAGAGACATCCCAGAGTGGAAAGACATTCAGAGCAGCCTCAAACACTTCTACTCCAGAATCACCACTCTCAGTTTGATTGACGAAACCATGCTCTTTGATGAGTGGGCTTGCGTGAAAACATTGTCACTCGTCGCATCACTGTGTGGAACATGAACCAAATGGCCGTATATGAGAGATGGACAGACGTTTTTCGTGAGTTGAAGAGCAAGACCATCAACTTCAGAGTCTTAGCTAAGGTTGTGGAGTTTGTTTTATGCCTGTCTGGGACATCTGCATCTGTGGAGTGTGTGTTCTCATTAATGAACACAGCATGGACACCGGATAAATCTCGACTCAGTGTAACAGTCATGAAGGCAATGCTCTTTGTACGTCTTAATTTTGGACCGGACTGCTCTGCATTTTACAATAAACTCTTGAAAGTCAAGCGCAAACTGAGAAAAATTGCTACCAACGAAAAGAACAAGGTGACAACAGTTACAGATGCAGATGCACCCTCTACTTTGTATTGATCTACACCTAGGTAAGGATACGTCAGTTTCATTTTTTCTGGGAGGGGGCAGTCCCATTTTCCACAAGCAGGAATCTGGTCACCCTATGCTAATATGCCTTTGTAAAGGGGTTATAAGGGAAAGGAGGAGGCGAGAAACGGCTTGACAATATAAATAAAGTTTAATAATAAACTTAAACAAAAACACACAAACATAAACACATACAGGGCAGCTGCCTGTAGTTCTCTCTCTCTCTCTCGAACTGCCGTCTCCGGTCCCTCAATCCCTCGCTCACCTCATCAGGCTGATTGGGGTCCGGGCATGCGTCATTCCGGCCCTGCCCTGCCCTCCTCCACGCTACACTCCTCCCTGCATTGCCTTAGGCTGGGGAGCCCCCGGCATGACTTACATCCACGCAAGGCACGCCCATCTTTCCCCTTGCGCCCCACCTGCCAGCGGGTCATCTCTGCCTTCTTCGACCTGGGAGGAGACAGAAAAAAAAAAAAAAAAAACAGGCGAGGGAAAGGCCAACATGGAGTGACAGTGAGAGAGAGAGAGGAGAGAGAGAAAAAAGAAACTCACTCACCGGTTCTCTGATGCGCCGTCGCGTGGTCCTCGATCACTCCTCCACCCTCTCAGGCAGACGACAGCCGCTCCTCCTTCCCAGGCTTCGGCACCAGTGTAACAAGGTAAAAGGGAAAGGAGGAGGCGAGAATCGGCTTAACAACATAAATAATAATTTAATGATTAACTGAAAAAAAAAAGACAAACATAAATACATACAGGGCAGCTGTCTGTAATTCTCTGCCGCCTCCGGTCGCCTTTATCCCTCTCGGGCTTTATCAGCCTGATTATGGGCCAGGTGTGCAGCATCACGGCCCGGCCCCGCCCTCCGCCCTGCCACAGTCTGTTTATGCCATGCTACTGAGTCAAATAATAATAATTAACATTGCTTTATTTAGATGGAACATTTTCACTCAGTGTACACATTTTTGAATGCTTTACTCTTTGTGATTTATTATTATTATTTTATATTTTTTGCAGTTCATTGGTCATTTAATAAAACTAATTTGTTTTGCAAGAATTTTACTTTATTGCTCAAAAGTCAAAAAAGTTTGATTGTGATAATAATTGCATTTGTGTCCTCACCAGATGCAGCAGACCATTATTTCACAAGCTTAGTTTGCAGCTTAAGGAATGTGTAGGTTCTGATATCTAATGCCCGTTGTGATATTTGTTTTGGTGTAAGAATGGCCACCTGAAAGGGGATGTTGCATTAAAGTATTATAAATATTAATACTCATTATAATATTAGGCTTTTTATTAAATAATTTTTTTAAAGAATAGTTCATCCAAAAATATAATTCTTTGTGTTCCACAGAAGAATGGAAGTCATTTGAGTTTGAGATGGTGTAAGGATGAGTCAGTGATGAGAGAATGATAATTTTTGGGTGAACTATTCCCATTTATTAACTATAATAATAAAGGTAACAATGTCGCAATTCTGTAAGTTCATGAATTGTGTGGATGTCTTTATTGCTGATTACTGCCTCAAAAACAAATAATCCACAATTTATCTAAACATTGCTGATTAAAGATTTAGATAAAAATATATTTCTATGGTGTAAGGAAACAGAGACTAAGCACTGACAAACTAGAAACTAAAAGAATAGTACTATTTGACTAAAATTTGATGAGTGTATTGACAAGAACTTTATCAAATGCATGTGCACATAAACATGCTGAATAAAACTCAAAGAACGTTTAGAGCCAAGTGGCCAAGTGGTTAGCACACATGTACTGACATACTGTAATGAGTTGTTGTACTGTATGTGCTTATGTGAGCAGTTGTATGTTTGGATGCAAAACGCATCATTTTCCACTTCCCCCATCTTCTCCCCAACTTTTCCTGTCCAAATCACAACACTGATCCTTTCAATAAGAGGCAAAAGTAAACAAATAAAAAATAAAGAAAACACAGAATGACACCATACCCACCATCACTAATAATTTCAGCAAGTTTTACTTCCAGCAGACAGGTTTACGGACACGTGATTCAGTTTGCTTCATGACTAAGCAGAGGAAACTCTGATACAGTTTTGGAACATGCACAACTCCACAAAATCCATACAGTTACCCATAGAAACTTGAACAACACATAACTTTTCCAGGAACACATAAACAGAGTATCATTCCCACCATTAAAAGTTTGTTACTATACAAGGATGTATGTCCAACAATACCAGCAATTAGATCGGTCCAGTGCATGAAAACCTCAAAAGTTTTATTTTAAATATTATTATTTTTCCATGCTGCTGGTTTCAACCTGAAATGATATTATTTTAAACTGATCTGAAGCACAAAAAGACTGTAGAGGTAGAGTGTTTGAGACATTGGTGCACAAAATAGGTCTAGAAGCACAGTGCATATTTTTTTTTTCTTTTCTTTTTTTAGTTTATTAGTGATTGATTTTTTTAGTTTAATGGTACTACATTGAAAGGGTGCTGTCAGCTTACTTCTTTTAACTTCAGTGCATTTATTTATTATTTATGGTGGTGCCATCAAAACAATGCTACGTTTGTTTGACACAGCAACATTGGCTCAACCAATGGCGTGGGACTATCTGTCTGTGCAACCAATGGAAGACGTGGAGTGTTTGGGAAACCGGTCTGAAAACCAATCATTATTTTTGCTTTTGGTGAAGATAGTGGCACAGAAATTAGGCACTTCGTCACACTTACAGTACGTTATCACGACATCATTGAATCACTGGCATCAGTTGTGTAAGATTCATAAAAATTCCAGCATTCTGATATAATTCAGAGCACAGCAAGGCCAGTTAATTCCACATTTAAACATAGTGTTATTACCAACAACAGAAACTGGGGTCATCTGGGCTGAATTAGATGTGTATTCTAATATTACATTTCAGTTTAACACTACAGTAAGCGCCTGATCTCTCAGGACTGACCCCTTACTTTGATCCAACCAGCTTTGGTCACCTTATAATGTTTTAGCTGTGACATCATCGACTAGAAAATAACTTCATTGTGTGGAATACCACAAGGATGTTTTTGAACTTGAGTTACATTGTCTTCACCTCATATGTAGTAACAGTCAAAGGGATGAAAACATGATTGGCATGTTTTAATTATCCATGTCTGTTTTCTGATTGCTTTACAATACCATTTGAAATCATTTTTAAATTTTAATAACCTTTATGTCATTGTTCCACACAATAAGGACATAATTAAATGCTGCTGATTTCAGCTCTTTAAAATTAGAAACAAATGCTATCATCCTGAACCCTGTTTGTCAGAGTTTTCCAAATAAAGTTTTTTGTTCGTGTGCGTTTATGTTTATGCTCCTGATAGACACTTTTTATACCAAAGTGACTTGGAAGAAAGTTAATATATTATGTTTGTGATAATTATTTTAGTTGGTGGCTAAGGATACAAATCAAGTTGAGATAGAGGGGTGTAAGAGAGACTTGTTTTGGTTTGTTACATCGCCTTCCCAATAAGTAACAGCTGGACCAAATGCAGCCTTGGGTCTGTTTCTCATTTATGACTCCACTCTTTCTTTTTTCCCCCTCCTCTTTGTGCATTTTCCTTCTTTCTTCCCTTGCAAAAGAAAGTGGGAGGCGTGGAAAAATTGAGTGGATTCTCTCCAGGATTCTCTGAGCTGTGTGTTCTGTCCCAGGCTGAAGTGAGTGGCACTGCTCCTCAGTAGAGCACACAGTCAGCTAAACGGATGAGTGTCTCACAGCTCCATCACCCAAGCTAATCAGCATCATCTCTTCGTGACCAATCAAGCACAGTTTACTGAATGGAAATACCAGGATGAGAATGACCTAAGAGTTGTCTCTTTTCAGATATTTGATATTCAATAGAAATACTGTGGCAAAAAGAACTCTGAATTCTCCAGAGGTGAGTGACGCATTTTATATATGAGGTATGCAAATACTGTATGTCTTTCTTAAAGGCTCTGTAATTCCGTGAGTGAGACTGGGGTGGTTAATGCAGGCTTTGGAGTGCTTTGATGCACGCATTCTAAAAATATGCACACACAAAAAAAAAAAAAAAACATTCTCCTAAAATATACATTTGCATATACCCTTTTCTCCCATAGAAAGTTTTTTTTTTTTTTTTTTCTTCAGCGCACACAGTGTGTAGGCAGCTCTACTGCATAAATATAGTTTTATTGTGAAGAATTGTCTGTGTATAGTACATTTCAGCTTTGGGAGAGAGAGGACATTTTTGGTTGCAGCACAGACGGAGGCATTGCAGAAGGAGCTAACTGCTCTGATAAGTAGAAGACACGGAGGTGCTCTGTGCAAACTGTGAAGGGTGAAAAGTTCTGCAGAGAACTTTTTGAAATCACTGCTAAAGTATGTAATCAAGGGTTTGTGATACTGATGATATGGTGATACTTTTTGACATGGCCGTATTGATTCTGCTAAAAGTGTAAAAATACATGTTTTTCACAGAGGATGTTAAGTAGAATTATCATCATAACAATCAGTTTGGGTGGTTCCGCTGCTTTTTGCTTGGATCAAGATGATATCTAGCATACCCGGATAAGGATTACTCATGATACTGAGCTTGTTTAAACAGAAGCAAGAAGCAGAACAAGTCAAAAAGCTCTGGCTAAATGATGCACTTTTCTACCACTGTAAACTAAATTCAAATCACAAATTCTGCCCAGTGCTGTAAAGTGAGGGTGATGTGAATCACTTTTTCCACAGTCTCTGCCAGATGGACAAAGAATGCTGGGAGAGTTAGAGCTATAACATTAAACTTTAGTGAAGCAGAACCAGATGTGGGCCCTTGAAAACACCAGAACCACTTGATCCATTAAAATTCTTCCCCTTGACATACATGAATACATACAGTACATGAACACCACCATAAACGACTTATAGTGACCAAAAAGTATGTGGACACTTTGAACACGCCTTTAATTTAAATAATATAATAATAATTCCTTAAGTGGCATCTGCAAACAAATAATCGTTGACTTTGCTCAGAACTAACTTCACTTTTCTTAAAATAAGAAAAAATAAATAAAAACTGTTTTGCTGTTTGCGGTATATTTCTTTCAAATAAATGTCACTTGGTTTGATATTTTGTTATATAATGCAAAGCAGGGACCAAAAACGAAATGTTTTTCATTTTGGTTCGTTCTGAGCAGAAACAGTATTTTTCCGTTGCTGTTTTAGCGTTCCGCAGCCTCCTTTCCAAATGGTAACCGGTTAGAATGAAATAAAAGAAGGGTCAATAACGTTCTTTTTAAAATTACATTAATCTGTTCTAAATACAGTGAAATACAGTTGCACTGTAGCCAGATCTCACAAGAGATACAAGGCACTTGGTTTGGAAAAACAAACTCAAAATAAAGAACTTGCCTCACGCAAAAATAAGCAAAAATAAGCAAAAATAAGCATAAATAAGCGATTAATTGTTTTTCCCATGTGGGGAATTTTCAGGATAGAAATCACAAGCATAGTTTACAGTAGCATATATGAAGTACAGTCTAGTCAATAAATGTATTCTTAATATGAAATCAATTCCCAAAAATATTTCAATTATTAATTTGGCCTCCTAATTTAAATTAATAGCCCAAATCTCTCTCTCCTGGATGCATGCACACACTGGCACACTGGTGCTTTTTGACTAAACATCTGCTTTTGCATGCCAAATAATTTTTTAACACTGTTTTTTAAAGCAGCGGTTTCCTTCTGAATCAACGAGCATGCTTATGTTCTAATAAAAAGAGAGAAGCCTCATTTTTTTCAGGCAAAAGTAAGCGGTGTAATTCCGAAAATTTTCTGTGAGAAACTTTGGTTCCATAAAAAATAATCGGAACAAAATTAACCAGTTATTAACCGGTTACCAGCATTTAAAAATAATGTTTTCACTCCGGAACAATTGAAGGGGAATTCGTTCCCATTTTTGGTTAGGCTCTGCTAAAAATTTAGTTCGTTTTCGTTTTTCGTTTTCCTTCCATGAACCATTTTTAGTCCTTGATGCAAAGACATTAATACAGTACATACAGATTATACCTAAGTGTCCAAATACTGTGTCACTCCACTGTATTTCTGTGTGTAGTAAATGGTTTCAGTGATGTGCTGTAGCGCTTCAAATGACTTCAGTCTACCATTTTCTGACAGAGTCTATTTATGAGAGATTTTCCATTACTATTACTCTCAATAAGAATTTCAGCCACTGACTCTACTGAAAATTCCGACTTTATTGACCTTTAGTGCTCTACTTATGAGATGTCTGGTCATGAAAATTACTGCTGTGTTCCTGCACTCAACACAGTTTTGCTCTGGGTCTTGGATTTCCCCTGTTAGGTCAGTTTTGAAAAAGACTGGGAAAAGCAGTTTTCAACACTAAGGCCACTAGAGGACAATGCTGAGATTCCTTGTGGTGCTCAATGTCGGGTATTCACACTGAGCTTAATTCAAACATATTTTTTTATTTGACGTGCTTAAACCTGGGAAGCTTTTAATTAGTGATGCAGCAAAATGTACAGAGAAAATTCTGCTAGCAAGAAGTTAACATCTGTGGTGTAATTGCAGTGTGCAGTGGCTTTATGTTTTTGCCTCTGATTTGTTTTTTTTAATTGCGTTACTAGAAGGTTTATTTCTCTAATAGATCACTTGTTTGCATGAAGAGGTCAATTCTGTTTATGATATACTGAATAAATACTGAAGAGATTGCATGAGAAATCTGCTGCTCAGAGACTGTTCCAATATCATCTTAACACGTGGGGCATGGTCCTCATCTTTCCCAGCAACTTTTTTCATCCATGAAACACAAGATTGAGGGATGAGAGGATCGTGATTGTAAATGTCAAGCTTCAAACACACATAAAAGCAACACAAAAGTTGTCCATATAACTTAATTTGTGCACTACATTTAACGTGTACTGAAGCCTTCAATAGTGCTGTGTAAAGTACAGATCTAAATGTAAATGTTAATCCCTGAAATCTTCCTCTTCACCCATTCAAATCTTGCGAGAACCACCGTATTAAAGGATAATGGGCAGCAGCAAGCATCACACAGTTTATAACCACCTGTTGTTTCCTGTTATCATGTTATTCAATATCTTGGTAGGAATAATATTAGCTTCACTTTTTTTTGAATGCATTAAATATGATGAATGCTGCATGTGTCAATAAAGCATCACTGTCTCCTGAACATCTGTAGTAAGGACCATATATAATGCTATCCCTTTTGAATTGTTTGGGTTGTTTAAAATCTTTTTGTTACTTGATGGCTGAACTTTAGAAACGTGATTTACATGTTCAAATTGTGTTCTCTATTTGCTTATATATGCTATCATCTTAGATTAGGATGACTGAACTCTCCAGTGCATTCCTAAAAAATGCAGTAATGTCCATATGGATGGAGAATGGTAGAGAGGGATTTTTTTTAAATTTTCTAAACCATATTCAACTTTATGTTCTGTGCCTGACAATTAAAGACAATGACTTCAATATTCTATATAGGCTACCCTATTTAACAGCCTAGTTTTAATGAACAGTTGTCATTGGTTTAAATTCTGCTGGTGTGCTGACATTTTAAAATAAATTTATTTTATATTTTTCTGCATCCAAACAAACTAAACTATACTGATAAATAAATATTGTTTAAGGAACCACCTTTTAGGTTCTAGCTCAGTTTTATGTAGCTCTGATAGATGTGCACACCATTCAGTAATACTGTTTTTGTCAAAATGTAATAACTTGCTCTGCCTCTGAAAGTTCCCTTTTCGGTTGATGTTACAAATTCATCTTTTCAACCCCTCCCGTCCAACCAGCTGGCTCCATTCGGGTAACGCCCACTTCTCATGATCCAATCGATTCCTGATGCTAAATTTTTTCCTCTTTGAATATCTTATTTCACTCCAATTACAAAGGTAAAAGGGGTTGCAGAGTAGTCTAACTGACTTACAGTATAAGTGAATTAATGACTTAAAATCATGATTTTAATATAATTGGATGTTTCCAGAATGTATGATTTGTTCCAAGAAATGAGATGAGAGTTTCCTTGGCACAAATCAGACTGTACCTCAGTCTGGAGGGTGTGGCTTTGGTCACTTTACATTGTCTAACAGTAGTGACAAAAAGCAATTTATTAACTGTCTCTAAAAATATTTAAGCTTACCTATGTTATTTTTTTTTTATTTTTTTTTGTAGTCCTGCAGTACTATTTTTTTTTAAATAAAAATATATATACTGTATATATATTTTGAAGTTTTTACAAAAGGGTTTATCACTATTATTCTGAGTTAAACAGGGAGGGGCTATTTTGCTTTCTTACATCTGTCTGTGTGTTATTGCTTTTTTGTGTGAGTGTCCTGCACTTGGCAAGGCAAGGCAAATTTATTTATATAGCACATTTCATTCACACTATGGCAATTCAAAGTGCTTTACATATACAGTACATTTTAAAGAAAATACAAGATACATAAAAAAACAAAAACAATTAAGAACATGAAATAAGAATAAAAAGTAATACACACATTGAGTAAATGTTATATAAAAATAAAATAAAAAGAATAAAATAGCATAAAATCCAGAGAACAGGTATTAAGAGCACATGAAATGATCCAAATCATTATTGAATTTCTTTTCCTTTAATTTTAGTCTCAAAGGCAGATTTCAGTGTAACCATGATCAACCAATGCCTACACTGTGTATAAAAAACAAGAAAATAAAAGAAAAATTAATATCTAATCTGAACTAAAAGAATCCGCTATCTATCTTTTCCTAAACTCAGAGCACCCCTGTCTGACTGGAGACACCAAAAGAGACGAGGTTTTCCCATTCAAAGTCTGCAGACTATTATTTGTGCCATCCTTCTGCGGATGTCTCCGATGTCACAAGGACATCCTCACATTTTAATCAAGATACCACTACATCCGGGTGTGATATCTAGCCACTGCTAGATTCTTAATAAAGACTCCAAGTGAGGACTAGAACATAAGCGTGGACTGTCAGAACCACTCCCGCCCACTCTCGGTATAGAGTGCGGGGTGTCTTAGGCCTCTTTTATTCAGGTACTAACAGCAGTGCCTCATTCAGTCTCTCCACCAGATAGTCCCTCACAAAATAATAAGATCTACCTTTCTTAAATAAAATCTTATTTTGGTGGTTGATCAATTTACACAAATAAAACTGCCCACATTCTTCCACCATAAGCTGTAGGGGGCGACAGCTGGGTCCTCAATATGGATATTGAAGAATAAAAACTCAAGAGTCAGGTTTTTCAATAATCAAATGAGAGAGAGAGTTTACTGAATGTTCTCTGTAGGTTCAATAGGCATCACAAGTCGATGAGATACAAAATAATTCAAATGAAAGAAAGACAAAAGCAAAATGATTCAGTGAAATTAATAAGTGCAGCACAATGCTCAGTCAGAAAATGCACAGCTTAACAGAAGTGTTTTCAGTCTGGATTTAAATGTGGCTACTGTTGGGGAACATCTAACTTCTTCCTTGAAGCTGGTTCCAGCTGTGGGTGGCATAATAGCTAAACGCTGTCACAACTTGTTTTGAGTGAACCCTCTGTATGTCTAACTGACTTGATCCTAATGATCTGAGAGGTCTGTTAGGTTTATATTCAACAAGCATATATGCAATGTATTTAGTTCCTAGGCCATTGAGTGATTTATAAAAGATGTAAAGTACTTTAAAATCAATACTAAATGTAACTGGAAGCCAGTGTAAAGACCTGAGGACTGGAGTAATATGCTCAGATTTTTTGGTTCGGGTGAGAATCCTGGCAGCAGCATTCTGAATGAGCTGCAGGTGTCTAATGGTATTTTTGGGAAGGCTGGTTAGGATTCATTGCATTAGTCTACCCTACTGGATATGAATGCATGAACAAGTTTCTCTAGGTCTTGACTGCATACAAAACATCTAATTCTGGCTATATATTTTTTAGATGATAGTAGGCTGATTTAGTTATTGCTTTGATGTGACTACTAAAACTAAGGTCTGACTCCAAAATGACACCAAGATTTCTTACTTGATTTTTTGTCCTTAGGCCCTTGGAGTCAAGGTATGTATTCACCTTTGGAATTTCAACTTTGTTGCCAAATACAATGACCTCTATCTAGTCATTGTTTAATTGAAGGAAGTTTTGGCACATCCAACTGTTAATTTCATCAATGCACTGGCACAGAGAGTCTATGAGGCTGTAGTCATTTGGCGACAGGGCTAGACAGATCTGGGTATTGTCTACATTGCTATGGTATGCAATTTGTTTCTTTTTCATAATTTGGCCTAGTGGGAGCATATACAGGTTGAACAGGAGCGGTGCAAGTATTGAGCCTTGTGAGACTCCACATGTCATGGATGTCCACTCAGATTCATAGTTGCCTATGTTCACATAGTAACCCCTACCTTCTAGATATGACCTGAACCAGCTGAGAACCATCCCAGAGAGCCCTACCCAGTGTTCCAATCTGTCTAGGAGAATGTTGTGGTCAACAGTGTTAAAAGCAGCACTGAGATCTAGTAATACCAGCACTGATATTTTGCCTGAATCAGTATTTAGCTGAATATCATTTAGGATCTATATGAGCGCAGTTTCTGTGCTATGATGCGGTCGGAAACCAAACTGTAAATTGTCCAAGTAGCCATTCGAGATTAATTTGTTCAGCTGATTGAAAACAAACTTTTTAATGATTTTGCCTATGAAAGGAAGATTTGAAATTGTTCAATAGTGAGTTATCTAGATTGTTCTTTTTAAGAAGGGGCTTAACAGGTGCAGTTTTCATGGACTTCAGAAATGTGCCTGAAAGGAGTGACACATTTACTATTTCTAACAGATCTTTTTCCAGACAGATAAACACATTTTTGAAAAATGTTGTGGGGAGTGTGTCAAGAGAGCAGATTGACGTTTTAAGATGCTGTACTATTTCTTCCAGGGTTTTGCCAGCAATTTCCTCAAAATCAGACAAAGTGACTAATTTCTGAAGTTTTTATGGTGGGTGCTGTCTGACCTCAGTGCAACATGAGGATGAGCTGATCGCCATTCTAATATCATTGATCTTCTTTATGAAAAAAGATGCAAACTCGTTGCAATTTCTGTCAGAGAGCATTTCACCGGCAACCTGTGTTGGGGGGTTTGTTAGTCTCTCTACAGTAGCAAAAAGAGCGCAGGTGTTGTTTATATTTCTGTTAACAATGTTTGAGAAGAAGGTCTGCCTAGCTGTGTCTAATTCCAAATTGAAAGCATGAGTTCTGTCTTTGTAGATATTATTTTGGACTTCAAGTTGTGTTTTCCGTCACATTCATTCTACTTTCCTGCATTTTCTTTTCATGTTTTTCACTGCTGTTGTGTTTCTCCAAGGTGCTTTACACCTGCCAGTGATCATCCGGACCTTTACAGGAGCAATGCCATCAATAGCACTTTTAACTTCTGAGCTAAAGTTATCGAGGAGATCATCAACACAGTCTGCGGATATACTCGGTTTCAGAGATATAACCTTGATAAATTGCACACTAGTATTCTCATTTATGTACCTTTTTTGACAGAGACATATCTAACTTCAGTGGCAGGAGAAATCAATAGTTAAAAGAAAATACAGAAATGGTCAGATAGAATGACATCTTTAATAACAGTGGACAAAATGTTTAGACCCTTGCTAATGAGCAGATCAAGAGTGTGTCCGCAATTGTGTGTGGGTTTATCTACATGTTGAGTCAGATCAAAGGTGTTTAAAACAGTTATGAGTTCTTTGGCAGTGTGGTGTTCAGGATAATCTATATGAATGTTGAAATCCCCAGCAATAACAAAACAGTCAAATTCAGAGGAAGTTGTTGATAACAGTTCTGTCAAATCATCAACAAAGCCAGGAGAGTATTTTGGAGGCCTATAAAAAATTATAAATAGAATGTGTGGAGCACCTTTTAGTACAGTACTTAGATATTCAAAGGTCAAGTAATCACCAAGTGACACTTATTAGCATTGAAAGACATCTTTAAATATTGCAGCGAATCCTCCACCTCTTCTAACAGCTCTGCAGACACTCATGAAAGTAAAGTTTGGAGGGGCTGATTCATTGAGGACTGTTGCACTGCAGCTGTTATCTAACCAAGTCTCATTTAGGAACATAAAGTCCAGGTTGTTTATGGTGATGAGGTCAATGACTAGAAACGACTTGTTCTTTCGTGAGCAGATGTTTAAAAGTGCTAACTTGACAGTATCTGTTTTTGGCCCCACAGTAATGATGGATTTACGTCTAAGTCGAAAAAAACGAATGCTGTTATTCTGAATGTGGACACAATAGTTTTTACTGACAAGTGAGGAAGGTTGATGTGGAAACAAATCCTTTTGAAATCCTGAAATCAGACAGCTGTTTGGATTTGTCTCAGAGGGTGGAAATGGGTCAGAGAGGTCTCAGTGTGCTGTCAAAACGTTTCCTCTTTTCCAAAGAATAAGTGTAAACATTTCTGTGTACTTCAGAGAATGTTTGTCATATAATGTACTATGAGATACAATGAGAACAAAACAACACAATAAGGGACTATAGAATAATGATCAGTTCATACCTTGGCTTGGGTCTGTGACTGAAATCAAATAAGCCAAACATTAGGACAGAACTGTGGGTGAAAAAATATGTGTTGAACATTGCAATTTCAAGAGAGTAAAATGTCCTTGTGTCCTCTTAGTGGGCTCTGTGAAGTGTATAATTGTAAGCAATGCATTTTTCCCCAAAAATTAAAAGCAGGTTTGTTTGTTTTTCACTCTTCTCTTCTTTTTTTTCAGCTTTCTATTCCAATGCATTTGTGGACAATGTGGAAGAACCGGCTGTTACTTTATGCCCTCTTGGGTATAATGGTTTTTGGCCTATTCCCAAAACTTGAAGCTCAGGATGGTAAGTTTAGTGCATACATATTTATTTATTTTTTCCTGTTTCTTCACTTTCTTTTTAGAGGTAAGCATTTTATTAGGGGGTCACATAAATCGATGGATTGAATAAAAAAGCTTAAAATTAGATATATTTTGGATACGTTTTCTTTACAAAGCTGTAAGTAAACAGTTTTTATTTTAATTTTATTACATTAACTTGAGTGTGCAACAAAAAGAAAAAGTGATTTTAGAAGATCCTATATTATTACATCAATGCTGGTCACTTGTGTTCAAGCTTTGGTGTGAAATATTATGTGCAGGGGGGCATCTAGTTTCTTTTAAAGGAATGGAGCTTAATAATACAGCCACAGTTGGTCACTGATTTAAAGACTGTGAAGCCATGCAGAGATAACTGAAAAATATGTGGTACACTTTTACATGTTTAGAATTCATAATGATTAAAGAAAGCAATAGATACGGCAACTGAATTTTAAGCACTACTAATCCAGATGTGTCTCTAGAGCGACTGTCAGCATCAAGAACGGCCACATCCAGTTAATACTGACCAAGGGTAATCCATGCAAAACTGCCCCAGAAATAACCCAATTAACCATCCCCTTGCACTGTTAACATCCCTGGTTTCATCTAAAAAAAGTACATTTGTTTGCATGTTGAGACACCAATGTGTTTTTACCTTTGCTCAAAGAGACATGAGATAATGGATTTTAGGTGTAACACAACCATCAACGTCCATCCAATTTTCCTTCTGTATCATCCATTCACTCATTTATCCATCCATTCCTCTACTACATCCTGAAAAATGAATACAAATACATAGATTCACTTCAAAAATGAAACTATTCTCTTACATATGAATGACAGGGTGTCAGCAATTTGAGTCTAAACGGGGCTAAAGGCCTCAGGAGCAAACGGCACAGTTGATTTTATTTTCTCCCAAATAGCAACAAAAATTTCAACAGTACTTTCCTAAACAACTGTATGTCACTTTGCACTGCAGAATTTTCCTGATTCATTAGTTAATTGTGTGTAATGTTTAAATGTTGATTTTGAGGCAATTTGATCTTATATTTAATAATGTTTAAAATTATACAAATTTAGATAGCTAGTGAAAATACCTGAAATTGTCACATTTATTTTGAGACAAATTACTTATTTGTTATTTTCAGTTTTGTTCAAGGTGAATGAATAAAAAAATGTCAATAACTGGCTAATAAGTACAAAGGATAGTATTTGGGGTAAAAAGCCCCCCTGTTGCAGGGCTAAAAGGCCTCCATAAAACACATTGCTTTTCTTAAGTGGAAGGAATAGATTTGCTATGAAGAATGTTCAAAGTGGGCTCACATCGACTGATCAAATCACAATGGAGATTCATTTGTTTATAGAATACTTGAGATGTTATGAAATGCCAAATGTGTTGAAGTAGTTATTTTGAATAAGCATTATCTTCATTTTTACTTAAAAACGCATCTTGCTGTCTCAAAATTATTTGCATTAGTTTAAACCTTTTGCACTATAACTATTGCCCCTATATCTACATGATATCACTGTGAACCCTTGGGGGCCTTTTACCCGAAGTGTTTGGGACTTTAACCTCCCACCACCATCTTTATTAAAAAATAAAAAATTTTATCAAAACAACCTACTGTTATTATTTATTTTCACACAAATTATGTTGCTCCATCAATATTCAATAAAACGAAATATATATATTAAATCTTGATTCATTTTGTGACCAGAAAAAAGCAAATTTACCTTAGCCCCATTGTACCCTTCACTATTATATAGATATTTTTAAACACCTAACCCAAACCCATGCCTAAACCTAACCAATAGTATAACAACAATATAACAACATAAAAAAAGCACTATAAAATATTTTAAATGACTATTTCTGCATTCAAAGTCCTCCAAAGTCAGATGATAGCTCTGTGTGAGGAACAGAGTGAAACTCAAGGTTTTAATGGCTGAAAATTGTCAAGAACAAATGACATTTGACATTACTGATGTCACAGCTGTCATGATGCTTGTTGAGACAATTTGAAATTTTTAATTGAGAGGAGAATGGGGTTTGTGTTTCGATGGATGGGTATGCTGATCACTGCATAAAAGCTTAAATTTGGAACTGTTCTTCACACAAAGCCATCACACAACAGTAGAAGATCCTGAGAACACCGCTCAAAGAGCATGGATTATTTTTATGATCATATTTGTGTTGCTTTTTTTTTTTTTTTGCCGCAACTCAGACATTCTGAAAACTTCACTGGTGTTCCACAGCAAAGAAAACAATGAGCAATATACAAAGCAATGAGTAAATGATGACAGAATTTTCCATTTATTTCAGTGTAGTCTTCTGAAATTATTTTAATTTGGCATCAGAGTGACAATTAAAAACAAAGACTGACATTTTTGTGCTGTTGGCAGCAGACCAAGGAGGTCCTTTTTTGTCTTGGTGGCGCAGACAAAAAGTCACTATAGAGACGTGTGGTTATGAGAGAGTGTTGAGCACAGCTTGTGTCTTGAGAGCTCAATGTCTGATTCCTATATGTGTTTGTGTGCTGATTGTCTTCATTGTGTAACCATATAAGAAATGTTTCCTCCACAATTTATACAGTGATGAACCGTTATGTTCTCATCTTTGAAACCACAAAGAAATTACCAGAGAACATTTACAATTTACAAATAATTTACAAATAATATATGAAAAATGGGAGAACAGATGAAGCAAAAAGTAATTCTTTGCACGCTCTGGCAATATACAGTAAATATTAGTTTTGTGAATACCACAGGTTCAAAGATGAGGCAAAAGGGTCATGACTGGTCCTGTTATCACTGAGTACTGTAACATGAGTCTGCATGGTCTGACTGAACACAAGAAGATGACAAGATTCAGTTTTCAAGGACTCTGTAGAAGAGCCCAAGCACATAAAAAAAAAAAAAAAAAAACTCTGTGATGTACACAAAGGCCTACCTACATATACGACATAATTACTCTACTCTAAAAACTCTAAAACTCTATTACATAATTGGACAATTTAGAGGGTAAAAAAACGACAAACACAGAACATGCAAATATGCATCTTCCTTGGTTCTGCAGACATGCAGTATAATCTGTTTATGTTGTGTTTTATGATGGATTGTAATTATCCATGATTATATTTTATGCTTGCACCCTTCCCCCTTATCCCTCACTCTTTCCCTCTTTTTAACCCACACGTTTTGCATTCTGTTTTGTTTGTCTCTCTGTCCTCTCTCATTTCTCCTTTCAAAGCCCCCATGCCAGCTGACCTTGTACTCTTAATTGATGGATCAGAGAGCATTGGAGCTGCCAACTTCCCCTACATCCGTGATTTGGCTGTCCGATTGATTGATGGGCTTGCCGTGGGCAAGGACACAATCCGTGTAGCCGTTGCGCTATATGGTGCTGATCCTGAGATTCAGTTCTATCTCAATAGCTATAACACCAAAGAGAACATCCTCAGTGCTATCCGGGGACTTAATTACCCTGGCGGGGATGAGGCAAATCTGGGGGCAGCCTTGGAGAAGGTGGCAGACAGTCTGTTGGGCCCCAGTACAGGGGGCAGGGCAGAGGAAGGGGTGCCCCAGGTACTGGTGGTGATCAGTGCTGGACAGTCCACTGATGATGTCAGTCAGGGTGAGATGGCCATAAAGCAGGCCAGTGTGTTCACCTTTGGCATTGCTGTGGGTGATTCTGCCGCTACTGCCCAACTGGAAGCTATTGCTACAGGCAAAAGCTTTGTTCTGTCTGTCCCTGATGTCAGTACAGTGGCAAGCATGGGTGACCAGATACTGCCGTACATTAATGGCGTTGCCCAGCGCAGGCTTGTGATTGAAACAGAAATCACAGAAGGTATGTAATTACCATAAGAGGGGGATTCCAAAGAGAAATTGAGGAACAAGAACCAATATCAACACTACAATTATATATATATATATATATATACAGTACTGTGCAAAAGTCTTAGGCACATAAGATGTTTCTCAAAAGCATTTGTCTTAAGATGGTTATTTATATCTTCAGCTTTAGTGTGTATAGGAAATACAAATGTTAGACACACAAACATTACTTTTGCAAATAGAAAACATTAGAATAGAAGAACAGAGCCCCCACAACATCCCCCACAAAGCCCCCCACTGAACATCGTGTCAGTCTAAGATTACATAAAGAGACAGAAGCAATTGAGACAGCCGAAATAGATAGAAGAACTATGGAGAATTCTCCAAGAAGCTTGGAACATCCCATCTGCCAACAACCAAGAAAAACTGTGTCCAGGTGTACCTAGGAGAATTGGTGCTGTCACACCGAATACTGATTTAGCTTTTTTATGTTTACTGGACTTTGTATGACATTAAGTGATAAATGAAAACTATTTATGTCATTATATTTGAAGACATCCTCACTATGCAACATTTTTCACAAGTGCCGAAAACTTTTGCACAGTACTGGATACATATATATATATATATAAAATAACTAAACTTATAATAAATAATAATAAACTAAAAGTTGTTAAACTTTGAAATTGAACAAATAAATAAAGTTATACTTATAAATAAAAGTACATACTTAAGAGCTGAAGGTGGGAAGGTATTAATAACATTATACAGTGCATTTCTGCATATTATGAACAATATTTAGCCAGAAACAACACATGCATGCAAATTAATCATACAAAAAATGTTCAGTACACTATTCTTGCCTGTGATTAAATTGTGTATATTAGGGATGGTACAGAATAAATCAACAGTAGACTTTAGAGCGCAGCGCACCAAAGTATTACAAGATTTGATATGTTTTTTTGTTTTTGTTTTTTCAGGATTAATTCTATTAAATATTGGTCATAGAAATGTTGTTCATAACCATGTTAAATGCTTAAATGGACAGAAATGGTCACTTAATACAGAATATCAAATTATTTGAGCATGTTGTAATTTTACCTTCTCAAGTCAACTTTTTGACAAGAAAAAGAATGATGATTGATGTTAATGCATTGTATCTTAAAAGTAATCTTCCAATTAAACCTTTACTCTTCTATTTTAATCTTAGTATTTCTACAAATGATAACCAAAATCTAAGCAGAATTCTTCTTTTTTCCATGTAGTTTTGGATGTTGGGAGGAGAGATATAATTTTCCTCATTGACAGCAGTATGGGTGCCACCTTCCTCAATGCAGTGCGAGAATTCATTAAAAGATTTATTGACACCATGCCAATCGGCTCTGATCAGGTGCAAGTCGGAGTGACCATGTTTTCCACTACCCCAAAGACGGAGATCAACCTAAACTCATTCAATTCGAAAGAATCCCTAATTTCGGCCCTTGCCAGAATTAAACCCAAACCTGCAGTTGAAGTCAACATTGGTTCTGCCCTGGATTTCGTGAGGACAAGCATGCTCAGAGCTGACAGTGGGACCCGCATTCAAGAAGGAGTGCCACAGCTTGTGTTGCTACTGACCAGTAAAAAATCCAAAGACAGTGTCCAACAGCCAGCTGAAGCACTTCGTCAAATGGGTGTTCTGACTTTGGCTGTGGGCTCCAGGGCTGCTGATGAGGCTGAGCTCAGGCAAATAGCTTTCGATGATAGTGTGGTTTTCATGCTTAAGGACTTCAGGGCATTGCAGCGCAACCCTGGAGACATTATCTCTCCTCTTACTACATTGTCTGGTGTTGTTGTGCAAGAGGGTCCAACTGAAACAGGTAATATTTTGAGCTCTAAAGCATTTTATTTTTGTTTGTAAAAAAATAAAAAAATAAAAAAATAGTTATTGTATTATTTATAAGTATTAATTATATTTATTGATCTTATACTGTATATAAAGCACTTTTCAGGTAAATAAATATTGTCTTATAACGCATTTTTTCTTAATCTTCATTTAAATAATAAATAGATACCTAATTTAGCAAAACTGTGGGTGTGTAAATACTTTTAGGCCCCTTTGTGGATGTTACTACAGTCCAGACCCAAAGAGTTGTCAGAGACATTGTCTTCTTGGTGGATGGATCCAGCAATGTTGGAAATGCCAACCTGCAACCTGTGCGGGACTTCATCTCTGGCGTGGTGAACAGACTAGATGTACGACCTGAGCGAGTGCGCATTGGCCTGATGCAGTTTGCTGAGGGACAGCATACAGAGTTTTATTTGAATACTCACAACACCAAACAGGACGTGCTTTCAAGCATTGCTCAGCTGCAACTGATGGGAGGACGTGCTTCGAACACTGGTGCAGCCCTACAATATGCCCTAGCCAACCACTTCCAGCCCTCAGCTGGGTCTCGTAGGCAGCAGAGGGTCCAGCAGGTACTGGTGCTTATAACAGGAGGTCCATCTTCAGATGAAGTCAAGAAGGTCGCAGACCGTGTAGCTTTAGCTGGAGTTTTAACTTTTGCTGTTGGAGCTGGCCAAGTGGAAGAGAATTACCTGAAAACAGTTGCTTTTGTAGAAAATTTGGCTTACTACAGAAGAAATTTTGCTGACTTGTCAAGTGTTGTTGACCAGATTATGACACCACTTATCACTGTTGTTGGGGAGACAATAGAACCAGGTGAGCTGAAGTACCAAAGGCTACATGTGGTTCCTTAATAAAAATCTTTCTGTTTCATATTTAAAGATGTATTAAGTCGATTTTTTACACTTAAAAAGGTTAATATACAAAGAGATGAATTTGACAGATGTGTTTAAAATGAAGTACACTCACACAATAGGAATATTTCAGTCACAGTGGCCTAGAAAATGGCATTTTATTCTACATAATGGTGATCACTTCTTATGGTGTTTACCCTATTTTTGGACACTTTTAGTTGCGGAATAATTTAATCATATCTACAATGGTATAAATAGCCATAAACTTTTGTTTTAACTAGTGATAGGTGTTAGTATAAAGTGCAAGACCATTGTCATATCAGCCAGCGAAACATAATCAAAACTTACTTTTTGAACCAGTTATTTTTAACAACTTGCATTGTAAATTTCTGAAAACAAAAGTGAAACTTTATTATAACTACTTTGCTAGCAGATTTTTCAGCATTTTATCATATTTCATTAATATTTATATATTTTTTTCCTTTCACAGAGATTGAAATAGTTTCACCACCCTCTGGCATTGAAAGGGATGTTGCATTCTTGATTGATGGCTCTGATAATGTTAGAAGTGACTTCCCCTATATCCGTGCCTTCATTTCCAAAGTCATCGAGCCTCTTGAAATAGGCATTGATAAAGTACGAGTTGCTGTGGTCCAGCATAGTGAGAGACCAAGCCCAAGCTTCTACCTGAACACTTACCAAACCAAAGAAGAGGTGCTCAGGGCTGTAAATGGACTCAGTCTGGCTGGAGGTAGAAGTCTGAATACTGGTGCTGCCTTGACTTTCATGAAAAACACCATCTTATCACCAGCATATGGTAGTCGATCTGCCCAAAATGTCCCACAGTTTTTGATTGTTCTGACTGGGGGGAGATCAAAAGATAGTGTCAGGGAACCTGCAGTTGCCCTAAAGACTGAAGGAGTTGTGCCTTTTGGTGTTGGAGTAAAAAATGCAGACCCGAAACAGATTGAGGACATTTCTCACAATCCATCATTTGCTTTCAATGTGAAGGAATTCAGCATGCTTGACACAGTGGAGCAAAAGCTTAAGACCTATGTGAGTCTTCCAAAGGCAGACCTGAATGTTCTTCTAGAGCAAGGTAAGAAAATGCTTTTTATGTTGCTATGGTTGATATGCTTGTACAGGCAGCCATGTTAGATGGCTCTTTGTTTTTTCAGTCGCTATTCTAGTGTTTCTAAATATATATAATTTTGTACTGTATATTAGTTGATGTCAAAGATATAGCAAAAGGTGTTGTGTCCCTGTGATCTCTGCCTACATCACCTCGGTCTAATGATGGACTACACTCTTGAAATGGAAAACATAGACTATCAACTAATTGCCAACAAAACCCTTCATCAGCCAACTAACAAGGACAATTGCATCTATGTGAACTTCTGCAGTTAATCCAGGATGGACTTTAAAGACATTGGTCATTAATCTTACAGTTCATACAAAATCTTTGTTTAAACACTGACCCTTAACACTTACTTTGTTTAATAATTTTAAACCATGACTTGCACTATACATAAGTAATATTGGCATTATATTCATGATGTTAGCCAGAGGGGAATTGGCCCCCACAGTGAGCCTGGTTTCTCCCAAGGATATTTTTCTCCATTAACCAACATCTTATGCAGTTTTGTGTTCCTTGCCACAGTTGCCTTCGGCTTGCTCACTGGGGTTATAAATACAATCAAATCAAATCAAAATCAAATCACTTTTATTGTCACACAGCCATATACACAAGTGCAATGGTGTGTGAAATTTTTGGGTGCAGTTGCGATCAACATAGCAGTCGTGACAGTGATGAGACATATACCAATTTACAATAAACATCAGATTAACACAACACAATTTAAAGTCTAATATACACATAATTACACACAACACAATATACAAATAATAACATACACTGTACAGTGTACAATACACACAATATAGATACACATTATTCAATAAAAAAGTATATATAGTATATATTGAATGCACAGTAGGTTGTATTGTACTGTACTGACATTCAGGCTGTCGGTTGACAGTAAGTTGTTAAGAGAGAATATAATATAATAATAATATAATTTATGACAGCCCGGTGTGAGATATAAGAGTAAGAGTAATAAAGTGCAGTGCTGATGTATTTTGATCGTGGGAGATCAAGAGTTCAAAAGTCTGATTGCTTGGGGGAAGAAGCTATCATGAAGTCGGCTGGTGCGGGTCCTGATGCTGCAATACCGCCTGCCTGATGGTAGCAGTGAGAACAGCCCATGGCTCGGGTGGCTGGAGTCTCTGATGATCCTCCGAGCTTTTTTCACACACCACCTGGTATATATGTCCTGGAGGGAGGGAAGCTCACCTCCGATGATGTGTCTGGTAGTTCGCACCACCCTTTGCAGTGCTTTGCGGTTGTGGGCTGTGCTATTGCAGTACCAGGCGGAGATGCAGCCAGTCAGGATGCTCTCTACAGTGCAGGTGTAGAACCATGTGAGGATATGGCGGTTCATTCCAAACTTCCTCAGCCGTCTCAGGAAGAAGAGGCGCTGATGAGCTTTCTTCACAACGACTTCAGTGTGGATGTACCATGTGAGTTCCTCAGTGATGTGGACACCCAGGAACTTGAAGCTGCTGACTCTCTCCACTGGTGCTCCATTGATGGTGATGGGACTGTGTTCTCTGTCTTTTCTTCTGAAGTCCACCACAAGCTCCTTTGTCTTACTGATGTTGAGGGAGAGGTTGTGCTCCTGACACCAGTGTGTCAGAGTGTGCACCTCTTCTCTGTAGGCTGTTTCATCATTGTCAGTGATCAGACCTACCACCGTCGTGTCATCAGCAAACTTAATGATGGCATTGGAGCTATGTGTTGCCACACAGTCATGTGTGGACAGGGAATACAGGAGTGGGCTGAGAACACAGCCCTGTGGGGCTCCAGTGTTGAGGGTCAGTGATGAGGAGATGTTGCTGCCCATTCTAACCACCTGGCATCTGCTTGACAGGAAGTCCAGGATCCAGCTGCACAGTGAGCTGTTTAAGCCCAGAGCCCAGAATTTCTCATCAAGCTTGGAGGGCACTATGGTGTTGAATGCTAAGCTGTAGTCCACAAACAACATTCTCACATAAGTGTTCTTTTTTCCAGGTGGGAGAGAGTAGTGTGTATTGTAGATGCAATGGCATCATCAGTGAAGCGGTTGTTGTGGTAAGCAAACTGCAATGGGTCTAGAGAGAGAGGCAGCACAGAGCAGATGTAATCTCTGATTAGTCTCTCAAAGCATTTGCTGATGATGGGGGTCAGAGCAACAGGACACCAGTCATTTAAGCAAATGATTTTTGATTGCTTTGGAACAGGCACAATGGTGGACGTTTTAAAGCATGTGGGGACTACAGACAAAGAGAGGGAAAGGTTGAAAATGTCCGTAAAAACACCAGCCAGCTGGTTCGCGCACGCTCTGATGACGTGGCCTGGAATGCCGTCTGGACCCGCGGCTTTGCGGATATTCACCCGTCGGAAGTATCAGGTTACATACGCTACAGAGACGGAGAGTGAACTAACCTCTGTAGCTTTGGCCACGAGAGCTCTCTCCACGAGGGCAGTGTTATTTCCCTCAAAATGAGTATAAAAAGTATTTAGCTCATCCGGGAGAGAGGCAGCAGTGTGCATGGCGGAGTTATTTTTCCCTTTAAAGTCCGTGATGATGTTAATTCCCTGCCACATGCTTCTAGAGTTGGTGGTGTTAAACTGTCCTTCAGTCTTGTTCCTGTACTGGCGTTTTGCTGTTCTGATAGTTTTTCGGAGGGCATAACTGGCTTGTTTATGCTCCTCTGCTTTCCCGGAATTAAAAGCTGAGGTCTACACATTAAGCGAACATCGCTATTAATCCATGGCTTCTGGTTCAGATAGATCCATATTGTTCTGGTCGGAACGACGTCCTCTACGCACTTTCTGATGAAACACATTACGCTATCAGCGTAAAGCTCAATGTCGTCATCAGAGGCGGACCGGAACATCTCCCAGTCCGTGTGATCTAAACAGTCTTATAGCGTAGAGTCTGATTGGTCCGACTAGCATTGGATCATTCTGAGGTGGGTGCTTCCTGTTTCAGTTTCTGCCTGTAAGTGGGCAGAAGCAGAATGGTAGAGTGGTCCGATTTGCCAAATGGTGGGCAGGGGAGGGATTTGTAGCCAGCCCGGAAGGGAGAGTAGCAATGGTCCAAAACCTGGTCCCCTCGTGTGTTGAAACTAATGTGTTGGTGGTATTTTGGTGCGACTGATTTGAAACTGGCTTTATTAAAGTCCCCGGTCACAATGAACGCGTCCTCAGGGTTTCCTGTTTGCTTATAATCCCATACAGTTCCTTGAGTGCCCGTTCTGTGTCGGCTTGTGGCGGGATGTACACAGCAGTGATAATGACCACTGTGAATTCCCTCAGTAGCCAGAATGGTCAACACAGAAGCATGAGAAATTCCAGATCAGGAGAGCAGAAAGACTTTATAGAATGTACGTTCCTCTGATCACACCAGGATTTGTTGATCATAAAACATACACCACCACCTCTGCTTTTACCTGAGAGGTCTTTCGCTCTGTCCACTTGGTGCATGGAGAACCCCGTGGGTTCAATGGCTGAGTCTGGAATCTCTGCAGACATCCAAGTTTCCGTAAGGCAGATAATGCAGCAGTCCCTCGTCTCTCATTGGAAAGAGATCTGCGCTTTCAGCTCGCAGAGATTGTTATCCAGAGACTGAACATTTGCCAGTAGAATACTGGGTAGCGGTGGTCGATTTGTGCGGCGTCTTACTCTGATGAGAACGCCGGCTCTGTTTCCCCTTTTCCTTTTGCGTTTCCACGGCCAGGCTGCCCAGACAAAGGGCTCCGCTTGCGTGTTTTTAACAGCAGGTCGGCATTGAGGAATTTGAAGTCCGGTTTGCGGTGTGTAATTGCTGAACCAATGTCCAAAAGTGTTTGTCTGTCATAGACAATAAGGCAGACAACATCCAAAACAAAAAACATACGAATTGTAAACAAAACTAACAAAATACTACCATGTTGTGTCGGAGCTCGCAACGCAGCAGCCATACTCGGTGCCATCTTGAGTCCTATGTTAAATTATTATTTAATTATTTATTTTTAAACACAATTCACAGTTGTATTTTATCAAACTACACAATGATGACTCTAAGACATTATAGATATTACTGTTTCATTTTCTGTTAATGCATGATCTTCTGTAAAGCTGCTTTGAAACGATGTGTGTTGTGAAAAGCACTATACAAATAAAAATGACTTGACTTGATTTCTGATGGTACTAGAAGGGGATTCCATGCAGTATGTGATTTTATTCAGAGTTGTTGAGAAACTCAATGTGGAGGAGAGCAAATTCAGAGTATCTGTGGTGTAGTACAGTGACAATCCTGAGGTTGACTTCTATCTCAAAACTTACTCAACAAATGCAGAGGTTCTAAATGCCATAAAGTTTCTGAAACACAAAGGTGGCAGAGTTGCTAACACTGGTGCAGCCCTCCAGTTTGTGAGGCACCAGGTTTTTACTTCCTCTTCTGGGAGTCGACAACTTCATGGTATTCCTCAAATACTAATTTTGCTAAGTAGTAGACCACCTAATGATAAAGTAAGAGGACCTGCTATGGCCCTAAAAGATCTTGAAATAATGATAGTGCGCACTGGTGTGGAAAATGCAGATCCAAATGAGTTGAAAACAATTCATTTCAGTCCAAATTGACACACAATATCACTAGATTTGATGACCTTCCTTTATCTGAGCTACAACTAGTTTCAATGCTTAAGAACATCTCCAAAGAATCTGGAGAAATTTCAAACACAGGACTTCCAGACTCATCTGGTAAGAGCTTTCACAATAAGCAATGAATAAGCACATTCTCAAAGCACCATTTGGGGTTCCGCTGAGACCCACAGGAGAACCTCTGGGAACATAAATATATTTCAAGTGCTTCAAAGAAGTTACTGAAGGAACCAATGACAGTGGAACCCCCTCACTGAAAACACTTATTTTGAGTAAAGAGACCAGAATAGACCAGACATGAGCTTTACTAAAACCCAAATAAAGAAATGCAAGCACACTTCCACACACACACACACACACACACACACACACACACAAACAACTGTTCCTACAGTTGCACAAGTAGTTAATAAAACAAAGGGTAAAAAAAAAAGGTTTGCTCGCAGACTTGGCACTAAACAGCACACGCAGTCTCATGAACACAGACACGGTGTGGCTGCATCACACGTTTCTTTTAGCATAATATTGCACTATTGAGCGCTAAGTATTTTATTTTATTTTTTTCGAAGAGGAGAGAGAAAGCGCACACTCCCATGGTTTCCAGATTGCATAAATTAAGGATGATATAAGGTGAAATATTTTCTATTGGTGCATGTATAAATCTCTGATTGGGGTGTTGAATCTAGTATCTGGCAACCCTGAGCATATTAAAAGCTTGTGGATGCGCGATAGATCCCAAAGCCAGATAAATGAAAGATCTAATAAAAAACATTCATGATAAATCGACCTGCGGACAGTAGTTTGCCCTGGTCTGCAATTGAGGGTGCTCTAAGATTCGTTTGAGGGTGCTTAGCATGAATGCTTTAGACTACAGCCCTAATCATGGTCTCTTTTAAAAGAAGACACTTAGGAGTGTTTTAGTGAAGTGCAAGAAAGCAGCAATATAACTGAAATTAAAGCAACATTATAGAAGCTTAAGTTTATTTTAAAGAAAATGCACTGCACTAAACTTTTTTCTGCTCCTCTTCTTTGTTCTGCTTCCTGCCTTGTGCACCTGATAATTTGGCTCCTTTTTCACTCATTTTGTCCACATATGATAAGGATCTGATTATAATATAATTGCATAGTGCTAGTGCTCAATATATGGGTAGAGGAGCGCACAGTCGTCACGAGAGGGCGCACTTCCGACAAAAAAAAATAAAAATAAATCTCTTGCAGCGCCTTTCAGTCATTTTGCGCCCTAGGCAACCGCCTATGTTGCCTATGCCACAGGCTGGCCCTGGTACCTATGCATCTACTGCTGAAGTGGCAGATGCTATACGAAACCTCAAACCAAAAGGTGGAAGGGTGGAAGGCCACAATATATTGGCCAGACTCTACAATTTGTTAGAGACAATATTTTTACCCCCAAAGGAGAAAGTTGGCAAATATAAGATGTTAGCCAAAATCTTGTGCTTGTGGCTGGTGGCAGATCAAGTCAAGTCATTTTTATTTGTATAGCACTTTTCACAACACACATCATTTCAAAGCAGCTTTACAGAAAATCATGCTTTAACGGACAATAAAACTGTAATATCTTTAAAGTCTTAGAGTCATCAAGTGTAATTAGAGTGTAATTTGATTAAATATAATTGTAATTGTAAGAAGTTCACATAGATCCATTATTCTTTGTTAGTTGGCTGATGAAGGCTTTTGTTTGCAATTAATTTATGTATTCCATTTCAACAGTGTAATCCATCAATAGATAAAGGTGATGCAGGCAGAGATCAATGAGGCGCATCACAGTTCAACTGGCAGGTCATTTCGGTGAGGTTCAGTGGAGCCCATCCTAAGTCCAAGTTTCAGGCAGTGGCGTATGAAGTATCCGATGTCTTACAGTTGGAGTTGGCATCAGTTCATCCTCTGAAGTCCATCGTAAAATACCGAAGTGATGTCTGGCTAGCACCGGCTGTAGTTTGTCATCATCACTCAGTGACATGTAGCAGTGGAGTCCGACACCAAGCAGTAATGGAGCTCTATCTGGCCGGCTCTGGTAACCTCGGAATATGAATCCCGGGGTTGAGACAGGGAAACAAATAGAATAATATTAGCGTAGATGCCATTCAGTTTATTGCAGATTTATAGATTATGAGAAATGTTTCAGAGAAATGTTTCTGGTTCCGGCAGACCTAACTAAAGCAGCCTAATTGTGAGTTAATGGATAAATTAGGTGTATGCCTGGCTAAATAGATGACTCTTTAGTCTAGACTAAGTGAGTGTGTCTGCATCCCGAAAAGTGTTAGGGAGACTATTCCATAGTTTAGGAGCCAAATAGGAAAAGGATCTACCTACTTTTGTGGATTTTGATATTCTAGGAACTATAAACAGGCCAGAATTTTGTGATCGTAATGAACGTGATGGAATATAAAGTGACAGAAGGTGACTTTAGTACTGTGGAGCTAGACCATTCAAATCTTTGTATGTAGTTAACAGAATTTTAAAATTAATACGAAATTTAACAGGTAGCCAATGTAACGACGATATAATGGGGCTAATATGATCATATTTCTTGGTTCTAGTCAGCACCCTGGCAGCTGCATTTTGAACCAATTGAAGTTTATTTATTGAACTTGCAGTACATCCTCCCAGTAATGCATTTTAATAATCTAGTCTTGAGGTCATGAATTAGTTTTTCGGCATCAGCAACAAAGAGCATGTATCATAGTTTAGCAGTATTTCTGAGGTGGAAGAATGCTGTTCTACCAACACTGTAAATAATTTTTCATCAAATATAACACCTAAGTTCTACACTGTAGAAGACAACATAACAGTATATCCATCGAGAATCAAATTATATTTTAGCGGCTTATTTTTAGAGATTTTTGGTCCAATAATTAGTACCTCTGTTTTGTCAGAATTGAGTAGAAGGAGATTTATGGCCATCCAATCTTTGATTTCATTGATACACTCTGCTAATTTGGAGAATTGTGAAATTTCATCGGGTTTAGAAGAGATATAATGTTGGGTATTGTCTGCATAACAGTGGAAACTTATTCCATGATTCCTGATAATATCTCCCAAGGGAAGCATATATAAGGAGAAAAGCAGAGGCCCTAAAACTGATCCCTGTGGCACTCCATACTTAACTTTTGTTTGATTCGACAATTCCACATTTACACCTACAGTGGTCTGATAAATAGGACCTAAACCATGCTAATGCAAGTCCACTAATGCCAACATAATTCTCCAGCCTATTCAAAAGAATGTTGTGATCTATCGTGTCGAAGGCTGCAATAAGATCTAAAAGCACTAGAAGAGAAATGCAGTCGTGATCAGATGATAAGAGCAAGTCATTTGTAACTCTGATATGTGCAGTCTCTGTACTGTGATGGGGCCTAAATCCTGACTGAAATTGTTCATATATACTGTTTCTCTGTAGAAATAAACATAGTTGGGATGACACTTCCTTTTCTAGTATTTTCGACATAAATGGGAGATTTGAAATCGGTCTATATTTAGCCAATTCTCCAAGATCAAGCTGTGGCTTCTTAATAAGCGGTTTGATAGATGCCATTTTAAAGTTTATTGGGACATGTCCTAAAAATAGTGAGGGGTTAATAATATTAAGAAGATGTTCTGAGATTACATGGAATACCTCTTTTAAGAGCTTAGTTGGGATTGGATCTAATATACATGTTGTGGCTTTTGAGTTTTGTTAGCTCTTCATGACCTATGACAGTGAAGGATTGAAGTTGCTTGTGAGGAAATTTATGAGAAACTGTTTTCTGAGGTGCAGTGACAGTTGATTGCATAATTCCAATTTTATTTCTGATGATTTCTATTTTATCAGTAAAGAAATTCATGAAGTCATTACAATTGTGCTGCAATGGAATATCTGGTTCAGTCGATGCTTTATTTGTAACCAATTTAGCCACAGTACTGAATAAACACCTAGGATTGTTGTGGTTATTTTCTATGAGTTTGCTATAATATGCTGACCTGGCAGCTTTAAGTGCCTGTCTGTAGCTACAGACACTATCCTTCCATGCACTGTGAAATACCTCTAATTTTGTATTTTTCTACTTGCGCTCCATTTTCCAAGCTGCTGTCTTGAGAGCAGGAGTGTGATCATTGTACCATGGTGTGGGGCTTTTTCTTTCATTTTCTTTAATCGAAGGGGGCGACACTATCAATAGTGCTAGAGAAGACTGTATTTATATTTTCTGTTATTACATCAAGTTCTTCTAGACTTTTTGGCTTACTGAGTATGTGAGACAATTCTGGGAGATTTTTAGTGAAGCTATCTTTTGTGGTGGAAAGAATAGTTCTCAGACTCATGCAGCATGCTGGCAGCAACCGGAACAGGAAGTCAGCCCAACTGGAACAGATGGAGCTTAATTTGTATGGACTGTCAAGTGACTCCCCTCATGGACCAGCTAACACACTAAAGAGTATGGGGGTAGACATTTTTGCCATTGGATCAAGGCTGACAGATCCCATTGAAATGGAGGCCATTTCTTTACAGACAGATTATGCCTTTATGTCAAAGCCTACTGAGCAAACTGACAAAAACAAAAAGAACACAAAGAAAACACCAAAACTGATGGTAAGAATTAAAAGTAATATATGGTGAAATTAATTTTTGGGGAATTTGTAATAAAATTTCTCTGTTGTAAAATTTTAGAAACGTACAGGGCCCTATTTTCATGCTTGCGTTAGGCACAGGGCAATGCACTACAGCCATGTGCTAAATCTTATCCAATTTTTGTGAGAGTGATAAATCTAAATGCATTTTTTGTGCCAGGGCAACATGCAACTGATTATTTGCAGTTATATTTGTCAACTATGTTTCTCATACAGTATCTGAGAGACAGTCAGTCCATGTTTTCATAGTCTAATATACTGTTTATTTGTTCTTCATTTTGTTTTGAATGATTGTTTCCAGTGAAGCTGAAATGAGTGCATCTTTACTCTCTGATTTCTTCATGTTTGCTGAAAACTGCCGTTGATTTTAAATTGTAATTTTAAACTAATCTGGGCCTCGTTTCCCAAAATCATCGTAAATTAAATTAAGTAGCATTTGAAAATTATCATAGATTTTCAAGTGCTCTGGAGTAATCGTAAAGCAGTAAGAGCATCGTTAAGGAGACAGAATTATGCAGTAAACAGCAAACCAATCAAGAAATTACATATAATACAATTTAAATACTACTAGTAGTGCTGTGATGCTTGGCTACAATTTATGCAGAGACTTTAATTTCAGGATACACGTGTTTTACTTGTTTTTATTTAAACGACAAGGCTAAAAATAATAATAAAATAGATAATATAGATTGATTAATGGATGAATAGATAAACGAATTAGTAAACAAATAAAGTAGCCTACACTAATTTGTATGGACGGCCACATTGTTGGTAACAACAAAGTGGTGGCATGATTGTTGCAGACAACTGAATAAATAAAAATTTGATTGAGTGAAGAAAAAAATGCCAGTGACTAGCTGCTGTGCATGAAATCGTCCTGGTTACTTGCGTAACCTCCGTTCCCTGATGGAGGGAACAAGACGTTGTGTCGATGTAGTGGATCTAGGGGTCACTTTTGGGAGCCCGAGACACCTCTGGTCTTTGATAAAAGGCCAATGAAAATTGGCGAGTGGTATTTGCATGCCACTCCCCCGGAAATACGGGTATAAAGGAGCTGGTATGCAACCACTCATTCAGGTTTTATGCTGAGGAGCCGAGACAAGGTCCGGCCATTTCAGCAGGTAGTTCAGCATTGTGGCAGGAGGGACACAATGTCTCGTTCCCTCTATCAAAGAATGGAGGTTACGCAAGTAACCAGGATGTTCCCTATCTGTCACTTACTCGACGTTGTGTCGATGTAGTGACACTAGGGGTCCCTATACAAAACGCAGCAACTGGCTGAACTGTGTTACGTGAACTTGTAGCCTCCTAAGGGGAGGACACCGCGGAGACCACACCTCGCCCAAAGAGAGGGGGAATATTTAAGTGGAAAATACGTCATATGGTCTTGCCGACCATGTGGAGAAATCTCATGGTAGATCCTACCCAACGGGGGAGGAGTTACTACAAACATGGAGACTGTGGCAGAGGGGGCTCTGCCCAAGGAAGACGCAGTTTACCAACAGGGAAACGAATTAGCGGAAGATATACATCGCATGGGGTTACCTTACAGGGAACCGCCACATGCGGAGCACCTACCCCAGAACAGGGCTCTTAGTTAGCACATGTACTGGGCCGGCAGCGAGTCTCTCCGAAAACTCGACTGCCACAGGGCTTGGAGGAAGTCAACCAGGGAACAGAGTCTGTGAACACTACTGGGAATTAATGGCGCACGTCTTCAGCTCAGAGGAGGTGAAAGGCGCTATGTGCAAGCGATACACCCAGATGGCTATCCTGGGCTTATCCACTTGTATTGCATCCCACAACCTGGGACGAAACAGGTTCCACCCGGATGTTGTAGAACCTTGCAAAGGTGTTGGGTGTTGCCCAGCCCGCTGCACTGCAAATGTCTGTTAGAGAGGCACCCCTGGCCAGGGCCAAGGAGGCCACTACACCCCTGGTAGAATGGGCTTGTAGACCTACCAGGGGCGGCACGTCCTAGGCATGATAAGCCATAGCTATGGCGTCAATGAGCCAGTGGGCGATCCTCTGCTTGGAGACAGTGCTTCCTTTCTGCTGTGCACCAAAGCAGATAAAGAGCTGCTCAGAGATCCTAGAGCTCTGTGTGCGATCCAAATATATGCGTAAGCACGCAATGGACACAGCAACGACAGGGCTGGTTCTGCCTCCTCCTGGGGCAGCGCTCGCAGGTTCACCACCTGGTCCCTAAAAGGGGTCGTAGGAACCTTGGGCACATAGCCCGGTCTCAAGATCACGTGAGAGTGGCCCAGACCGAACTCCAGGCATGTTTCGCTGACAGAGAATGCTTGCAGGTCCCCTACCCTCTTGATGGAGGTGAGCGCAGTCAGGAGGGCAGTCTTCAAGGAGAGTGCCTTAAGCTCAGCTGACTGCAAAGGCTCAAAGGGGGCTCTCTGTAGACCCTGCAGAACTACAGAGAGTTCCCATGAGGGAACGAGGCACGGTCTGGAGGGGTTCAGCCTCCTGGTGCCTCTCAGGAACCTGATGATCAGGTCGTGCTTCCCTAAGGACTTACCGTCCACTGTGTCGTGGTGTGCTGCTATAGCAGCAATGTACACCTTCAAGGTGGAAGGGGACAGCTGCCCTTCCAACCTCTCCTGCAGGAAGGAAAGCACCGATCCGACTGCGCATCTTTGGGGGTCTTCCCGTCGGGAAGAACACCACTTAGTGAACAGATGCCACTTAAAAGCATACAGGCGCCTCATAGAGGGGGCCCTAGCCTGAGAGATCGTGTCTACCACCGCTGGTGGTAGACCGCTTAGGGGCCAGGGGCCAGACAGGGGCCAGACATGGAGATTCCAGAGGTCTGGTCACAGGTGCCAGATGGTTCCCCATCCCTGAGAAAGAAGGTCCTTCCTCAGGGGAATTCGCCGGGGGGGTCTGTTGCGAGGAGTGTGAGGTCCGAGAACCACATCTGGGTGGGCCAGTACCCTCAGGTTTACGAATGCAAACCGCAGGAATGGTTTGTGTCGAGGTAGAATCGAGACGTGAAAGTATGCGTCCTTCAGGTCTACCACCGTGAACCAATCTTGATGCCGGACGATCGCCAGAATGCGGTTTTGCGTCAGCATCTTGAACGGGCATCTGTGTAAAGCCCGGTTCAGTACTCACAGGTCCAAGATTGGCCGCAACCCACTGCCTTTTTTCCTGCATGGGATAAAAGGTGGACGGTGATCGTGATGACGATCGTGCACACTGGATATGTGACCCAGGGAAGGAGGAAACCGCTCTTTTGCTGAACTGTTGGGTACCGCAGCCACTTGGGCATGCGGCAAAATCAAATGAAAAGGAAAAAAAAGATTCTCCACCTGGCCCTACATCGGGGGATGGAGTGGTCTTCTTTCCAGCTCCAAGGCAGTGGGTTTGTCGACCCTGGGTCGCCCGTCTCAGGGGCGCTTTGAAGCCTTTCGTGGGTTCTTGGCGGCCGGCCGTGAGACGGGTGGCATCTGCTTCCTGCGGTGGGCTGCGGCGGAACTGGTGCAGTCACCGCAGGGGGACTTTGTATGGCTTGCTTTCTTACGAAGGTAAGCCGCAACCGCATCGTTGCCATGGACATGTCCTCGCAATGAGTATATGAACCATCCACGAATGCTGTCTCTGAGTGAGCAGTGCCCAGACATAAAAGACAGTGATCGTGACCATCAGAAGGCAAGAGATAACAAGCGCAACCAGGAATAACACACAAAGGAAAGGCATCTTTAAAAAGACGCGTCTCCTTTTATACCTGTATGTCGGGGGAGTGGCATGCAAATACCACTCGCCAATTTTCAATGGCCTTTTATCAAAGACCAGAGGTGTCTCAGGCTCCCAAGAGTGACCCCTAGTGTCACTACATCGACACAACGTCAAGTGAGTGACAGATAGGGAAGATATAGTTGGCACTTTAATGTATCCCTTTTGCACAATCCTGATTTCCAACAAATGTTAAAGGTTGAAATCAATGTTTATTTGGAGGCCAACTGGTCCACAGTATCCTCTGTGCGTGGCTTGGGAGGCACTTAAGGCGGTTCTTAGGGGTCAGATCATACAGTATGTCTCATTCATTAAAAAATCCAAAGCATGAGAACTCGTGGAGTTGGAAGAGAATATTAAAAGTACTGAGACAGAACCGAAGCGCCGATTGTCATCTGATGGCCTCAGAGAATTGACCCAATTGAAATACAGATATAATACTATTTTGTCGCAGAAGGTGGAGTTTTGGTTATTTAGGGCAAGGCAGTCATATTTTGAGTCAAGGGACAAAGCAGGGAAGCTTTTGGCTAGATATATAAAGCAGAGAGAATCTTTTTCTACCATTCCCTCAGTGAAATCTGCTGGTGGTGAAATTTTTACCTCAGCCATTGATATTAATAATGCTTTTAAAGAATTCTATCTTGATCTTTATAGTTCCATGTCTTTGTCTGCTGATGAAGATATTAGACTTTGTGGAACCATTAGATCTCCGTAAACTGACGACTGAGCAAAATGATTATCTTGATTCTGAGATAAACTTGGAGGAGCTTGACAAAGTAATTAAGGCCCTGCCTACAGGCAAGGCTCAGGGGCCAGATGGCTTTGCCGCTGAATTTTTTCGATCTTATGTTACAGAACTGAGGGGCAGGCGTTTCATCAATATCATGTGGTCAGTGGCGAACGATCAGACTCCGGTTGCTGCCATCTCACTTGACAGTTTGATATGGTAAAATGGGGTTATCTTTTTAAGATTTTGGAAATGTACGGGTTCAGGAATACTTTTATTGAATGGATTAAGTCATCAAAGAGCACAAGCATTCTGCCAACTTACCTGATGCAGAAAACGCTCCACATGAAACAGTGTGCTTATTATGATCTTCTTTTAATTGTTTATGAAGTGCTCCTGTGCACTGGACAACTTGTTTGTTCCACTTCAACTTGTCTCCGTTCTTTTTCAAATAAGTTATCATGCAACACATTGTTCTCCATCTGTAAAGTGACGTCACTTACAGAACTTCTTCGTGCTCACTCCAAATTCTCAACTAATAGATATTAAAAATGTAACTGTCGAAGATTTCGAATATCGATAATTATCGATTTTATAGATTAATTGTAGCAGCCCTACATGTAACACAGAACTTTACTGTGCTCCACTATTTTACCCTTTAATGTTTGTTTCTTAGCTGAGAGTCGTAGACCTAGGAGAGATGTTGTCTTCCTGCTTGATGGATCGGATGGCACTAGGAATGGGATTCCAGCAATGAAAGCATTTCTTCAAAGAATGGTGGAGATATTAGAAGTAGCTGAATACAGAGATCGCATTTCTGTGGTCCAGTACAGCAGAGATGCAGAGGTCAATTTTTTTTATCTAAGCACATACACAAAAAGGAAGACATTCTTGATGGTGTCAGAGGTCTGAGACACAAAGGAGGGAGACCCCTCAACATGGGGTCAGCTCTCCAGTATGTCAGAGACAATGGCTTTACTGTGCCCTCTGGCAGCAGACGACTGGAGGGTGTGCCGCAGATACTGATTGTGCTAAGTGGGGGAAGGTCACTTGACAGTGTTGATAAAGCAGCCTCCTCTCTGAAAGAGCTTGGAGTCTTGACCTTTGGAATTGGCTCAAGAGGCTCTGATAGCAGAGAATTGCAGGCAATTTCTTATGATCCCAAATATGCACTTCATTGAGCTTTCAAATGTACAAGAGCAGCTGCTGACCTCTGTACAGGCTATTGCAATGCCCATAACTCCAACATCACCAACTGTTACTGGTATGTGCATGGCAGAACCTCCCAAGAGCTAGATCACATGCTGTTCCTTTGTCTTTCTATTTTATATTCCTACGTAGCTGTGAGCAGTGAGACCATTACCCACAGTTTTGGTAGTAAATTAGTTGATGAACTAATGTGACATTCTACAGATTTATGCATTTAACGGAATTAACTTGGTGTTAATGATGCTGTTTTTCCCTCTAGCTGATTACACCACACCCAGAAAGGATGTAGTATTTCTGCTGGATGGTTCAGATGGCAATAGGAATTCTTTCCAAGCAATGTGTGAATTTGTACAAAGAGTAGCGGAGCAATTCAACATTGAGGCAAACAGAGACCGTATTTCTGTGGTGCAGTACACTAGAGTCACTGAGGTCCATTTCTCTCTAAAAGAGCTTGGAGTCTTGACCTTCGGCATTGGCTCAAGAGGCTCTGATAGAAGAGAATTGCAGGCAATTTCTTATGATCCCAAATATGCGCTGTCCGTGTCTGACTTCACTGAGCTTCCAAATGTCCAAGATAAGCTGCTGGCCTCTTTAAACTCTATTGCAATGCCGATCAGTTCAACTTCACCAACTGTTATCGGTATGTGGATAGCAGAAATTTCCAAGAGCTAACTTACAGTTTGTCCCTTGTCAGCATGAAGATTTTATCTCCCTATGTACTCTAATTGTGAGCAATGAGATCATTACCCACAGCTTAGAAAGTTTATGAGTTGATGAACTGATCCGACATTCTAAAGTTTTATGAACAAGTATTAAAATAATTAGCTTTTAATGATGCTTTTTTCCTCCTCTAGTTAATTACACCATACCAAAAAAGGATGTAGTATTTTTGCTGGATGACTCAGATGGTAGTAGGAATTTTTTCCTACCAATGCGTGAATTTGTGCAAAGAATAGTGGAGCAATTTACTATAGAGGAAAACAGAGACCGTGTTTCTATGTAGCAGTACAATAGAGACACTTAGGTCCATTTCTTTCTGAATACCTACTCTACAAAGGAAGACATTCTTGACAGTGTCAGAGGTCTGAAACACAAAGGAGGGAGACCCCTCAACATTGGGGCAGCTCTCCAGTAAATCAGAGACAATGTCTTTACTGCGTCCTCTGGCAGCAGATGATTGGAGGGTGTACCACAGATACTGATTGTGCTTAGTGGGAGAAGATCATTTGACAGTGTTGATACGGCAGTCTCCTCTTTGAAAGAGCTTGGAGCCTTGACCTTGGCTCAAGAGGCTCTGATAGCAGAGAATCGCAGAGAATTTCTCATGATCCTGATTCCATAATCTTTTGAAGGGACTTTGCTTACCTTTCCAGCATCCTACAGCAGCTTTTAACTAACATTAACATGGTAGGCTACCTCTTCCACTCCCGTAATCATAGGTAAGTAACATGAGACTAAATTGTCATGTTGCATTGTATCTCCTTTTTTGGTATTTTTGCTTACTGGTCAAAACGTCATCAATTCTTATGTGCATATATTATAATAGTCTCTACATTTAATATTGTGATGCTCTTAAAATGAACCATATTTAACGATACTAATTAATCTGTTGCAATTTGATTAATTAGTCCTGCTTGTTAAGTCCTGCTTGTCCTGCTTGTTATATTTATTGTTTATACTTGGGGTTAGGAGTAAATCATAAGTATTATTCTTTGGTGTGTAACATTTGTTTGTGGTATGGACACAAATGACACTTCAAATCATGCAGTTTCTTGAGGAGAGGTTTGTTATCAATTTTATAAGCAATTTGATTAACTTTTCCCATAAACTTATATTGATGGAGGGTTACTTGACATAATTATTAGGGATCAGTGCCTGTATTCACAAAAAATCTTATGGCTAAAAGTCTAACTCTGAAATTTAAGAGCAACACTTAAAAATTATGGCCGTGTCACTCCTAATTTTAGGAATCATACATTTTTAATGTAAGAGTAATTACTGAAGCATTTTATCATTAAAAGTAGCTCCTAAACCCATGACAGCTTAGAAGTCATCCTGAGGACTTCTAAATCTCTTAGAGTGACTCACAAATGGTCCGAAGCATGACTGCTGTCCTCAATCCACATTAAAAACAATGTATTAGATTATTATTATTATGACATTGACCTTTTAAAAAGGTATCGCCTGAATCGCAGTTGAGTCAATGTATTTTAATATTATAATATTATAAAAATTATGATATTGACCTTGTAAATAAAGTTATTGCCTGAATTGTGAGGGTGTTTTCATTATTGTAAACTTAGTTAGAGATGTAATTACCTCTCCCATGAATCGAAACAACCCAATTACATCAGAGATAAAGGTTTTGACAACTATGTGCTCCCTGGCCAGGCAAAATGCAACTGAGAAGTGTGGATGAATTGAGAATTTATGTCAGCAAATTCATCCATCAAACTATATATGCATTCTCCAGACCCCACATAGTCTGACAATTCTATATAAATCTTTCGCTATCTGTCTATGAGGAATTTGCTGACACATGCGCTTCCTTGTCTGCCAATCACTTATGGTGATTTAAGAGAGTTGACAAGTGCCCAAAGCCCCTCTTAAACCAACAGAACTGCTAAACTTGCTCTTAGCAGTTTCGTCAATAGTTTTTAAGCAGAAACTCTTATCTAGGAACTTTTTGGAAAACTCTTAGTGGTAAAATAAAAATATTTGTGAATACGAGCTGGTATTCAAAAAGATTTTTATCTTACTACTAGTTCTCCAAAGAGTTCCTAGCTAAGAGTTTCTGCTCAGAGCCGGTTTTACTAAGGAAGTCTTAAGGAAAGAGTAAGGCGGAGTTGAATTTGTTGCTATGTATGACGTCACATTATATGAACACACTCTCTTAAAATGCCCAAAGTGGTAGACAGGGAACCGCTACTTGTTGACAAATTCATCACAGACAACGGGAAGTGTATATTATTATATTTATTAATTAATAAACCAGATTTTAAAGAGACTACAAGCAAAAAATTGCTATGGATAATACAGAACCTGCACCAAGGAAAAGACAAATAAAGGTTGTTGCTTCTTGCTCAACTTATATAGAAACACATGATAAAGGGGAACTTTGGAGGCTGCATCACTGGTTAAGTGAAAAAGCAACCACAGAAACAAATATGTTTTCAACTCAAAATAGGTTTGCCTTTGATTTAGCAAAATATCGAAGAGTGTGTGAAACAGTGGAACACTCTTCAGTCTCATTCCAAAGCAGAGATCGCAGATTTTTATTGGCAAACATCTGCCACAGGTAATTGATCCATTAATTCTGTGTAATTGTAATCATACACAGCAAATTTATATTTTTCCTATCATTCGATTTAGCCTATTTGTATAAAAGGTATCGATTTATCTCACATTAGCTAAATAAACTTCATGATACTTCACCCCAAAATAAATATATAAAAATATACACTGGCTGTCAGAAGTTTGGAAAAATATAGAGATTTTGCTGTTTCGGAAGGAAATTGGTACTTTAATTCACCAAAGTGGCATTCAACTGATCACAAAGTATAGTCAGGACATTACTGATGTAAAAAACAGCACCATTGAAAAAAGTCATTTTCGATCAAATCTAGACAGTCCCCATTTCCAGCAGCCATCACTCCAACAACTTATCCTTGAGTAATCACGCTAAATTGCTAATTTGGTGTGAGAAATTCACTTGCCATTATATCAAACATAGTTGGTTCGTTAAATGAAGCTTAACATTTTCTTTGTGTTTGTTTTTGAGTTGCCACAGTATGGAATAGACTAGAAAGTCTTAAGGTCAATATTAGGTCAAAAATGGGAAAAAAAGATACAGCTTTCTCTAGAAACTCGTCAGTCAATCATTGTTTTGAGGAATGAATGCTATACAACGCTTAAAATAGATTTCATACAAAGGTGTACACTACAGTCTTCAAAGACAAAGGACAACTGGCTCTAACAAGGGCAGAAAGAAGATAAGTACATCAGAGTCTCTAGTTTGAGAAATAGACACCTCACATGCCCTCAGATGACAGCTTCATTGAATTCTACCTGCTCAACACCAGTTTCATGTGCAACAATAAAGAGAAGACTCAGGGGTGCAGGCCTTATGGGAAGAATTGCAAAGAAAAAGCCACTTCTGAAACAGAAAAACAAAAAGAAAAGGTTAGAGTGGGCAAAGAAACACAGACATTGGACAACAGATAATTGGAAAAGAGTGTTATGGATCTCAACCCCATTGAGAATTTGTGGGATCAACTAGACTGTAAGGTGCGTGAGAAGTGCCCGACAAGACAGCCACATCTATGACAAGTGCTACAGGAAGCGTGGGGTGAAATGTCACCTGAGTATCTGGATAAACTAACAGCTGGAATGCCAAGGATCTGCAAAGCTGTCATTGCTGGACGTGGAGGATTTTTTTATGAGAACTCTTTGAAGTAGTTTTTTTTTTTTTTTTTCAAATTGTAATAGTAATTTTCCCATTATTAATGTTCTGACTATACACTGTGATCAGTTGGATGCCACTTTGGTGAATAAAACTACCAATTTCGTTCCATAAGAGCAAAATCTGTACATTATTCCCAACTTTTGGCCATATATACACTACCGGTCAAAAGTTTTGAAACGCTTGACTGAAATGTTTCTCATGATCTTAAAAATCTTTTGATTTGAAGGCATATGCTTAAATGTTTGAAATTAGTTTTGTAGATAAAAATATAATTGTGCCACCATATTAATTTATTTCCTTATATACTAAAATTTTATTTAAAAAAAAAAGTTTTTGAAATTGATGACTTCGACCAAATAATAAAGAAAAGCAGCCAATAAGTGCCCAACATAAATGGGAACTCCTTCAATACTGTTTAAAAAGCATCCTAGGGTGATACCTCAAGAAGTTGGTTGAGAAATTGTCAAGAGTACATGTCTGCAAATTCTATGCAAAGGGTGACTACTTTGAAGATGCTAAAATATAACACAGTTTTGATTTATTTTGGATTTTGTTTAGTCACAACACAATTCCCATAGTTCCATTTGTTATTCCATAGTTTGGATGACTTTACTATTATTCTCAATTATCTCAATTAAAAAATTATAATAAAGAATGAGTGTGTTTCAAAACTTTTGACCGGTAGTGTACGTTTAGCAGGGAAATTTACAGTGCAAATTATGGTTACTACAAGGATGCTTGTGTATCAGCAATATATGCTGGAAATATCCTGCCCCTTACTGAAAAGGAAAATATGACTGGTTAGCAAATATCCAACCATGTCTGAAATGAACCTTCTGATTGGTGGATAAGCCTATTCGGACTGTCTGTCGTGCTATCAGTTGCACTCCCGCCTCCCGCAGCTCCATGCGTGTTTAGAGACAATCTCTGTACACTTAAAAAATATGAAAACACAATTCACTCAATGGTGCTGCGACATCACATTAGTAGATTGAAAAAGTTCCGGTCAAAAGCCTACTCGTTATTCTGGCAAACATACATATCATTACTTATTTTAGGTGGGCATATGCAAAATCCTGAAAAATTAAGGTGGCCATACGGCGTATGCCTGCGTATGCTCTAGACTACACTACTGGTAACTGGGTTTTTTCGGTTAGTGGGTGTGGTATTTTCATCCTTAAATAAGTTTACAATAATGAAAACAGCCTCACGATTTTTAAAAGGTTGACATCATTCTAATATTTGAATACATAAACTTGATTGTGACATGGATTGATGGCAGCAGACATGCTTTGGATCATTTGTGATTTACACTTAGGGATTAAGGAGTCCTCGTGTCTTGAGTTTGAGAGTTTATCAACAACGCTATTCTAGAACATTTTGTCACAACTTGTATCTGCTGTATTTACTGTAAAATTTAAGTTTACTTAATACTTTTGAGTTGGGATTATTTGTAGTGTTAATGTAGCATTTATAAAACTAGGCTGGGGATTTCCATTTCCCAGCATGCTTTGCATGGGACTGGAAAGGGTGAACAAGTGTTAAAATTAAGTGTTATTTTATGTAATTTTGAGCAAGATGAGAATATGAGGAGATTTGTTAATGTGTAATGTTCTTTTATATTTGTATTTAAAAAAAGAGTCAGTTATGCTGGAGTTTTGGGTTTTACCATTGTGGTGAAGAATGTGCTTAGGTTGAGGATGAACTTTCACATTTAAGTGATATTGAAGTTGAGTGCTGCTTAGCTTAATAAGCAGTTGCAATTAAGTTAAATTAATAATATAACTTGATATGTTTTCTTTTGTTTAATTATTTATATTACATTCAAGTCAGATGGGGATATCCAGTTCAAACTTACATGTCATATACATTTGGTCACCAGTGAACACTTCCGCAATCATTCCATTCAGGAGGTATTATATCTTAAATGGTTTTCATGTATGTAACATGCATGCATGTATGTTCTTAGACTGTGCTCCTCTTAAAAAAATGTCTTATTTTGCTTTTGTTTAAATGTACTAAAACAGTGGTGCAGTTCTCAAGTATGGTCAAGGCCTCTTTGTAAGGCAGATAATTTCAAGGAGTTTGTCAAGTATTAGTTTGTCTTTCTGGACCTGTAAGTAGATCAAGATGAAGGGAGGGGGAAAACATTTCCTTCTTGAAAAATCAAGGGACTAAACAGTCACTAACTGCTACTATTTATAGATTCAAAACATTCACGCTGCAAAAAATTATTTTCAAGACAAGTATTTTTTGTCTTGTTTTCCAGTACAATTATCTAAACATTCATAAAACGTGATTTATTTACTTAACAAACAAACTTCCTTAAGATTTTAAATCTTGAAAGAAATCTAACTGAATCCCAAATCTAATAAGATAAATGTTTAAAACAAGAAAAAAACTGTTTGCCAATGGGGTAAGAAAAATAAACTTAATTCAAAGGGAAAACAAGTTTAATTTTCTTACCCCATTGGCAGATTTTTTTTCTTGTTTAAGTCTAAAGTTCACTTAATTTTGTCAGATGTCTCTTAAAACAAGATATAATATCTTATGCCATTTTGCTTGACAAGTAAATAAATCAGGTTTTAAGAATGTTTAGATAATTTTACAGGAAAACAAGACAAAAATACCACCAATGGGTATGTTGTTGTCTAATAAAATAGTATTCACTAAAATGCTATTCAGATTATTGCAATGAAGTCTCATTATTTTTGCAGCATAGGTATTATCTGTGCAGTATGCATGAGAAAAAGTTTGATGTTCATTGACTGAATAGTACAAGTTATTAGTCAGGTTCATTTATCAAGGCCAAAACGCTGTACAAATTACGTCATTATATTCATGTCTCAGCATATGATGCTATTATTGTTGTTTATATTGTGTTCATGTGTATACTATTTTACAGACTGGGCCCTCCTCCACTCAGCATAGTTTGATATTAAATCAGGTCTTCTTTTACATTAATTTCAGCAGTCTCCCAAGGACCCAAGAAGGACGTCGTCTTTGTGATTGATGGTTCTGATGGCGTTGGTATGGAGTTCCCAATTATCCAGGAATTTGTTCGCAGAGTTGTGGAGAAACTCAATATCGGTGAGAATAAGATCCGAGTCGGTGTGGTGCAGTATGGAGATTCTCCATACGCAGACATCTACCTCAACTCCCATAAGACAAAAGAAGGTGTCCTAAATGGCATCAAGGAACTCAGACAACGAGGGGGGAGACAGCGCAACCTTGGTCGGGCCATAGACTTTGTTGGTCGTGAAGTTCTGATTTCTGGACGTGGTGGAAGAAAGCAGGAGGGAATTCCACAATTTGTTGTGGTGGTTTCAGGAGGAAAAGCAACAGACAATATAAGAACATCTGCATCAGCTCTCAAACAATCAGGAATTGTCCCATTTAGCATTGGGACAAGGGAAGTTGATGCTCAGGAATTGCAGGTGATCTCCTATATCCCCAAATATGCCTATGCAGTTGATGACTTGCCTGGTCTTTATACCGTTCAGGACACACTCATCACTACATTGACTGAGCTGTCTAGTGAAGAGCTAGCCAAACTGCGCCCTGTTTACCCTGCAGAATCAGGTAATTACAATAATCACATGATTATTTTTCTTGGTTGATGTGCTGCAACACTGAGAAATGCCTGTGAAGGTTTTAATTTATCCAGGTCATCTTAGACTGTAGATTTCATGCATGGACTTTTCTTTGAAGTAGTTTTGAAACTCATCCACACATGTATCATTAGCACACTGGAAGTTTCTCTCTAATTGCACTGATATTATGATTAACAAATAAAAGTAACTCCATCAGTATTAAGAATTCACGCATTCATCAAAGTGATTCCCACAGCAATCAGTGAGTATCATATCATGGTGGCTACACCTGAAAGCTGAAAAATGCTTCTTTCACAGGCTGTATATGGAGGCAGGAAGGCATCAAGGCACGTCCGAATCCAATGTTTGCGTCACATCCTGTCTGCTAAGATGCCTTCATGTGGTCAGTTTTTGAAGGCACCATAGACAGTTTGAAGTAGTGCAGTTTGGCGGTCGAAGGAATAAAAATGGTGTAAATGAAGCAACTGAAAGCAGTAAATCAAGTCATTTTTATTTGTATAGCACTTTTCACAACACATTGTTTCAAAGCAGCTTTACAGAAAAGCATGCTTTAACAGAAAATTAAGCTGTAATACTTAGTCTTAGAATCATCATTGTGCATAATAAATAAGTTCATTCAATTTTATTAAACTTATGACTCCATTTCTACAGAGAAATGAGTATTACAGTTACTAAATATTTGCTTTTTTATCTCTAAAGCTCTACAGCAAAATTTAATTTGTTTTGGATCATTAGATCATTACACAGCCTGTGTGTGATGAAGTTCATGGTTATTATAGGTTTTAATTATTTCTATTTTATAATTATTCCTTTAGTGGTCCTTTCATTTTCTTTTATTTCTTTTTTTTAATTTTTTTTTAGGATATTTAGTTGTTTTATTTTAGTTTTAGTGTTTTAAAATACTTTGTTTTAGTATTTTAATTTCCAAAGTTAACGTGTTTACTGTTATCATTTAATAAAGCAGTATCGCACAAGCAAGAGTGCTGCTGGTCCAGTTTATCAGTACGACTGTGAATCGGCTGTAGGCATGAGGCCACAGGTAATCACAGGCATGCTGACATACAGACCAACAGCACAATTGTGAGTTTAAAATTGCTTTGGTGCAGCAGTCCAAGAGCAAGTAAATAAGTAAGGAAAAGCCAAGGACGTCCAAAAAACGCTTGCATGTCAAACTACTTTCTTACAAAATTGATTTAAGATCTGCTTAGAAACAGCCAACTGCCATTGCTAGTTCGAAAGATCAGCCCAAGCATTCATTACTAATTAAAACAATTATTTGGAGTAATAAGGACATGTGAGAGAGAGAGATACAGAGTTCAGTTGACCATGTGTGATTACCTGCATCTGTTGCAACTCTCAGCAGAGATCGGCAGTAATGCTAAAGCTGTTAATTTAACTCTATTTCTCAGCTGTAGGGTGCTATTACCCAGCTGTGAGCAATCTTGGAATGAGAGACAATGCCAGTGTTTTAACTTTCCTGAAACCTCCTCATTAACAGACAATGCAGACACTATCTCATCGACAACTCACTCATAACACATACATTTATTATTATTATTATATTTAAAATATTTTGTCTGTCATCCCTTTATTTTAAAACAGCTCCAATTCCAACAGTACCTCGTGGAGATAAGAGGGATGTTGTGTTCCTCATTGATGGTACAACAAAGATGCGCAGTGAGTTCCCTGCTATAAGAAACATGATACAGCGTGTGGTGGAGAAGTTGGATGTGGGTCTGGACAATGTGAGGGTGTCAGTTGTGCAGTACAGTGATGATCCCAAACTGGAATTTCTCCTCAATGAGCACTTCTCTAAGGAGGAAGTTCGCCAGGCCATACAAAGAATTAAAAGCAAAGGAGGCAATAAGCTTAACACTGGGCAAGCTCTGGAATATGTCTCGAAGAACATCTATCAAAGATCTGCTGGTAGTCGTGTAGAAGAAGGCGTGCCTCAGTTTCTCATCTTAGTGACCGGAGGAAAGTCAAATGATGATGTATCTGGTCCTGCCAACCAACTGAAGTTAAGCAATGTTGCCCCCTTAGCAGTTGGAGCTCATAATGCTGATGCAGAAGAATTAAAACTAATTTCCTTCAGTCCAGAACTAACATACACCATTAGAGACTTCCAGCAGCTACCTATAGTGGAACAAGAGCTTTTGACCAAAGTCAGTACCATGACCAAAACAGTAACTTCTGTCACCCCTATGCCTAGAGGTATACCTCGTTTTGTGTGTTATTAAAAAATATATAGTATATATATATTTCAGGTTATTGAACATTAGCAGAAGATTTTATTGCAAATGTAATAACATCATATTTGTATTTATACAATCATAAAACTATAGATTATATAGTAAATTATTAGGTAATGTCATTTCTGTTTCTCATCAGTCAAACTCAGTCTTGGAAGAAAGGACATCATCTTCCTCATTGATGGCTCAGACAGTGTTGGACAAAATGGTGTTGTGCACATCCTTGACTTTGTCTTGAAAGTGGTTGAGCAGCTTGATATCCAACCTGACCAAGTTCGCGTGGCTTTGGTACAGTATGGTGAAAGACCTAAAACTGAATTCTCTTTGAACTCCCACAACAACAAACAGTCTGTCATCTCTGCAATCAAGAGACTTCAACACATGGGTGGACGTGGTGCTGACCTGGCTGAGGCAATCAAGTATGTGATTCGAAATGAGCTCCAAGCTTCTGCTGGGGTACGTCTAGCAGAGGCTTCCCAGCATTTAGTGGTGCTCACTGGTGGAAGGTCAACCTCTGATGTATCTGTATATGGCCCACTCCTTAAAGGCTCTCGGATCAACTGTATAGGAATTGGTGCAGAGAATGCAGACACAAAACAGCTGGAACAGATTACAACCACCTCTGCTGACGTCCTGCAGGTGGCTACTTTCCCAAGTCTTCCAAACATACAGAGCCAGTTTATAGACAGACTTAATAGAACAATTGTCGATGAACCTCCCCTTGAAGAACCAAGTGAGTGCAGAATTAATTTTATTGTTATGTTAGACATACTCAATGGGTGTTTAAAGAAATAGGCTATTTATGATTGATATGTGGAATTGGTCTGTTTTATTCTGTTTTGTCTTGTCTCTCCTAGGGCCTTGGCTCCCACAGGCAAAGGCTGCTGACATTGTCTTTTTAGTTGATGGGTCAATCAATCTGGGCAAGGACAATTTCAAAGAGGTCATGGAATTCATTCTCAATTTAATTGACCTCTTCTTCACGGAGAGAGACAAACTTCAGTTTGGTCTAGCACATTATGCTGCAGATGTGACAGATGTCTTCTACCTCAATACCAACAAAAATAAAGATGACATTATCAGTGCCATATCCCGAGCAGAGTACAAGGGAGGTCGGGAAATTAAAACAGGCAATGCCATTCGCCATGTTCAGCAAACACACTTTGTAAAAGAAAGGGGCAGTCGGAAGGATGAGGGCATTCCACAGATCCTAATGGTAATCACTGGTGGACGATCAAAGGATGATAGCAAGTCAGCAGCACTAGCTCTCAAAGCCACTGGTGTGCGTGTCTACGCCGTTGGGGTGGGTGACATTGAGGATGAAATTAATAATTTGGGCAGTGAGGCAAACACAGTGGCCAGAGCCAGCACCTTCCAAGAGCTCTCTGAGCTGAATGAGCAGATTTTGGAAACACTTGATGATGAGGTGAAAGGAATAAAACTCTGCACAGGAGTACAGGACACAGCTAGAGGTTTGGTTCTAAGTGTATTTTTTCTTTAAGAAAATATTGGTTCACTGTAGGGTACAATGGGGCTTAAGGCACACCTTAAGGAAAATTAGCTTTTTTCTGTTCACAAAGTGAATCTCCTTTGTGATGAATCAGTCAATGTAAGCCCAATTTGAACATTCTTCATAACAAATCTATTCGCCCCACTTCAGAAAAGCAATGTGTTTTATGGGGGCCTTTAGACCCTGCAACGGGGTGCATTTTACCGCAAACACTATCCTTTCACTTATTTGGACAATTATTGAAACTTTTTAGATATAATCAACTTGTACAAAATGTAAAATGACAAATAAGTATTTTGTCTCAAAAGAAACGTGATAATTTCCAGGATATTCTTTAGCAACATAAATCTGCAAAAATTAAAAAATTAATAAATACGAGATCAAATGACCTAAAAATTAACTTTTAGACATGACACACAATGATCTCATGGATCAGGAAAATTGTACAGTGCAAAGTGACAAATAGGTGATTAGGAAAGTGCTTTGGTAGATTTTAATGTTATTAAGTGTTTTGGGGAAAATAAAATCAAATGTGCCTTTTACCCCGGGAGGCCTTTAGCCCCATTGTACCCTACTGAACAGCGATTTACTTGGGATTGTAATTAATCATATCTTTTTCTCCACCGTGGCAGCATGCAAGTTGGATGTTCTTGTGGGGTTTGATGTTGCTTCCCAGAATATTTTTGCTGCTCAGAGGTCATTAGAGTCTAAGATGGCTGCTATTCTCCAACGCATTACCCAGATGCAGCCCATCAGCTGCACCTCTGGCCAGGTCCCCTCAGTACAGGTGGGCATGCTAGCAATGGACTCTGCCTCAGAGCCTGTTCTGCTAGACTTCACTGACAGATACACAGATCTTCTTGAGCCCTTCAAAGCCCTGCGCAGCCGTGGACCTTTTGTTTTGAACGCCGCCACAATCAAAGCTTATTCTGACCGATTCAAGACTCAGCCTTCGGACAGTATCAAGGTACATTTGTCCTCCACAATGAGGACAACATTTCTAACCATCAACACATTCATATCCATTGCATACCATATAAATATATTTATATAGAATTATGTATGCTAAAAATTAAATACAATTTTGTTTTACACTCATTAAGGTTGTGATCCACTTAACTGATGGATTAGATGCCCAATATAACATTCTGAAAGAGCGAGTTGAACAGATGCGTGGATCTGGTAAGAATTATCATAATTACAAATATGAAAATATCTGAATATCTGAAAAAGAGGATAGGTTTTTGTTAAAAAAATTTACATCTTCTCCCATATTGTTTTGGAATACTTTTTGTTTCTTTAGTCACCTCACAAAATATGTTATTTGATTACTATTCTCTTTTTCAAGGTGTTAATAGTTTCATCCTTGTTGCTCTGGAGAGAGTGCCACGATTTGAGGATGCAGTGCTCTTGGAATTTGGCCGTGGCTTCAGGTACACACAACCTCTGCGTGTCAACCTCATGGACTTGGATTATGAGCTTCAGGAAGAACTGGTATGATTTGTCGTAATTTATCAGACAATAAATTTATCAGACAATACATTTCAGGCATGACCTGTTTATTTTTATATATATATATATATATATATATATATATATATATATATTTATATTCAGCCAAATTGTATATGGTAATGAAAAAAAATCTGTTTTGCGAAGGACAACATTGCTGAACGGGAATGCTGCTCTGTTCCATGCAAGTGTAATGGCCAGAGAGGGGACAGAGGGGCTGTTGGTGTGCCTGGACTGAAGGTCAAATTCATCTTTCATTTACTGTACCAGAAACAACTTATTTTGGGCTAGAACGCGTGTGAAAATTCTGTGTCGTTGTAAAATCTGTCCATGTTTTATTGTCTATAGGGTCAACCTGGTGGTCAGGGCTTGAGTGGACATCCTGGTGATGAAGGTGGACCGGTGAGCATGTATTAATTACCTACAATGATGCTGAGAAAAGGCATAATTTCGGATGCATAATTGTCTTTACTCAGCAGTTTCTCAGCAGTTTCTGAGGCATTTCTTACCTACTAACCAGTTTTTATTTTCATGAATGTTTTAGCAACTTGCAAAGCTAATCTCATGTCACATTATTAATATTACACAATTATGGCCTTTTTTGAGTTAATTATATATAGTTTAAATTTTTATTTTTACTACTTATTTTTGATGACCAGAAGGGCACTTTCAGATTGTAGAACGAAAGGAACTCTGTACCTATCTACGTGCTTTTTAATGTAAAATAATGCAAAAGTATCTAATTTCTTAACACAATTAGTCATGTTACTCAGGAGGAATGTAATAATGTAGCACATTACTTTAAAAATTAATGTTCCCCAGCACTGCCCCTGCAAAATGCAACAGCAAATATGTGTTGATTATTTGTTTATATAAGCAAAACCTGTATAATTCCTCCTCCTTTTACAGGGAGAGAGAGGTCCACCTGGTGTAAATGGAACTCAAGGATTCCAAGGATGTCAAGGACAAAGAGGTTTTAAAGTAAGTTAATTTAAATTAATTTAACTTCTAATGAAGTCAATTTATGGCTAAAATACATTGTGACTAATCCTATATATTTGATTTTCTTTTGTTTAGGGATCTCGAGGATACAATGGTGAAAAGGTTAGAACTACACCTAGATGCTCAACACTGAAAACATTATAATCATTAGATTGAAAATAATAATAATAATAAAAACATTCTGTATAATTCTATAATAAAATAATATATAAAGTAATGAACATAATATTTGCATTTAAAGAATATAAACCTTTTTTCTTTTTTTTTAGGGTGAAATTGGAGAGATTGGTTTGAACGGAATCAATGGAGAGGAGGTCAGCTGTCTGGCAAAGATATTTAATGCTATTTATTTCAAGCAAACCATTATTATTCATTTAAACAGGTTGAAATGGTACAGTCATTCTTCTTAATGTATGCCCAGGTAAAATCTGTTGTTGTCTTTCAGGGAACAACTGGAATTGCTGGCCCTCCTGGAGACAGAGGAAACCCCGGCGAAAGGGTAACCTCTTTAGTCATGTAGAATATAGTTAAATCAATTAAAAGTCATACATGTAATAGTCCCTATATCTGACCTTTTTTTGTGTGTTTCTAGGGGCCTAAAGGGGCCAAAGGCCAGGCAGGAGATGTTGGTCAGACTGGGATCCGTGGTGATCCAGTAAGTATATAGTATTCATATTTAAGTATTTATACAGTATTAATTACAGTATTTAAGGCTTTGTTGAATGTCTTCATTTAGATTGGGTAAGTCTTCCTTCAATTATTTTTTTGTTATATAGGGCACCCCAGGAAATGACAACAAACAGAGGGGACCAAAAGGTGATCCAGGCGATGCTGGCCCAGTGGTATGGTCTCGTTTTAACCCAGTCAATCTGCCATTCTGACATTTTTTCTGGATTGTATCTCGTCAGGATTGTAGCACGTTTACGCATTCATATTTAATAAAGTTTCAAGCTTCATCTAAATTTTATCATTCTGCACTATATCCATCTCATTCAAAAGTTGTAGAATTTGCCTACTATTAGTCATTAGATGCTTTATTAGTGTCTGGCCTTTGTCAAGCTGTACTGTAAAGCTGTTCCAAGCCTTGCAGATATCCAAGTTGGTTATTGGTTACTACACATTTGTTAGTTTGTAGTCTATTACATGTGTGTTTGTGTCTTTGTAAACAAAATCTAATAAAAATAAATAAATAAAAAATAAATAGTGCATAACTGTAATGTGTTCTTTGGAGCTAATTGCTGAGTGTTTTCTCCAGGGAGAGCCAGGGGTGGATGGAAGTAAGGGAGATCCTGGTGAACCAGGCAGATTGGTATGTTTTCTCAAGTGTCTTTTCTGGATTACCCTGTGGCAATATTATGATTACAACTATTTCAACAAGTTCATAAATTAATAAGTCTAAAGGCCAACAACTCAGTCAAATGTTTAGAACCTAGAGTCTGAAAAGAAAAGCACATTATGTGACTTTGTTAACAGTTCAGATTAGTTCTAGTCATAAATCCTCAGTTTTAAACCTGGCCATTTATGGCAATATACTGTATGATTTGTAACATTATGCATCAGATTCATAAATAAACATTAAATGACAGAGATATTTCTGTTTTTCACTTGTAAAATATGTTTTGTGGCATTTTGTTCATTATCCTTTTCATCTTATGACAATTTGTATTTATTTTTTTAAGGGCTCTGATGGTAGAAGGGGGACTCCTGGGCAAGCTGTGAGTAGACAACTGAAATATTATTTCTGTCACTTAAATTCAGGAACATATCATGCTATTACATGCCATTGACGAACATGCATTGTTAATACATTGTTCTATCAAATCCATCAGGAATACTTCAGAGAAACACTTAAAAAAAATAATTTAAAAAAACTTCAATGGCTTCAACAGTTTAACTCTGTGAATTTATTGGTGGCTCTATTGCATCTTTAGGGTCTTCCTGGAAAGCTCGGTGCTGATGGTTTACAAGGAGAGCCAGGAGTTGGGGGATCACGGGTAAATTGACTGTAATTCATCTTTGCAGTTGTTCAAATGAAAATCTGATCAAATATCATGCTATTTGAGCAAACATGATGCTCGAATTGCACTTCTGTTGCATACAAAAATGTGTGCTCCTGCTCTGCAAGCCAAAGTTATTCTTGTGCTGGTACTGTTATATCAAATATAAAACATAATACATGATAATGTCAGTATAAGTGATTGTTTGTATCTACTTATTATAGGGTCCTGCTGGACCAATTGGAGCACCTGGTATCAGAGGAGAAGATGGAAACCCTGGTCCACCGGTAAAAGAATAAGTTCAGACATGTTATTTTTCCTGTTTCCTTTATCTGCTTTTCATAAAGTATGACCATAACAAGTATTGTGACAGTTTGGGTTAAGACCAGATGTTTAGTAACCTTTTTTTTTTTTTTTTTTTTTTGGAGTGAATGTACTTAAAGGGATGGTTCACCCAAAATGAACATTCAGCCATTATGTGCTTGCACTTATGTTGTTCCAAACCTGTATGACTTTCTATCTTTCATGGAACACAAACGGAGATGTTTGGCAGAATGTTAGACTCGGTCACCATTCACTTTTTCCATACAAATGAAAGTACATTTTCATTTGTGGGTGGACTATCCCTTAAATGAAAGAAAAGAATATAATGTTCCTGTTTTATATTAGGACAGCATTCATCTGATTTTAAATAATTTTAGGGCCCAGGAGGACAACCAGGACCTGCTGGAGAAAAGGGCAGAAGAGGTGCTGTTGGCCGTAAGGTACTGGCTGTCTTTAGCAATATTTGCCAATTACTTTGCCGAGCAGGTACACTCTCATAGTCAGGTTACCACTGGCAAGCTTAAGCAATATTGTAAAGAAAACATCTCAGTGTCAACCTGAAGCAAATCTTTGGGGGAGTTTGTGTTTTTATAATCTGGGGTTAAGAAATTAACTCAAATTTTTGTTTAAATGCACTAGTGTGAGAGATTAAGGCTCTCTTTCAGTTATTAAATTTAATTCTACATTTAATTCTAAATTTAATTCTAAATATGTTAAATAAAATTATTACCTCTGTCCCTGTGTACCACTCTTGCTTCTTTAATACCTTTTTTTTATCTATCCCCCCTGATTTTTTCTTTCTTTTTTTTCTTTTCTTACTTGCTTTTGCTAAGGGTGAACCAGGGGAGCCTGGACCTAAAGGAGTTGTTGGACCCCAGGGACCACGTGGGGAGTCTGTAAGCGAGGAGTCACACTCTGCACCAGACTTTACAAATACACTTCATACATTCATACACTCTTTCAGTAAAGGCCAATTCACACTACTCCAACAAACACCAACAAACTCAAACAAACACCAGCATTCTAAAGTTGGCTGTTGGATTTAAAATGCTGAGAAGCATAAGCGTAATATGTCCCAAATGACGAACTATGTATTGTGCGCTTAAACTATACACAATGCAATCCGCCATTTACAGTAGTGTATGAATTTGCAATAAGTAGTATCATCCCAAAAGGAATACTAAAGTTTTTTTATGACACAAAACCATTTGCCATTTTTCAGCTGAAAGAAGTGATGTTTCAATAGCACGCAATGAGTTGCCGCTAGCTTTAGCACATTAGACAACCTCAGTCCTTAAACTTATATTTCAAATAACATACAGTATGTGTTCATACAGTGTGGGGTCATGGTAAAGCATTCAACTCACATTTGTGAGGTGCTGTCTACACATAAGTTTTGCTAGTTGCCACATTCACCATTAATTACAATTGTTTTATCAGGCCAGCATCACGGCCAGGTAACTCCGCCCCCTCCATTATGTAGTGTAAACCGCGACCACTGAGAGCACAAAGTGTCTAGCATTCCACAGTGGCATAGAACAGTGCAGAAGTATGCAATTTTGGATGCAGCTATTGTTACAATGCTCTATCAAACACCAACAGGGTTAACATACTGATCCAACGAAACCCAACAACTATGTTTTTTGGCTTTTGTTATGGCAGAGTGAATTGGCCTTCAAACTGAAATGCAAATAACTATCCACATATTAACATTGTATTATAATATAGTATGCATGTATTTCACTATAAAAAATATTCAGCACATTATTCATTTAACAGAACAGTGTACATCCAATTATACTAGATGAATAGTTACATTGATTAAATTATCACTGGTTTTACAGGGTGAGGATGGTAGTGATGGGTTTGGTGTAATTGGTCCCAAAGGAAGAAAGGTGAGTATTCTAATCATGAAGGAATTAGTAGATATTGGAGTTACAATACTTACATTTTCCTACCTAAGGGGACAGTTCATTTTCAGTTTTGGGTGTTGTTGTCATTTACTCACCCTTATGTTGTTCAAACTTTAAGACTTATTTTATTCTGTAGAATACAAAGGGAGGTGTTTGGGAGAATGTTAGCCTTAGTTACCATTCACATTCAATTGACAGAGAAAAGTGTAATGAAAGGAAATGGTGACTGAGGCTAACATTCTGCTTAACATCTTGTTCGGCAAAAGAAAAGAAAGTCATGTGGGTTTGGAAAACAAGAGGTTTAGTAAATCATGACAGAATTAAAAAAAAAAAAATCTGTTAACTATCCCTTTAAGTACTTTTTACTTAAAATGGATTTCTGAACTACAGATCCAACAAACTCAATTTAATGTTGTTTTAGGGTGATGAAGGTTTTCCTGGTTTCCCTGGTCCAAAGGTAGGATTATTGAAGTAATCTACAGCCTTGGATTTTTATTTTAGCCTTGAAAGTTCTGCAATGCAACACAATGGAAATAATTGTTAAATCTGAATTGGTTCAAAGGGTGAGGCAGGTGACCCTGGTTCAAAGGGAGGACCTGGACCTAGAGGAAATAATGGCCAGAGGGTGAGTAATCTTGATTAAACAAGTTAACCTTTTGTATACATTTTCTTTTTTGCACCTTGAGATCAAGCAACTGATAATTGCACATATGCATTGTCCAAGAACTCCATATAGCACTGTTTTAACAAAAAGTTTCTTCCACTGATTAGAGATCATTGTTTCCTTCGCAGTGAGTCCCGAAAGACAAATCAGTTTTTCTTGAAATGTTAGATTTACACCTAAACTATCACTCAATAACACAACATTAGGTTTACAAGGAAGGTTCCTACCTAACAGTTTTCCAAAAGTTATCGACCTCTTGTCAAGACCAAACCATATATAAAAAATGTAGCATGGTTGGTTCCCTGGGGTACTTCATTAGCTTTTAGAGCAACACATAATTGTAGACTGAAAAATAATGGGTAACACTTAATTTAAGGGTGCACAATAGTGCACTAGTTAAGCATAAATAAAGCAGTAATTAATAATTAATTTACTTTAATTAGGCTATCTAATCCTTAAACGAAAAACTTATTATACAGTATGTCGTAACTTAAGACTCCACAATAATGCACTGAATAAGGCAGTATTTAATAATTATTTGAATGCTTAGTAAGACGATCTAAGCTATCATTCACAGTTTATTAAATATCCTATTTCTGTATTGAAAGTCTTGTAGTTAATGCTTTATTTCTGAGACCCATCAAATATCAAGTTTACTAACCAGTATTAAGCCAATAATTCATGCTAATTAGTACTGGCTTTACAAAGCTGTTACTTATCGATTGCATATGTCTTGTAATAAAGTCAATTTGACCTCTCGCGATTCGGCCGTAGGTAATCACAACCGTGCTGATTTAGGGCCATATAGCACAATTGCGAGTGTGATATTGCTTATATACAACAGTTCAATGAACAAGTACATTTTTAAAAAATTAGGAAAAACTGAGTACGCTCACAAAAAACGCATTTGTGCATGGAGCTTCTTTCTTGCGCGACGGATCAGAATCTGCTGTTGCTGGTTTAAACTAAATGATGTGTCCAAACCTCTCGAAAACGTCACTTTAGAAGTAATAAGATGTAAATTATGGCTTAGATAGCCTTACTAAACATTCAATTCATTACTAATTACTGCCCTATTCATGCTTAACTAGTGCATTATTGTGAGGTCTTATGACATTTAACAAGTTGTAAATTATGGCTTAGATAGCCTTACTAAACATTCAATTCTTTATTAATTACTGCCTTATTCATGCTTAACTAGTGCATTATTGTGAAGTCTTATGACATTTAACAAGTTGTAAATTATGGCTTAGATAGCCTTACTAAACATTCAATTCTTTATTAATTACTGCCTTATTCATGCTTAACTAGTGCATTATTGTGAAGTCTTATGACATTTAACAAGTTGTAAATTATGGCTTAGATAGCCTTACTAAACATTCAATTCTTTATTAATTACTGCCTTATTCATGCTTAACTAGTGCATTATTGTGAAGTCTTATGACATTTAACAAGTTGTAAATTATGGCTTAGATAGCCTTACTAAACATTCAATTCTTTATTAATTACTGCCTTATTCATGCTTAACTAGTGCGTTATTGTGGACCCTTAAAATAAAGTGTTATTATCTAAAATAGTATAAATACCTTTCTTACTCCAATCTGAAAAGAAATCGGTCGACCACCTATAAATAACTTTGCATTATGGTACAAAGGAAGCTTAGAGTTTAATCTAGATTCAAGCTTTGTTAGCCTTCTCACTGCATTCCATACTTTGATCAAATAAAATATAATTGGACCAAATTTAGCTTTGCTGTTTTTGTCAGAAATATTGGAGTAAATTAGATCTTGTAACCTATGACTATATCCTCTTCCAAATAATGCCAAGCCACAGGAGCATATGGGTTCAACCAAAAAAAAAAAAAAAAAATCAAAAAAAAATCTCAATACAAAACATCATATAGAATTTGAACTTGAAGAATTTAAACAATTAATTAAACAATTTTCCATGATATCATTATATCTATAATGCAAGTTTTCAGTGATAATATGGTTGTGTGCTTTCTAGGGTACATCAGGAGGAATTGGTGGGCCTGGACAGAAGGGAGAAATTGGATACCCAGGGCCCTATGTAAGTGCCATACAGTACTTTTATATAATACTGCTATTCCTTGGATTGATCAAAAAAGTGTTCTGTTTTACATAGATTATCTCTGCAAATACTGAGCTCAAGCTGTTAAAATGTGTTCAGAACTAGTGACAGACACTTGGTTTGGCACCCAAAATTCGTTTGAGTGAATCCAGATGGCTCTACTCAGCTGTGTTTAGCTGCTGAGCAAATCGTGTTGTTGTTTTTTTCTGTTTAAACAGGGCCAAAAAGGTCCCAGAGGACCTGGTGTGGTGGTATGTAATTTTCCTTTCTTTCACTGTATGGGCCTCTTAAATGTTTTGTCCTACCTATGTTTTTGGAATATGAATGTCCTGAAAACATACAGTATATACCATAATATTTATTTTGTTCTTTAAAGCAATGTGACCTGGTCAAGAAAATCAGAGATAACTGCCGTAAGTATCTGTCCATATTACAGTAAAATGTACTGGACTCTCCAGTTTAGGTCAAATTATGTTGTTGGTTCCTTTCTCATAGTTTGAGGCTAAGATTTTGAAATCTTTCTTATTCTTTCTTTTTTTAGCCTGCTGCTATGGTGAGTTAACAGTGGAACAACCTCTTCTACTTCTGCATTCTGTTGTTACGATATTACACTCTGAAACACTCTTTGCATAATTCTGGCAGTTGAGCTTTGGATTCTCAATTCCTCAGGTGCTCAGGAATGTCCTCTCTTCCCTACTGAGTTGGCATTTGCCCTGGATGCGTCAGATGGTGTATCACGCCCAGCTTTCAACAACATGCGGGACACTGTTCTCCGCCTGGTCAGTGACATCACTATTGCTGAAAGCAACTGTCCACGAGGAGCCCGTGTTGCTCTAGCGCTCTACAACAATGAGGTGACCACCGAGATCCGCTTTGCAGATGCGCTGAAGAAGCGAGCACTTATTGAGCGAGTTCAAGGGCTCCAGGCTCTGCAGACCCGCAAGCAGCGCAGCTTGGAGACAGCCATGAACTTTGTTGCACAGAACACATTCAAGAGAGTCCGCAGTGGCTTCCTTGTGCGCAAGGTTGCTGTTTTCTTCGTCAATGGCCCTGTCACAGTCACGAAGGAACTCAGTGCAGCTGCTCTGCGCCTTTACGATGCTGGAATTGCCTCTGTATTTCTTCTTAATCGTGAAGATCGTCAACTCAGCAGAACCTTGCAGGTAGGGGGAAAAGAGTAGTAAAACTTTCAGTCATCAATCATCTTATTTTCTTCTGGGCAAAGCGATTTCCAGTTTTATTGGATATTTTAAAATGCACAACTGACCATTTTTTTTTTTAGCTTATATTTAGTTTAATTGATGTCTGTTAAGGTTTTCATTCATCCAGTTAATTTATTCACTTACTTGAGTGGCTTCATCAGTTGTCCTTGAATGAGTGCTCCTTGTCGTTGTCCTTAAACCACAGAATACCACTCAGAATGTACAGCCATCCCATCATGACAGCAGCTGTTTTATAGTCCTGATATATAGGCCTGAATATTCTTCTTTGCAGTAAACTCTATTGTTTGATGCATTGAACTTATTTTGTTTTGGTGTTTTCTCTGCCTTAATGTGTACTTGGATTTAAAATATATTGGGTCTTATGCACAGCAGTTGTGATTTAAAAATGTGTTACATTATTTGACTAGTGTAAACCTGCAATATCTTGTGTTCTGATTAGTTGTTAGACATGAAACAAAGTATTCCATTCAATATGTCACATTTACATTGTTTCAGCTTAACAACACTGCACTAGCCCAGGTTATTGTCCTACCATCACCGGGAAGTGCTGAATACAACAATGTTGTCAAAAAGATCATGACCTGCCACATCTGCCTGGGTAAAATCGTGTTGTCATGTGCACTGTTGTTAAATGTGATGAGGAACAGCCACCAAACTGTTTCTAACCAAAGCCATGGACATTACATATATTACAAAACCATAGCAATGGGGAATGTGTTTGAATATGTTTTTTTCTGTCACTTTCTTTTAGATTTCTGTGCCCCGGAACAGATGTGTGACTATGTCCCCCCACCAAGAGGTAGGGACCGGAGAGATTCCACCACTGACTTGGACATCGACATGACCTTCATCCTTGATAGTTCAGAGAGCACCTGGCCCTCTGTCTTCACAGAGATAAAGCTATACATGGCTCAGATGGTAGAGCAGTTGGAGATGTCTCCTGAACCAGCCAGCAGTACCCATCATGCTCGAGTGGCACTTGTCCAGCATGCACCTTATGAATACTTTCACAATGGCAGCAGCATCCCTATCAGTGTGGCCTTTGGCCTGACAGACCACAAGTCTGCGATCATTGTCCGAAGCTTCCTTCTGGATAAGGTGCACCAGCTGGAGGGAGGTCGAGCCCTTGCTGCCGCACTTGAAGGCACAGTGGAAAATGTGTTTGAGAAGGTGCCACATCCCCGCCACTTGAAGGTGTTAGTTCTATTTGTGACTGGACCAGTAGAAGAGGATGAGGAGAGGATAGTAAGGGCCGCCATTGAAGTTAAATGCAAAGGGTACTTCATTGTGGTGATGGCAGTTGGAAAGATCTTCAGTGCAGGTGATGTTCGTGTCCTGGCCCAAGTGGCAAGCGAGCCCTCAGATGTGTTTTATAAGAGGGTGGATGGACCTTCAGGCTTCTATGACGACCACATTCAGACATTTGCCAGACTATTGCCCAAGTACCTTAGCCGTAAGCCAAACAAAGAAATGTTCTTTAAATATTTAATGATAATTATTTTGCAGAAGATTGTTGCTTCAAATATTATGTGTTTATATCCATTATTGTAATAGCTTGTCCTTTTATACCAGGATTTATTGTTGCCATTTTCCCCTACAAAAACTAAAATTGTAATTGACTGTTGTTCTGTTCTGTCTATATAGTTGAAAATGCTTTCTACCTTTCCCCTGAAGTCTCTAAGAAGTGCCAGTGGTATCAGAGTGACCAGCCACACAAAGTCCCATTCAGTTCACCACATATGCATGAGTGAGTGTACTGATGAGGCTCTGCCCATTCATTTGTTAAATTATTCAAATAATCATTTAAACATGTACTTCCTTTTTAAAGGAATGGTTCACCCAAAAATGGAGATGAAATAATGACAAAATTCTGTCATTATTTAATCACCCTCATGTCATTCCAAACCTGTAAGCTGCTGTTTTTCACTGTAATACAAAAGTAGGAATTTTAAAGAATTTAACCGTTCATAGTGACCATGGATGTAAAGCTCGAAAATGGTTAAAAAGCTTAAACAAAAATAGCATAAAAGAATCATAAATATAGTCCATATGACTGATGTGTTATACAGTTTCTTTTGTGAGGAAGAGACTAAAATGTAAGTGATTATTCACTGAAGTCTTGTATTAAAATATTATCTTGTTGGGTTCCATGGAAAAAATAACTGCATACAGGTTTGAAACAACATGAGAGTGAATGAAAAAAGTTTTGTCATGACAACTCTCTGAAACATTTAGCATGTTAATGGGAGTATGACATATTGATAGGATTTTGGCCTTGGTTGACTAGATCTACTACTGCTAGAACATACACAGACATACTGTGTTAGCATTTGAACATGCTGCTACACAGTTAGACAAAACACAAGACATGCTGCATCAACAATGAAGGATATGCTGCTGCACAACTAGACATATATACAATCTCTCAACAAAGCAGGGAAGCTGCACAAACACATAATACAAAACATAACCCCTCCAACCAAGCAAATCCACCGCCAAAACATGTATACTGCTGCTGCTCCGAAGAGCCATGTGCACAGAGTGTATGCTAGCTAAGTGTGCTTTAGCCAGCTTGGCCAAACTATTTTTGTTAAAGGAATTGAAAAATTAGCACAATCCTCTGAGTAACAGCAGCAACAAATTTGTCTACTCATGGCGGATGCTGATTTTTTGCATTTCTCATTGCTTTGTTCATCATACGTGTTAGACCAATCACAGGTTGCAGCACCTCCCACAGTCCCTTCTGTGGGATATAAGGACCTGCCCTGGAGAAGGAGCTAAAAAGTCTCTGTAAATTCCCTCTAAACAGCTAAGAGGAACAATAGTTCCTTATGTGCGAAAACGACGGCAAGTACTAGTCCTGGGTACCTAAAACGGGCTTTAGTTTCTGCAGTGACAAAGGGCTTATATGTGCCTGGGCCAGCTTGGCCAAATAGTGTAACACTAATTAACTAAATCTATAAGCGTGTATGGGCCAGCATGGCAGAATGGCTTAAATGGCTGTTGACCTGACTTATAATGTGTATCTTGAACAGGAAAGTCCAGAGCTTATTTATCTAATGAAGTAGCCTAGCTATGTGTGGATTTTTTTTTAAACTAATGACCTAATATAACGATGTGTGCCAGGCCAGATTTGGCTATGCTTACCTTGTTAAAGATGCTCTTCTATATTTCATGGACAAAAGCTGATCTTATCCTGCAAGCTGAAAGAATAAAACCACAGCAATCACCTGAAATATCATTTTCAGAGGAAAAATTCTTGCAGGTTTCCACAGTGAAAGCTTATCTGCAAAACTGAGCAATTTAAATTTTGGACAAAAAGAGAGTACATGAAGTGATTGGTTACCCTATTACATGTCAAAGGACCTATCAGCTTCCACCATGCGAACCAGTTGGCTTTACATATATGTAAGCGAGCTGATTAACTAACAGGTAACAGGTTCAAAGAAACTTTCATCTTGAGCCATGTAGATTTTCATGCCTGAACTTCAGTCATTTGTCATTTTTTGGTGAACTTTTCCTTTAAGTATGTTTCTGTCTTTATCTAGCTTAATTTAAATAATATTCATATTGATATATGCATATTGGAACATAATGATATGGAATCTTTTTCCAGGAAACACCAGAAGCATCATGAACAGAAGGAAGTTCATGACATAAAACATAAAGGTATTGACAGTATGAATTGTATATTGGGTTTGTTTGCTTAGAATGATATTTGGGAGCAGTTATGTCACATTACATGTGTATGTGTCCAAAGTCAAGAATGGAGGAACTACATCTAATTAATGTCACTGTAACAGGGGTTAACATGGGAAAAGGAGGAGGTGGGAACCGGATGAACCATCAAAGTAATATTTAATGTAAAATTAAAACAAAACACAAGCACACGGCTGCTGCGTCCGGCTCTCTCTTTCCCGATCTGATGCATCTGGCTGCCTTTATCCCTCTCCTTGGCTGATTAGCCAGCCCTCCTCCTCATCACACTCCTCCCACCTTTGCCTCAGGCCGGGGAACCCCCGGCATGACATACATCCCCGCCTTCCTCGAGACCTGGGAGGGAGACAAGTGGAGGGAAAAGGGGAGAGGGAAAGAGCGAGGCAGAGCGACAGTGAGAGAAAGAGAAAACAATTAATGCTCGCCGATTCCCAGACATGCTGTCGTCTGGTCCTCGACCACTCCTCCACCTTCGGGCAGACGACAGCTGCTCCTTCCTGGGCGGACAGCAGCGAGTCCTCCGACCCCTGGCGGATGGAACACCCCTCCGCATTCTGGCGATCGGTAGCGAGCCCTTCCGCCCCTAGCAGCGGCTCCACCGCTCCAGGCGGCCGGTAGCAAGCCTCTCCTCCCCTCGCGGACGGCGAACATTCCTCTGACCCCTCCACGTTCTGGCGGCTGGTAGCGAGCCAATGTAACAGGGGTTAACATGGGAAAAGGAGGAGACGGGAACCAGACGAACCATCAAAGCAATATTTCATGTAAAAACATAAAGACAAAACACAAGCACACACGGCAGCTGCGTGTGGCTTTCTCTTTCTCCCGAACTGACGCCTCTGGCTGCCTTTATCCCTCTCTTTGGCTGATTAGCCCGATTGGGGGCCGGCTGTGCGCACTCACAGCCCGGCCCCGCCCTCCTCCTCATCACAGTCACCTCAAGTGGATATATATATATATATATATATATATATATATATATATATATATATATATATTCTATGTAGTGCACAAATATGTGCACCCTTTAGTAAACCAGAAATAAGTGACACAAAGGATTTGCTCCACAGTCTAAGTACATTAATGTTGGTTGAAAACTATGAGTTTTGCAAGATCATGTTTACTTCAGATTTGTCATTTTGAACAGAATGAGCAAAACATAGAACTCTTAATGCCAGTACGATGATGGAGGTGATGTCCACTGCACCCTTGAGTAAATAAGAAATTAGTAAGAGACAGACAATCTATATCAGCAATATACTCTTTCCAGATCCAATTTAGTAAAACATGGAAAGCAGAGAAGAGCTTTGTATTTTAATGCCCCTTTGTTCCATACAGTTACATAGTTCAGAGTTTGATAATGCATTAATGATGTCTGAAATCTAGTTCACGTTAGATTTGTCCTTTTGAACAGAATCAGCAGAACAGAAAATTCTTAATGCCAGTGAAATGATGGGAATGGTGTCCACTGCAACTTTGAGTAAACCAGAAATCAGTAAGTGACAGAATTTGCTCTACAACATATAACAGCAAGATAATATTTTCATGTCCAATATAGTATAACATGAAGAGAGATGTATTTTGATGGTTCTTGCTTCCATACTATTAGATTGTGCAGAGTTTTATAAGTATGAATGGATAAATGATCATTAATTTTAGAAGCTCTTTGAAATCTAATTAACCTCAGATTTGTCCTTTTGAACATAATCAGCAGAACAAAAGATTCTTTCTGCAAGTGAAGTGATGGGGATTGTCTCAACTGCACCCGTAAATACATCAGAAATAAGTAGGTTACAGAGGATTTTCTCTACAATCTATATCAGCAAGTTGATTATTTTGTGTCCAATGCAGTATAAAATCCAGAGAGGAAATTATGCGGCAAATTCACTAAACAGTTGCACCACATTTGCATACAGTATTTAAGCACAAATCCCTGTGTCTTAAGACTGCGTTCAGAATGTAATGCTAGTGTACTGCTTTCTGCATACTATATTGCACAGGCACTGTGTAGTGCCTACAATGTATGCTCAAGCAAAGCAACTGCCATTGACTTGAATAGGAATGCTAACAGATAGCTCTCTCCAGGTATTTGAGACCTCCTTTGGGTATTCTATGCATACAAAAAAATAGGATAATATTTACAGTTATACTATATACTGCAGAAATAAGAGTAGAATGCTGTTCTGAACTTAGCCTTATTTCAATTTATCACCAACTGCAATCTAATTTAACCAGGCATTATTAGTGATTGTCATTCTTCTCTGGGAAAACATACCTCCATTAGATGGAAAATATGCCTATTATAAAATGCGCTAGATTTACAAACACTACAGGTGTAGTTGAGCACACTTTCAGCATTTTAAAGAACAACATTTTGGAGCTTGGATCAAAGTGGTGGAGTGGTGCTTTACAGTCCCACTAGAATATGCCAGAGTGTGGTTGCCTGTTGCACCCCTCACAGCCCCTAGTACTCAAAACCGGCGTGCACGCTGCAAGGGAAATTAAACTATGCATATTGCAATCAACATTCTGTCACCTATGTGTAGTAGAAATGGAGCGAGAGATGATGGATCAATTTGCAGGCTTTAATGAAGCTATAACAATGTGGAGAACCATATCCACAACCGCCAAAGTGGTACACAGACAAGAACTGACGATCAAAGAACAAAACAGGAGGGTATTTATACACAAACGGAACTAATGATGAAATGGAAGACAGGTGAGGATGATGGGGAACAGATGGCTGATGAGGGCAGTGTACCATGGGAAATGTAGTCCTATATAAGAGTCCTTGGAAAACATGAGGGAGACAGATTGTGACACATTCATTCTGTGGATCTGTTTTTACCTGATGTGCATAATCCCATTAGTGAACCGGGTGCTGGCAAATAAACGTTATCAGTGGGTGCAGTTCATAGTTCATTTCCTCCATGTTGATGGCTCTTGCTTCCAGACTATTATGTAGTTCAGAATTTTATAAATATAAATATATTAATACTAGCTAAAAACAATGAGCTCTGCAAGATGTAGTTAACCTCGGATTTGTCGTTTTGAACAGAATCAGCAGAACAGAAGATTCTTACTCCAAGTGAAGGATTGGGGATTGTATCTACTGCACCCTTGAGTAATCCAGAAATTAGTGAGTGATGCAGAGGCTTTGTTCTTCTTAAGATTTTTTTCATATTGGATTTTTGCATTTCAATATGGCATAATACGAAAAGCTTCCACAAACAAACAGCGATCAAGGAACAGCATTAATAAATGTAAAGATTGTAATTGATGCCAAAAAAACTTACTTTGTGTATTTGTCTTACTTTCCAGTACAAATATCTAAACATCCTTAAAACAAGAAACATTTGTTTGAAAAGCAAAATGACAAGATATTTTGATTTTAGAGAAGTCAAACCAATTTTAGTGTGGTTTATGCTTAAAACAAGAATAATAATAATAAAAAATTATTTGCCAGTGGGATATGAAAACCTAACTTGTTTTCTCTTTGAATTATGCAAATATTTATTGATTTATTCTTTTAAGTGTCTCGTTGTTTTGTTTTCTGATGCTATTTGGTTTCTCAAGTGAATGTGTTTTTTTTTTTTTTTAATGATGTTTAGATATTTTTAATGGAAAACAGTCATCAAACAGAGTTATTTTTGCTGTGTTGGTTTTGTGGGCTTCTCGGACAGGTTTTCTATTAAATTGTTTTTTGAGATTGGAGAACATATTGTTTAAATCACACATTAAAGAACTACTTTGGTCTTTTGGTATGAAGATCCTTTAAGGTTTTTTTTTCTGTGTTCATTGTTGTGGATGAATCTAAAATTAAAAACATAAAGACAAGATCAAGAATGAAATGTTTGAATATTTAATACAAGTCATTCTATTCATTGTTTAAAACATGAAAATGGTAAAACATTCGGTTATATGTGTTTTAAGCTTTATTTAATTTGCCATTTTAGAATTTTCTGTTTAGAAAGAAAGATAAAAGCTTAACAGCAGAACATTTTCTGAAGTGGGAGGAGGGGCTCGCTGCCGGCGCCTGGAGCAGTGGAGCCGCTGCCAGTGTTAGATTATAGTGGAGGTTATGTGAATTATGTCAGTCTGCATGTTTGTGTCAGAACAGTTTAGAAACTGAAATTCACTGTAGTAAATTCAGGATTATGTTTAAGGGTGTTTGAAGTATTGGAAAATCTGCAAATGATAATTTATTTTTGATGTTCATGAGTTTTGATGTTAAATCTGATCGTCCTCTCACCCTGTAATGCCTGAGACAATATGCATAGTAAAGCAGTGAGATCAGATAGACTAGTCAAATGGAGCCATTTACAGCCTCTCATTCACTGCAGACTTTACTTTAAACATACAAAATAATAAAACAAACCAACATGCTATTGACTGACATAATACTGACAACCACTACTAACAAGGTACAGTTTTTATTTGAAATGAGAAGAAACAGTTGTTCTCTATAAAAGGCCTGTTTTCCCTCTGCTGAGTCCATCTCACAAATGACTGATTTGTAACCTGGACAGATATAGTTAATGTGACTGACATCACACTAATTAACTGCAGTTGTCCAGTGCATTGCATATAATTCAAATGCACTGGAATCTGCATTTAAAGTATATTTTCCCAGTGTGCTTTCACAAACAGGGTTACCTTTTTTCTCATAGTACTTTTAAGCTGTGACCAGGTGACTGACCGACAGAAATACAAAAAGTTAATGCACCATTCTTAGAACCTAATTCCTATTATAACTGCTCTGATCCAATTATTGATACAGGTCAAAATGCATCTGATTGTTAACTGTAAGAGACTAAGTGTGTTTTGATGGCCTCTGCAAGTGTGAAATGCTAATAGTTTTTACCATTATCCTAATTGTTTTATATGTATAGGAGACCTTGTTTAGAAAGTATTGAAGCAATGCATTAATACAAAATGAATACAAAAATCTTTTTTGATCAAGCTAACCCATGATGAGATGTACTTTGCAAATACCTTTAAATGATATACCACTCCCCTAATATTTACTGATTATGTGTCCATTAATTTCATCTGATATCACTAACAGTCTATGTCTTTCCCCTCTCATAATAAACCCTCCTTGTCTCTTTGTTTGTTTGTTTTTGTTTGTTTGCATGTTTCAGTTAACAGTCTTATGGACCCATGCTCACTTGACTTTGACTCTGGACTACCATGCAAAGACTATGCAGCTAAATGGTACTTTGATAGAAAGAACGGATTCTGTACGCAGTTCTGGTTTGGAGGTTGTGGAGGAAATGACAATAGGTTTGAGACTGAGGCAGATTGCCTCAAGCGCTGCATGAAGATAGGTAGGTGTGCCCTTTGAGCCCCTGACCCAAGCACTGTGGCAGTCGAGCTGTCCTGTTATTTCTTTTTCTGAGAAAATTTATAGCTACACACATATAGACTAAATGTCAATTAGCAGAATAATTTAGACTCATTTCTGTTCCCTGCTTTGATGGTATCATTATCACAAGAAATCACTGCCGTGTTTCTATCCTAGACACTTTACTTTTAGACTGCTACCACCTACCCTTGTTAAGAAATAAAATGTAATGAAAGATAGCTATTGAAAGATTCTTGGGGAAAAAATTATAAAATTAATAGATTTTGTTTTCTGTTTTACTGACTATTACAGTGACTGAGCAAAAAGCAAGCGACGAGCATATCAAAGCTGTCCTCCCTCCAGCACCAGCTCCAGGTCAGTGAAACAGTTAAAAAAACTTCTAGAAAACCTTAGTTTTTTTTATAGATTAGGGTTGTTTATGACACATTTACTGTGTGTGTGTGTGTGTGTGTATATATATATATATATATAGATAGATAGATTAAGGATTTGGGTGCTTGTGATGGGAAGTGATGTGGTGTAATACATCTGAAAGTCAGAAGCATTTAAATTATTTATTCAAAAAGACAAGAAAATGTCATGTCATGGATAGTAATGTACAGCTGTGGTCCTTGTGAAGGTGAAGACCTGCTTTCTTGCCAAAGACCTTGGAAAAATACAAGTCAAGTCTTGTAAACATCTCTGTTATAATCCAAAACCTAATTAATGATCCAGCATGCAAATATTTAACAAGGTTTTGCAAATAAATAAACTCTGGATTCAGTTCAGACATTTTTGTCTATTCTGTCACTACACTAGCAGTTGCCCTGCACTCCAGTGTGGATATCTGCAAGCTACCAAAAGAAGAAGGCAGCTGTGCTAAATTTGTGCTTAAGTGGTATTATGACCCCCTAAGAGGAAACTGTGCACGCTTCTGGTACGGAGGCTGTGGAGGGAACCAGAATCGCTTTGATACAAAAGATGAGTGTGAGAAAGGCTGTGGAAAAACAGGTGGGTTTTCTTCTAAAAACAGTATATAATAAACTGCTTGTTACTTCATATAGAAATCATTTATCCATAAAAAGTATGTATAATTACAGATTTTTGTCTTGAATAAATGCAAGTATTAAAAAAAATATATATATTGATTGAATAAACACCAGGTACTCTAACAGTGATTGTTTTTAACAGCACCTGTTAAACAAGTGGTCATTGCTGCAGTGAAAACATAGAAATGAATGAAGACTCTTAACTAACCGCTGACAACACTCAGAGGATATAGCACCTAGAACGAGAAGCTCCAACAGAGCTAAGATACCTGCACTGGATTCTGCCAAAGGATTTGATCCAAAGTAAACCTTGAAGTATTCTTTTTTCTTCACAGAAGGATAAAGCAAAACAAGTTTCGTGCTGGTGCTATGTTCAGTTTATTTCACTTTTTTAATTGTTTTATTTTTCATGTGTGTGTGGGTTTCAGAGTAAACCCCAGTGTAAATGTCCAGGGCAAAATAGCTTCTTTTTTTTATGTTATTCTGTTTTACTCATGTTTTAGTTTTATAGACAAGCTTGTGGGAATATCTTGATCAAAACATATCAGTAAATATTTGTAGTTATGAGACAGGTTCATGTCAGTTTAGTTTGATTCAGTAAATTCTGCTCTAAAATGACTGTAATTCACTTAAGTTTTCACTGCTTGGAAGAAAGAATCTTAATTGCTCTCTCTGGTCATACTGCTGAAGGCTTCCACTGATAAAAGATCAAGATGCTATCTCTAAACAAATCCAATGTTGATGTTTGCACATCTCATTTAGGCAGTTATTAAATGACCATCATTCATTTTTCTAAAGAATATGAGTTTTTAAATAAGGATGCACTTCTGGAACCACTGACTTTCAAACAAGTTTTGGTTTCCAAAACATTTGGAATGTATTTGTCAAGCTGTTTTTTTAAACTTTGTATTTCATTTGGAAATCGAAAGATATAAATAAATTAGTCTTTATATAAAACTTTGATATTTTATGTCCTTTCTTTTATACTGCATTGAACGTGTATAGGTGCTTAGTGATTTTTGTTCTAGACTGCTGTAAGTTCATTTGAGAAAAATACACTTTAATAGCTCTAAACATCACTCTGGTCTGGAAACTGCTGCGAGAACAAGAAATGAGAGGCAGATGCAACCTATGCATACTCAAATGAAAACATACTGTTTTTTGGGACTCTGAACATTTACAGCTAGTTTATGAAACTATAAAATGGAAAACGTCCTCTTTCCTTTAAAGTTATATTCTGTTTCAATACAAGTTAAGCTCCATTGACAGCATTTGTGGCATAATGTTGACTCAAAATACATTTTTGTGGTAATCAGCATTATGCCACCAATGATGTTGATTAAGCTTAAATTGTATTGCAGCCGTAAAATTCCTTTAATCTGTGTGCCTCCACTTAAACTTGAAGCATGGTTAGACTTTTAAAAAATTTTGGTTTAAGGTTGTACAGTAGGAACCTGGGTGTATGTTGAAAAGAGGTAACTTGCCTCTGAGGTACAGCCAAGACCATCATTTCCTTTCTATCTCTCCTTTGAGCAGCTCTATGTTTTTTCCTCACACTGGAAATCACCCCAAATCAAGGGTGTCTGGGGAGAACAGGCAGCTTCTATGGACCAGACTCTCTCTGTGAATCAAGCTCCATAGCAACTGGAGACAACAAACTTAGAGAAACATTTCACTGTGAACTCTGTTTGACCCTCTCAGGAAACACTTTGAAATATTTAGAAATGTTTCAGGTTTTCAGAGCAGCACGTGCACAGATGTAATGTCAGAAACCATTTCCATTCATTTCAGATTATCTAAACAAAGATATTAGTATATCGCTTAAAATGGAAATGTGCAGAATCTCCATCTACAGCTGAGACAATAATGCATAAATTAATAATATCCCTTTTTCCAGTCTTAAACAATGGGCCCCAAATTAACACCTCTTACATCACCATATACACACACCGTTCAAAGCATGTCTTGGTGATTACTCAGCACAGTCCATCACCTCACATGTCATCTTTTTCTCTGCCATTCTGAATATAAATGGATCCCAGCAGCATATACACAGTCTCATGTTTAAAACTGAAGTCATGAACAATCTGCATGTGGCCTTTTTTTTTTTTTTTTTGTAGCAGTCCCGCCGGCCTCCACCCACGCCATGTTGGACTGTATGAGAAATGTATCTGTGATTAACTAATAGTTTCCAGCAGAGCTCCATGTCAGTCTTCTCAGCTACAGTTTAAAAAAATAGTATGTTTGTTATGTTTTACTATCTAAACATCCTTGAAACAAGATAAATGTACTTTAGGAGCAAGCACGCATAAGATAATGACTTGTTTTCAGAGAATCTTGAATAAAGTAAATTTTTCTGACCCCACTGGCAATTTTTACTTATTTATTTTGTAAGCATAAACCTCACAAAATTTGGTTAGATTTATCTTTTAAACAAACAAACAAAAAAGTGTGCCAATGGGGAACTAAAAATAAACTTAATTCAAGATATACAGTATATTATTTGAAAATAACTCTTAGTTTCCCATCTTAAGTAAATTTATCTTTTCATTTTATTTTACTGGATAACAAGCCAAATAATTGTATATAGGAAATGCTTTTGCAGTGCATGTTTTTGCTGTGAAACAAGCAATGATTCATCATTCCAGCCTGATCTCATTAATATATGTAGCTATTTGTAGCATGTTAATATCTGTAACATTTAAATGTACATGTTTGTACCTTTGGATAGACGCCGGGTTCACACATCCTCCGTGAGCGAGGCGTGAGCGGCGCGTTTTCGTTTCGGTGCCCATATTAACAGATGACACTGTTTACACTGCAAGCATGAGTCAGGAGGTGAGGCGTCCCATATGCAGCAGTGAGCGGGATAGTTTCGGCATTGAGCCTATTTTTCCCACATGGCTCACGCTGAGCTCAGCGGCTCTGGGTGCAGTACAACACTAAAATAATCAGGAGATTATTGAAAAGACACAAAAGCAAATCAAAATTATTCAAACCAAACCTATTGTACACTATAATTTATATGTCTACAAGCAAGTAAACTCAATAAAATAAATAAAGTAATTAATAAACTTTCAGACCTTTTGCCATTCTATGTATACAGGTGTACAGTTTAGACACAACATTAACCAATCACAACAAAGTGTGCTGATACTGATGAAGTGCAAGTGACTGCTCGCTGTTGTCCTTGAAGCAGCAATAACCTCCGCTTATTATGACCTTATTAAAGGAAAAATTTGGTGTAGGACACCATAGATAACTTTATTTTCTGCGCAGAGGCCAATGTGAACGTCCAACGCGACCACCCCACTCACGCCTCCCTCACCGAGGATGTGTGAACCCGGGCTAAAACGTACAATATGGACGTTTGAAAGCATCTAAAACGTAACATTTACATGTATTTACAGCTTTAGAAATTTTAAATACTGACAAATCCATTACAAATATATTTGAATACAGGGTATCATGATAAATTGAGTCCACCCGGTAAACAGGAGCTGTCATATTCATTCAAACATATACATTGCAGAATATGGCATGTTGCAAATGGTCACAAGACACTTGAGAGCCAATGAGCATTAGGCATCACTGCGTAGAACCACTGGTAATGCTTGAGGCAGCAATTTTTGAATTTTGAAAACAAAACCAATACGGGTTGACGGTTACAGCTGGCACAACAGCGCTGTGGCGGATGGAGAATGAGATCATTGAATAAACAGCTTGAATTTGTGTCTGTTCTTCACAGAAAGCAGTCTGAAGATTTGGATTATAGCTAACAAGTTTATGGATTCATTTTAATATTGTTTTATGGTGCTTTTTGTGGTCTATTTTGTTTTTTGGTATATTCTGATAACTCTTTTTTGTCCCATAGCAAACAAAAGCTTAGCATATGATTAAACAAGAGTTTTTATCAGTTTTAACATGTTAAAGTTTAGTCTTGGTTAAAGTGATATAATCCTTTAAAATGTTATAGGGCAGCAGAAATCACACAGAACTGAATGAAACCATTAAAATATCATATTATAATATCAACTGCATTAAATAAATGTGATGGCATTTAACTAATCTTATTGATTATAAATTAAATGTAAGATGTGAATCAATTCAAACAGTACATGTAAACATTTATACGTTTCTATAGATGTTAATACGTAAAATGATGACATTTAGATGCTGTCAATACGTCATTATTGTACATTTCGATGTCTATGCAAATGTAAGAATGTGTACATTTGCTAGAACCAAACTTTATATAAGAATACATATGAATTCTCATGAGATCACATCTGGCAAGATGACATTCTCCACATCCTGTTAATGTTTTCAGCTTACTGATGAATTTTACTGATGTATAAGTTTTCATTCTGTTTTGGGGGGGGGGGGAAGAACATTTATTCCTTACTGTTTACAGAATCACTGCACAGTCAAGTTTTAGTAGTACCAGAAACAGTGTTAGCTTAGGGCTAATTTCTGGAGTGACAGTAATGCTGTTACCCTTAATTACACATGCTTAATCACGCATGCTGGTGTGGTTATTTGTCCCCCAATATACCTTTTTTTGTAGATGCTGCCCTGGTAAACACCAATAGAATTTTATAGCCCAAAAGCTAAAAAAAGGCTCATGATTTGAATTACAACTATTTACTAGCATTACTAAAACAAGGCACTTGACCTTGGTGTAATCCAGTGAGCCAAGCGTCAGCAAATAACATCCATTATATAGACGAAATAAAAAAATAAACGGATGAGATGAGAGTATAGGTCAATAAACTGTATAATGAAGAAATAGTACAATGATTAAACATAAATTAATCCATTTCCATTCAGCCTATTAAAACTTTAGACATAAGTTTTCCAATAACTTAACAAATAATTAAGCTTTTTGTACTGTCCTGCATTCTTTTGACAAGACATCACATACTGGGGTCCCAATGGAAGTCTTACACTTTCTGTTGACTCTCAGATGCAGTTCTTAAGAATCATTTTAGTCACTATGCTGTGACTTTCTAATAACAGTGTTTCAAGACTACAAGTCTAAAGATGATTCAGTCTATGAATGATTTGAGTTGTACTTTACAACAGGATCAGGATGAATTTCCCATTAATTACGACTAGAATTCACAATCCTCAGAATATACAGTAATATACTTTGCATCTGAAACCATTAATTTCATGCTTAAAATAATTTTTAGGCAAATAACTGTTTTTCTAAAAATGTCCGGAATGGCTCCTTTTCTTATACTGTTAAAAATATTTTTTTCAAAATGTTGTTACTGAGACTGGAGGATTTTTGTAATTTTTTATTTTTTATCTGGACATCCATAGTCATCTCTCAACCATTATTTGACAGTACCATGAAAGGAGTTCAAAAAAAGGAGTGGAAAAAGAAGGGAAGAATTCTTGCAAACTCAATGTGGGGAAAAGTGCTATGCCAGAGTTTAAGTAAGTGCTTTGAGTTGATCCCAAGCCCCTTGATGATGACTCATTGTAGTGGCATTTTGGCTTTCCGGGTGCAATAAAAACAAAACCTACCATATATTTCAAATCATGTAACGCTCACCATAAGTCCATTTCATTTATCTGGAGACTGCATCAGAAGGGAAAACTGTCTCCATCTGCCTGATCGTGGGAGCCAAACATTTTCTTTGGGAAAGCTGATTTAGAGGCTTTTGTCCTTTTAAAATGAATTCTCTCTGAAAATTAAAAGGTGAGTGGGTAGATGAAAGGTTATATTTACTTCAAGCACCTTTGAAATTTGTTTACAATTTTCTTTCCACACTACACCATTGGCTTTACCTCTTTTCCTATCCCTTTGCATCATGATATGCTTAAGGGTGAAATTATCTTTGACCATGGTATTTATAGTAAATAGATGTAAAATGGCAAAAATGACAGCAGATTGCTTGTTTTCTTAAAGAAAAATTATTTAAGAGTTCACAAACATATTATGCCTGTCAAGCCAGAGAGCTAAACAACATTTACTCTGTTTTGAAGAGAATAAATTGATCATATAGACTCCAGTGGTACACTGCTGTTATTGTGCATTGCTGTGCTTTCAGTCTTTCTGAAGAATTAGCTGTCAAATTGGCATAATCCTTCTGTACTGAATTGTTTATAGTATGTCCTGTGTAAAAGGTGCAGTCTATGAATGATTTGAGCTAGTGTATGAAAATGTATTTTGTACTTTACAACAGGATCAGGAGGAATTTACCATTAATTAGGCTGAAAACAGTTGACACATCCATAATGACTAGAATTCACAATCCTCAGAATATACAGTAATATACTTTGCATCTGAAACCACTAAACACATTGGCCGAGGAAAAGACTGGAGGTACTAAATGACTACATTTCAAAGAAACCCTAACCTTAACATATGGGCAGCTTCAGTGATGTCCCCTTACATATACAGTATATATATATATATATATATATATATATTGTCAGCCTTAAATAGGCTCAAATATCAGATGTGTGCTTTTAACACTATACATTTTAAAACCTGATTTTAAAAAAAGGTATTTAAAAGGTGAATTGCTTAAGGTGGGACACCTGTATTTAAGGCATTGTGTCTCGTATTAAAGAAGCAAAATGGTCAAAGGGTCCCTCTAAAACATTCAGGGCTTAAGCACAGGTTGCACACCCCTAGCACCGACCATGTCTGACATTAAGCAATGTCTTTGAATTATTTACATTTGGGGGCTTTTCCCAGCAAATATTGATACATCTAATTAATTGCAATTATTTCACTTGATTAAATGGTGCATCATGTAATTAATTTGATTAAAACTTTTAATAGATTGACAGTTCTACTATTATCTTGCTGTTTTTACAATTGTGAAAACATTTGTACAATTGTCTATTTAGTAAACAGTCCCGTTATATCCACCCCAGCACAATCACAATACACACTCATCTTTGGACTTCTATCCTCAGAAGACTGAGTAGCCTTCAACCCACAGACATCTCCCTGCTCCAAATTAAAGATGGGAAAGGAGCTTTTCCCACACTGACAACCAACATCCTGATGCTTCTCATCTGTCTCCATTTTGGGTCTGAACAAAATGCAAGGAAATTAGCAATGAGACACCACATGCTCCCATGCTCTGATTCAACACATTCCAGAGCAGGGTTAAGCAGGCCAGAATGCTTGGTCTGTGGATATTTTTTCATGCCAGGGAAGTGTGGACTGCCCTGGTCAAACTTTCTTAAATGTCCACTTATTTTTTGTGCAACTAATTTTTCTAAATGACCAATTTTGTCTTCTTAGTGACTGCAATCGAAGAGTAATGTCATGAAATCTTTGGCTACTTTGGCTGAGTGGTTAGCACATCTGCCTTTCCATATCCTGACAGACTTTAGTTTCTAGGGAGCATTATGTAATTTCTTGGCCATGGAAAATTACTTCAAACCTTGTGGATTTGTCAGGTTGGAATAGCTAGAGCTTTCTCAGCAATGTTTAACACTGTGAAAATTATTTGTATCCATTAATCTCGCAAGTTCATTAATTCTACAATTATGTTTTTCTTTTGCTATCATGCAGCACTCTGCAAAAAAATAAGAAATAGTCCTGACAGGAGTAGTTTTGTCCAAACGAGTAATACGAATTTGACGGGTCCCTCCCCCATGAAAGTAAAAAATAAAAATAAATAAAAAGCACATAGAAATCCCATATATAATACTTGCAATATGATGCAAAAATGAAGTCTTAAATGTACAATATGACAGAGCATAATAATTGCAGGAAGGCCTGGTGAAGGACCAGTAGATTTGGGCTCCTTGCTGCATGTGCACCAGGTCGACTGCCCAGGCAGCACACAAAAGCAGGTTGTAGATCAGCTAAGAGATACACAACCCTATAACGCAGAACAGACTGCAGAGATTAAATTAGAAATGGGACACAGTCATGGATGACAGCTAAACCCCCATACAGAGAAAAACAATGCGATTCAGACATTTGAAGAAAATTTTATCTTTTCATCCAAGTTTTAAAAAATAAATAAAATGCTGGCTTTAAATAAATGCCCAAAAACTTGGGAGTCAAACAACAGGCAGCTGCAGTTTATGTTTGAATGTCTTGAAATGAATATTAGATATGAACTCGTGAAGAAACACGTGTTCTCTTCAGAGGAGAATTGAGAGCAGCTTGCTCTTTGTGTTAACTGTTTGCACACCACCTTAATGTGTGGTGTGTACAACATGGTGTTCCTGTTGGTCTGACCGCAATGACTCAAAGCAGTCTCTTCCACCTCTGACTAGCTGTTTTTTCCTGGACTAACAGGGCACATGCTTTATACCAAATTCACTTCCAATTGCAAATGGGTAAAATAAAAAAAAAGGCTTAAAAATAACAAACGCAATACTGTAACTGTTAATACTTCAAAGACTTTGTAGTTTTACACCATTAATCAACCAGAACAAATGGCTTCTTCAGAAGATTTTACTATTATAATTAATAGTGTTTCACAGTTCCAACTCTCTCTGTTTCACACTAACACACACACATACACACAGTCTCTTAGCTCGGGCCCCTAGCCTATGACTCATCAGTCCATATGGAAGCATTTTCTCCTCACATGTGGCAGGATTTTTGTTTGTATAAATTCATTGAAGCAGATTTCAGATTAGAAGACAACACTTGCAGTACATTAAATCAAAAATTCAAGCAGATGCAGAAAATATACAATATTAGGAGCTCCGTTCTATAAGAGGATGCGACAAAAACACAGTTTTAAGAAGCAATGCACAGGTTTGTACGATATGTTATGATTTAACATTCCCTAAAGATTAATTTCAAATCATTCAAGCACTAATAGCATGCCGTTCACAGAAAGAAAAGAAAAATAGGATGGCAAACCATTTAGTAGAATCTGAACTAGGTCATTGCAAAATACTATATAGATGATTTAAAATAAATGCTCTCAAGACTGGCTTAAGCAATGGGTTATATGAATTATTGACACAATGCCTGCATTGTCCTCAAAAAGGAATGCACAAGCAAAATAATTTTAGATCATTTAGAAAGAGGCAAGTGAAGGACTTAAGAACCGTTTACCTCTTCCACACGTCACCTTTGAGGCATGTAGCATGACGAGAGAGAGACATAACCCTTAACCCTTGGAAAAAGCGACCTCATTAGTGATGGCCACTATTTTACAAACATCTGTTTAAAAAGCAGTAAGACCTGGCCAATGTCAACTTTCCTCAGGGGTGCTACGTTTATTTGAGAGACACCAAAGAACTAAGAAAGAAAAACACTGCACCATTACAATGCTGATTTATCATTTGTCCAAGTATTATGTACAGAAAAAAGCACCAATTTTCAAAGGCTAGCAGGGAACATCAAGTTTCACTTAGATACGTCCAAGTGACAATTAAAACAAGGTCTGCAGTTTCAGTATACCATTTTGCCCAAGCTGAGCTAGTGTGGAGGCCACATGGCAACATTCATCTATCATGAGTGCCATGTTTCAGTTTACACAAAAAAAAAAAAAAAAAAAAAAAAACACTGCCAATCCCAGTCACAGTGTAATAAAACCCAAACGAAGTCCATGCTGAACCAAAAGAGATATTTTTCAATAATTCACTAAAAGTTTAGTTGTGTTATAATAGAAAGTAATAGATGAGAGTGTAAAGGATCATGCTGGAAATCAAAAGCAGAGCCCAAGTTTAGATTTTAAGAAATAAAACACCCTGGTAGTAGATTAATGACTCAAAGCAGCTGGATGATGCCGTTTTGATCTCAGATGGGGCAAACAATGAACTTTCTAAGTTCCTGAGATCTTGCTCTTTCTCTCACCTATTATGCACTTGGGCACTTAACTACCCCAAGTTGTCCTGGATAAAAAGTATTTGCTAAGTTAAAGATAAGACCATGCTGGTGCCACTTCAAAAAATAAAGAGAAAAAACATGCAGTCCAATGTACGATAAGGTTAGCATAAAAAACTCAACAGTAAAATGAACAATATGTATTTTCTCTGTACCATGTGCAACTGTTGTTTCAGCAAATGTGAAGAGGAACATGTGTGCTGAAATGATGTAACAGTGGCCAACAGCTGGTATGTTTTCTTATTCAAACCCACAATGTGTGAGAAAATTAGGGGATTTAAAACATCTGAACTACAGACAGACAGAGATGCACTGTCAACCAAATACTTGTTAAACGATTGTGTGCCTCCAAAAATAAACACCTTCACTACTGTTGGTTGAGTAAACTGTTCAACATCATCTTTGCTTGTAAAGACACATTTGTTGTCATCAAATCTTCCATTGCAAGTCTAAAAAACTTACACCATGTGTAGTGTTACGACTTCAATAGTACTGTTATGTTGCTGGCTGCTCTATCTGTCTGTGTCTTTGTTTGCAGGTGTGTAGTTGTTCTGATTGGTGTCACCTTTACTCTCCGGATTGGTGCTAGTCAGCTGTCCTTTAAAAGGACTTTTGTTCTCGATTGCGTCTCTCGTGTCCTTCTGCCAATTTAGTTCTGTTTGCCAGTTGTGTTTTGACTTTTGCTATACTTTGTGATAACGACTTTTGCATTCTCCTTTGGATTTGTTAACCGAAACATCATGTATATATTGTTATATTTGTAAATAGGCTATCACACAGGTTGGGTGTTTGGGAAAAGTAGGGAGTTTGACGCCATTTATTTTCTGTATATATTTTTGGCTGTTTTTTATTATATAGGGAGTTAGGGAAGTTCTGTGTATTTTCTTTTGTTTTCAATTGTTCGGTAAGTTAGGGGACAGGTAAGCTGGGGTTTTGTTTATTATTTTGGCCTTGTCGTCTCCTGAAGCTTGTGTCCCCGCTTTTACAAAATAAACCACCCGCAATGAAACAAGTCTCAATCTCTTCTCTGTTGCGGCCTGACCCTAGACCGGGTCATAACAGTACCACTGACAAAGTTTCACATTCTTGTAAACTGCTCTCAAAGTTAAAGGGTTAGTTCACCCAAAAATGAAAATTCTCTCATTATTTACTCACCCTCATGCCATCCCAGATGTTTATGACTTTCTTTCTTCAGCAGAAAACAAATGAAACATTTTTGAATAATTTCTCAGCTCTGTAGGGCCATACAATGCAAGTGAAAGGGTGCCAAAATTGTAAAGCTCCAAAATCAGCATAAGGGCAACATAAAAGTACTCCAGACAACTCTGGTGGTTAAATCCATATTTTCTGAAGTGATATAATAGGTGAGAATATTTAAGTGCTTTTTCCTTCACTTTCACATTCTACTTCTGTTGTTGGTGATTCACATTCTTTGTGCATATCACCCCCTACTGGGCAGGGGGGAGAATTTATGACAAAAAAATTTAATTAAATATTGATCTGTTTCCCACCCACACGTGGTCTGATGTACCAAGTGTTGCAGAAAGGGCACATTTTGACTTGTAATATTAAAAAAAACACAAACAGCTGTCATAAACATAAGGCCCATATAATATGTGGATATAGTTAAGTATTTATGAAGAAAAATGATCATTTACAGTTTTGACAACAGTGTCACACTCCAAAGCGGGCATCAAATTTGTACAAGTAAAACTTTTTGGAAATCTTGTTCAATATCATTATGGAAAATTAGCTCAAGAAACAAAACAGTAAAGAGAGACATGGAGGTTCCATCACTGGGCAGGACAGCCCAGTTTTTGTGAGAGTCCTGGACACAAGATGAAAAACAAAACAGAGTATCTGAGTTTCCTCCTAAAACAGAGTATCTGAGAGGTGGTGGGGTAGAGGATTGGAGATGGTAGAGTGCTTATCAGTTCTCAAGAAAAGCCACGTAGTCGGTAAGTCTGGCCAGTTGTTGTTCGTTTGGAACCAGCGAGACCGGGGGCGGATCTGCGGACAGGGAAAGGCAGAAGAGAAACATGAGAAAAGAGGGGATTCCTTCTGTCCTTTACGATCTGTTTTATAACACAAAGACACACGAATGTAAACAATCCAAAGAAGTGCCACAGCACAAATGCATGAATATGTGCATAAGACTGTTAAAGAGGCTGAACTGTTAGAGATGCATCAACCACAGTAAGCAAACTTCCAAGGCAACAGTGCTAAATGAATGCATATCAGCTGTTTTTTTGTGAAAGCTACAGAGGTCATCAGTACTGGGAATAATTTCTCAATCATCAGTTACTCAAGTGCATTACAGTCATCTGCACTGTCTCACGAGGGCAATGCAGAAACCCAGATGCTGCTCGTTCATGTTCCTTTGGAATAAATGTGTCTTGTAAAATGGTGCTCAACAGTTACTGGCGAACACATTAAAATCTGTTTGCCTTAAAAACACAACTCATAGAGCAGTGTCCCTCTGAGCAGAGCAAAGAAAGAATGGCAAAGAACAGCAACGGCAGAACTGTGATTAGAAAGTGACAATTAAATATTAAACTCTTGTCATTTTCTAAACAAAGAGTCTGTAGAGACTTTGAGAGCAAGTTCACATGCCTGCTATGACATAACCATGCAGAAATGTCAACCCGGTGGAACAAGTTTTTTTGGAGAGGCTAAGAATAAAAACTTATAGAGGAATGAGTCAGAGGAAGAAACATTTAGTCTTATTGGTAAAAAGAAGTGAAACAGTGTCCCCACCTGGTTTCTGTGGCATGATCATCCTGGTGTTGGGATCTGCCTGCCACCCATGGCTGACTACACCTTGAGCAAATGAGAGCATGATTTTCATACTTCACTCAAATGTTGTATATTATTGGAAGAATTGCAGACTATTCAAAAATGCACTCCTTCAAAATATATGAAACGAGGACTAGAACAGACCGCATGCATAAAAAATGGAAAGAATTAGGCAATGAGAAGCATATGGGAGAGAAAAAAATATAAGAATCACTGGAGGGAAAAAAGTAAAATGCAATAAACTGAAAACATTTCTATATGTATGTGAACAGTTCCATTATTTGAGTCACTCTAACCCCAAAACACATTAATTTTATGCAATAAGTAACAAGGAATGTCCCAACTTTCTAATGATGTTATTCTATTATTTCTAATGTAAATATGTTTCTACTCAAAACCACTGCTGAGATAAAATCATTTAAATGTTGGCTGATGTAATCAATTAAATGTTTTCCTTTTTACTTCAATGCATAAAATTTACATTGTTTTTTAGGTTCAAAGTGACTCAAATGAAAGAGCAGGTTACATTAGGCAGAAATTTTATTGAGTGCATTTGTAACCTTATAAATGTGTCACACCAGAGCAAGCTACTGGCACTCAAATATTTAATAGCAGACTTGTCTGTTATGATGTTATGTACCTTTCACCGCCTCTTCTACAGAGTATCCCACGAAGGCAGCAAAGTCCTCTGCACTGATTGAGGTGTAAGCTTGTGCTACTAGCCCATATGCCCTCCTACGGGTGGACTCTAGAAGAAACACAAACAAGAAAACTCAGCTCAGCGTAGTCATAGAATGCAAGAGAATGTATCCAAGGCATAAGAGACTTTCAAAAGGTGTCCATTTCCCATCACAGCAGCAAACTGCTTCCTTTCAGCCTACAATCTGTAACACTTAACACTTTGCACCATGGTTTTCACCCAAGCATGGAAAAGCAAAGTATGTACTGTGAAAGTGTCCTGTCTGAGGAATATCTCTGAAATTAAATTATTCTGCAACTGAAAGTGTCTGATAATAGGGGAGTTACCAAGATAAAGTGAGTAGTATTCAGCTGGTCCTCTTATCTCAACATGCGGCCACCATGAGGGTCAACACCCTTATGTAGAATGAAATACTTTTGTCTAGGCCACTGATATGATTGGTATCTCCCATGCAAGTGTTTTCAAGTGAAAAAAAGATACTTTGTGTACTTTTAAAACTACATACAGTATGCATCTTAAACCATGTTTAAACATGTTTTTGCATTATAGCATTGGGTTTTTCAGGGAAATATAATACTCAAAGAACCTATAGTAAAATTAAACTTCTGTGTTTTAAAGGCATTACACATTTTGTTGAAAAAAAATTACTAAAATATGTTGAATGAACAGTTCCTGCAGTCTACATCGAATGGTGTTTTTAACAAACTGTTTTTAGCACATGTTAGATAGTTTCAGCTTCAGATGGACCACCAACAGTCTTTTCACTGACCATCTGATGCATACTGCACACAAAAATGGTAAGAAATTTTCATTATTTATGATACTGAATGTTTGAACTATTAAGTGTCTTGTTGGGGAACTGATATTCTTTTTTTTTTTTTCTCCCCAATTTGGAATGCCCAATTCCCAATGCGCTCTAAGTCCTTGTGGTGGCGTAGTGACTCGAAGACTCTCAGTTGCCTCCGCGTCTGAGACCATCAATCCACGCATCTTATCACGTGGCTTGTTGAGCGCGTTACCGCAGAGACATATCGCGTGTGGAGGCTTCACGCTATTCTCCGCGGCATCCACGCACAACTCACCACGTGCCCCACCGAGAGTGAGATCCACATTATAGCGACCATGAGGAGGTTACCCTCCCTAGAAACCGGGCCAATTTGGTTGCTTAGGAAACCTGGCTGGAGTCACTCAGCACGCCCTGGATTTGAACTGATATTCTTGAGCACAACTATATATTCTGCTTTGTTTTCTGAGATATGTCTATCAAATAATCTGTGCTTATTACTTTTGGATGGAAAGAAATTCTGATTCAAATCTATGCACATTTTCCACTAATTTCTCCAGTGTTGTCTATACAACCGGTCACAGAGACTGGTGTGTCATTATTAGAATGTGTTTTTATTGTGGTATCACTGATTTCAAATGTACCCACCTCTAAACTGTTGTTAAAACAGAGCAAACTGTGGTTGACTGTTGTACATGTTGGTCAGATGGTTCTTGAACAGAATGAGCTGCAAACATGGACCAGACTTTTTGTCTTTATTTAAATGTCTGGCTCTTGGCAACTACACTTCTGATCACTCAAATATCCTTCAACTACAACTAATTCCATTAAGGCAAAAAAAAAAAAAAAAAAAACAATGTAACACTGTCCACCAACCTAAGATCAAAGAAGGTAGCAGAAAATAATAATTTGCCAAAACCAAATATGTCTTTGTTTGTAATAATAAAAAACTTAGTGTGATTCACTCCTAAGAGACACTTTCAACACTTTTAGCAAATAGCAACAGTCTTCACAATGCTCTCGGTTTACTAACAGCTACAGTTGGGGGGGGGGGGCCTGTTTGGAACAAATGGTCAGACAAGAACATGGCATTTGAAAGGATGACCTCTACAAAAAGAAATCAAGTTTCAATGTGTGAAATATATTTGTTCTTAGCACCTCTTGAGTAACAAGTGGACTTATAGTACATTCGGGAGCTCAAAAGGATTTTTTTTTTTTTTTTTTTTTTTTTTTTACATTGCTTGTTTATTTTTAGCAACAGTGATCCAAGCTAGCCAAACTGACTCCCAGTTTCTGATTTCTCACTAGCCTTGACCCTCTATAATAGTCAGAAAGAGCTGCTGAGCAAGGCAGTGACATGGGGAATGAGAGCTCTGTCCATCGGTCCTGTTCTGGAATTATACCCCAAGGTCCCCCCAGCCATATCTCATCCTGTTACCTTTTAAAAACAGAATGTGCCTTTAACCAGAGAAGGAAGTTGAGAGCAAAGACTGCTTTGCTTTAAGCAGCAAGTGCACTCTGAAAGTTCCACAAAAAAAAAAAATAAATAATAATAATAATAATATAATATTTTAACATTTTATTTTAAAATTAAAGCATTAAGTTTGAGTAAACAGAACATACAGAATCACATATTGTGAAATAAGATAAACATAATGAGTCATTTCTCGTTCTCAGTATAATGCAAAAGTAAAAAGATAACTTCGAAAGTGACAACAGAAGGTTATTAACTAAAATACAAAAGTATAAAAATGGCACCTAAATAAAATGTTACTCTGAAATATTCTTATGATCATATGAGTTGAAATGCTGACACTGCTTAGCAGCGATATACAAACATTAAAACTACAGAAACCTATTGTCATTGTTAGGGTCTCTGGTTCTTTAGCCTTCTTGTTCTTGTCCTTCCTTACATCCTATTTAATTAGCATCATTACATCAACATTCAAGTTTGACACATTCCCTTCAGTAAAATCCATTCACTCCTCTTCCTCTTCATCCTCAGCATCTTCATATTCCTCATCATCATCTCCCCCAAAGTCCATCTTGGACAACAAAGTCTCCAAATGTTCTGTATCTAGAGTGAAATGGTCCATTCTCTCAAAGCATGGCTCAGGCCTTTCTTCAGCCAACGAACTCTTCGCTGCATCCTTTGTCTGTGCAATCAGGTTCTTGGAGGCTTGCAAGAACTCCGCAGCACCACTTTGCTCCAGTGCACGCACTGCCGTGTCTGTCAACTCTGTTACTGTTTGAAGACGGTCTCCGTAACGCCTGGCCAGACTTCTGAGGGCAGCTACCTTCTCATCCTGCTCCTTACCAATACGTTCCAAGAGGGCATTCTTACGCTCTTCCAAGGCTGCATACAGTGAATCAAAACGATCACCAAGCTTTTGCTTGGCATGCTGAGAGTTTTCCTGAATGGCTGTGCAGGCCTCCTCCATCTGGTTGAGCAGAGCCTGAAGGCGTCCGTTCTCTGCCACAAGAGTATCAATAGCATTACTCAGCTCTCCTTTTTGAGCCTCGTAGACACTAGCGAGTGGTGACACCTCACAGTCTTTATGCTGGCCAAATACCTTACACATGGAGCAAGTGGGAATTTGGTGGGTCACGCAGTAGATGTTGATCTTCTCATCCTCATGCTCTTGGCACATTGGCTCTTTGGAGCTCTTGGGGGTTATGGAAGTTTCTAAGGTTCCACCACCACCTCCACCCTCTTGTTGCTGTTTGTATATGTCAATTATGTTCTCCACTAAAAGATTTCTTTGAAGTCCATGTACACCGTGACGATCAAGAACCACTTCAAAACGACAAGTAGGGCACCGGAAGACACCACCGGAGAAACGATAAGGGTTTCGAGAGTCATAAAGATCACTAGCACATCCTCGGCAGAGGTTATGTTGACAGGGCAGGATCACAACTGGTTTGGTGAACATTTCCAAACAGATCGGACAGCTCAGCTGTTTCTCAAGGCTCTCCATGGAGCCAGGAGACCCCAACAAGGAGGCAGTTCGCTGAATTTCCATGTCTGTGATGGCTTTGTCACCTTTTTCTGTATCCCTTTAGTGGCTATAGCACTTGGTTGTTTAAAAAAAGAAAGAAGTTAAAAATAAGCTACACCACAGCTGTAATTGAGTCCTGCAGTCGCCAGTTTTGTTCTGAGGCACAGTGGCCCTGGGCTTTATACAACCCTTGGCCAGTGGGGGACATGCCATTTCTCCAACCAATCAGAGCACAAATTCCTATCCACTTGTTTTCAAGATTCATTTTTGGAAAAGCAAAAGCCCCCACCCATTTGAATCCATGTGTTGTGTCATGATGATACCATAACACTGCTACTCTTCCATGTAGAGCGAGATTTAAGTGGTGAACTATTTGAGCAGTGACAAACAAGTGTCATGTGTTGGGAAATGCAATGTCTGTTTGAAGAAAACAAACCCCTGTCTGTTTCAAAACACTCTTTGAATTATTATTGCCTATTTCTCTTGCTGGACAAGCATAGACTTGTTACTTAACAGGTTTTCCCACAAGACGAAAATAACAAATTGTACATTAATAGCTTTAGTTGTAATTTTCGTCTCAAAAACTATGCCCAGTTACCTACAAAACATTTTTATGTAAAAATAAAGGATTTATATTCATCTTATTCATTTTTCTTTTCCTGATCTCAAAACGTATTATTCCACATTACCGTTACTCAATTTACATTATTAACTAGTATAATAAGAATGATAACCAAGTTTATTCAATGTATCTAATAATAATAATAATAATAAAAGAGGATTCATACTCTGTTTTACATTTCTCAAAGGTAACATACAAACCCAAGACTTGTCCAGACTCATTCAAATGTTCTTAAGTAATTGAGTAATTTGTTGATGAAATCACAAACAACTATCAATGTCCTGAAAAAACAGTACACAGGGAACCCATGAACACATGCAAACGGTTATTTTTAACCTTGGTCTGGCTGGGTCAGGTATTGGCACGTGGGGATCAAATGAATGTTGTGTTTTAGTTTGATCCATGAGATTACTATATTAATTACAGAGAAGAGATTCTAAAAAACAAAACAAAAAAACAACAACTATTCACTTCAAGAGAAAAGCAAAATAAAGACTTAAAAAGTATCTTAAGCACTAATATCTACCCCCCTTCATCTAATAGCAGCCATTTTTCAAAGTATTCACACATGGTCCTTGAATATGCTGAGTATGTGCTAAGTATAGTCATGAACCACTTGAAGTGGAACCTGAGAGCAAGATATATGGCACTTCACAGAGTACATTTACTTTCAAAGGTCTATTGCCAAGGTTTTATACTTGCTGAGAGAAAGTTAATCAACCAGAACCAAACATAAGTTATGTATAACAAGTTATACACACAGAAGCCATGTTCTTGACACTGACAAAATTTTACTATCAAAGAGTAACTTAGAGAAAGCTTGTCTGTGCCTGGTGAATTTAGCAAAGAAATATTAAATCTGTATGTCAATATTATACCTTTACTTTAAACATTAATATATTTTATCCGAGTAATTCAGCCCAGCACTACATTATACAGACAAAACACACAGGGATGAAAGCAAAGCTGGTAGTACACTCTCTCCTGTTGTAATAGGTGTATTGAATCTGTTTGGCAACTCCAAGAGCACAATTAGATTTCTTTCTCCTTTTATCCTGTGCAGCAGTTTGCTTGGTGCAGAGCTGCTATAGCTGATTGGCTTCTTTTAGCAAGCACAGAAAAGAAATGAAAGACCTTATAGTTTCCTTGAAAAGCAACCGTTCTTGAATGAGACTTTGAGATCTTGTTGTCTGAGATGTATAATGAACTACTTTTATATTTTTTTTACAAGTTAATACTATTTGTTCTACTTTTTTATTTGATGTCTATTTTATTTATGCAGATCAACTTTCTCTGTAAATTATGATTCTGATCGCTGTGGTTTGTCATACTACTAAACAAATCCAGAGTGGTTCATGTAATGAAAGTAGATTTTATATTCATATTGATTCAACTATATGGGCCCAAAGAAATCTAAAGATAAACACTGCATTAAAAGAGAAAAGCAGCACAGAAAATAATTTCCCCATAAAGCACAGACATAAGAATAAGTGCTTGTATGGCGCATTGAAACAATTTCACTGAATGTCTTTGAGATGTTGACTTAAGTAGAAGATGTACACTCTAAACAAGATGATTCTTGAAAGGTTCTTTACTGACCTTAATCATTCCATTTAGAACCATATCTTCCTGAAGAACCCTTTTGTGCTGAAATGATTCTTTGCACTGGGATAAGGGTTCATTATTCCCAACCTTTTGAAAATAACTGTCAATAAATTATTTCAAAGTCACCACGTGATTGGTTGATTGACAGTGCTGGAGTCAATTTCACAGACTGTCAACACACTCTTCACAGGTAAACTTTATAATATATGTTTTTCAATATGTCGCTAAAACATTTTAACAATTAGTAGTTTTAGCAGGAAAGTTATCAGGGACAACAAATCCCATCAGCTCAGTTAAATGGTAGTTAGTGTTTGTGCCCTTCCAAAATTCCTCCAAGATCACAGTGACGACTCTTCCAGGAATTCACAAAAAAGCCAAGCACAACATCCAAGGAACTGCAGGCCTCTCTCGCATCAATAAATGTCACTGTTCATGATTCCACTATCATAAAGACACTCGCCAAAAATGCCATCCATGGAAGAGTGGCGAGGCGTAAACCGCTGCTAACACAGAAGAACCTTAAGGCTCGTCTGAATTTTGCCAAAACACACCTTGATGGTCCTCAAACCTTTTAGGAGAATGTTCTGTGGACTGATGAGTCAAAAGTGGAACTGTTTGGAAGACAGGCGTCCCATTACATCTAGCGTAAATCAAACACAGAATTCCACATAAAGAACATCATACCTACAGTCAAGCATAGTGGTGGTAGTGTGATGGTGTGGGGATGCTTTGCTGCTTCAGGGCCAGGGCTACTTGCAATAATTGAGGGAAACATGAATTCTGCTCTCTACCAGAAAATCCTAAAGGAGAACGACTGTCCGGTCATCAGTCTGTGAGTTGAAGCTCAAGCACAACTGGATTATGCAGTAAGAAAATGACCTAAAGCATAGGAGTAAGTCCACTTCTGAATGTCTTAAAAGAAGGTAAATTAAGGTTTTGGAGTGGCCTAGTCAAAGTCCTGACTTGAACCCGATTAAAATACTGTGACAGGACTTTAAACGGGCAGTTCATGCACGAAAACCCTCCATTGTGGCTGAATTAAAGCAGTTCTGCAAAGAACATTAGGCCAAAATTCCACCACAGCATTGTAAAAGACTGATCTCCAATTATCGGAAGCATTTGGTTGCAGTTGTTGCTGCTAAAGGTGGCACAACCAGCTATTAAGTTTAAGGGGGCAGTTTGTTTTTCACATGGGTGATATAGGTGTTGGATATCTTTTTTGCTTCAATAAAAATATATACACTGGTGGCCAAAAGTTTGGAATAATGTACATATTTTGCTCTTATGGAAAGAAATTGGTACTTTTATTCACCAAAGAGGCATTCAACTGATCACAATGCATAGTCAGGACATTAATAATGTGAAAAATTACTATTACAATTTGAAAAAAAATAAAAAATACTTCAAACTATTTCAAAGAGTTCTTATCAAAAAATCCTCCACGTGCAACAATGACAGCTTTGTAGATCCTTGGCATTCTAGCTGTTAGTTTATCCAGATACTCAGGTGACATTTCACCCCACGCTTCCTGTAGCACTTGCAATATATGTGGCTGTCTTGTCGGGCACTTCTCACGCACCTTACAGTCTAGCTGATCCCACAAATGCTCAATCGGTTTAAGATCCATAACACTCTTTTCCAATTATCTGTTGTCCAATATGTTTCTTTGCCCACTCTAACCTTTTCTTTTTGTTTTTCTGCTTCAAAAGTGGCTTTTTCTTTGCAATTCTTCCATAAGGCCAGCACCCCTGAGTCTTCTCTTTACTGTTGTACATGAAACTTGTGTTGAGCAGGTAGAATTCAATGAAGCTGTCAGCTGAGGACATGTGAGACAGCTATTTATCAAACTAGAGACTCTGATGTACTTATCCTCTTGTTTAGTTGTACATCTTGCCTTCCACATCTCTTTCTGTCCTTGTTAGAGCCAGTTGCCCTTTGTCTTTGAAGACTGTAGTGTACACCTTTGTATGAAATCTTCAGTTTTTTGGCAATTTCAATCATTGTATAGACTTCATTCCTCAAAACAATGATTGACTGACGAGTTTCTAGAGAAAGACATTTCTTTTTTGCCATTTTTGACCTAATATTTACCTTAAGACATGCCAGTCTATTGCATACTGTGGCAACTCACAAACAAACACAAAGACAATGTTAAGCTTCATTTAACGAACCAAACAGCTTTCAGCTATGTTTGATATAATGGCAAGTGACGTTCTAGTACCAAATTAGCAATTTAGCATTATTACTCGAGGATAAGTAGTTGGAGTGATAGCTGCTGGAAATGGGGCCTGTCTAGATTTGATCGAAAATGACTTTTTTCAATGGTGCTGTTTTTTACATCAGTAATGTCCTGACTATACACTGTGATCAGCTGAATGCCACTTTGGTGAATTAAAGTACCAATTTTCTTCCGAAACAGCAAAATATGTACATTATTCCAAACTTTTGGCCGCCAGTTTATATATATATATATTTGAAAACTGTATTTTGTTTACTCAGGTTGCCTTTGTTTAATGTTATTTATTGGTTGAAGATCTAAAACAATTTAGTCTGAAAAAGACACAAAAATAGAAGAAATCAGTATGGGGGCAAATACTTTTTCACAGCACTGTACTTTACATCTGCGATCTTATACAGTTAATATAATTTATTGATGCAGCTTGAGTGGAATCTCACGAAAACATCTGAGTCATAAAAATACTTTTTCATAACTCCAAAACAAACTAAAATACAATAAAAATTACCTTGAATTAATTTGTGTTTTTTATAAACACTTTTGGAAATTGTACGTTTTGTCGCTTTTAATTATGATCCAAAGGCCACATAACCTGACATTATACTTTTATAGAAAGCTTAGGATGTCTCCTACCTTAGTCAAAGGCAAAAATTAAGATATACTCAATACTGGGAAGAAAAACCTTTGGAGACCCTCTTTTGACCAAATCCCAGATTTTTGTTCAGGCAGCGTTGGTAAAGTGGGACAGAGGAAAAATTATTCTAGAAAATATCTATAAATTATTTTGAAATTAATTTTTATATTTTCTTAAACTTTTACATCATAAATCATCAAATGTAACATTTACAAACATTAAGTCAACTTTTACTTCACCTTAAAAAGATTTGCTTAAAATTTCTGTCATTTTCTTTACCACTGTTTTTCCCAGCGGTGGTCATGAAATGAGCTCTGCCACACATCCTGGTCATCATTTTAAAACCTCAAAAAGTTAATTGTTTACTTCTCAAAGATTAGTTTAGTAATTATTTTTAAGCAATTTAGGAAATACATACTATACTTTGACTATAAAATTTGAAACATTTACAATCTACATTAAAGCTGCACTACAGAAGATATTTTGGTGAAAAAAAAAAATTCAAAAATAAAATACCTTTATTGATTGAGTACATTTAAAAACTGTTCAAAACAATGTCCTTACTTTACCCCGATTAACTACAGTAAGCCAACAAAAACGATTTGTATTTTGAACTGTCGGGTCGGATTAGGCACAAAATTGCAGGCTTATGTCGTTCATCCTTACGTCACATTGTCATGTCCTTAAACACAGAAAAGAAGTACCGGCTGTCACGTGTTCCGGCTGGAGAAATAATGCTGTTCAGTCCACACAGCCACTGTCAACACAGGACATCATTGCTGCAGTCTGGATGGATGTTTCTGTTAACTGTTTGGCAAAGTTGTTTACTTGCTTTGCTTGGTTATGTTGTCTGGTAGGGTTGTTGAAGCTTATATGGCTTGTCATGCTCGTATGACTCGAACAATACTTGTGTGTTAACCGGTCACGATGTATCTGCACTGTCCAGTGAAGTTACTGTAACAGGTTTACTAATATGTGTTTGCCGCTGTTTTCTCATTTCTTTTGCCCTAGTCACAAAAATGCACAAGCTACTGAATCGCTTATTATCCTTTTAGCAGTCTATCTGTTTACAATGTGTACTCATCTCAAGTTGTTTAAAATGTACCGATTTTATAGCACAGTAATGTACATCTTAATTTGTTTAGTGTGTAACCATCTATTATTATTTTAATTAGTCATTTCTTTAACAGTAAACGTATTATTGTATAATATTTTTATAATGCATATTACTGCATGTTATTTTCATGTTTAAAGGGGTCATGACATACTCATATATATATATATATATATATAAATTTTAATATCTTCCCTGAGGTCCACTTATAATGTCAGTAAAGTTTTTTTTCCACCAAAACAATCATAATTTAATAATATATGATCTTTTTCCGCTCTGTCTCTAGCCCTCTATCTGAAAGCTCAGTTTAAAGCTCTCTGGCCTTTTAAGATTTCAATGTAAACACCTACTGTTCTGACTGGCTAACTTCGTGCAGTCCCTCAAATACAGCCATATTTGAAACTCAATCGGAAGAAAATGAAGCTTCACATTATAATTTATAAAACAACATTTCAGGGTTAAGACATACAGACAACCCATTTCATCTGAATGTAATCAAAATGTTCACTCAAACAGCAAATATCAAACAGTCATGACATTTGAAACATTAGTGAATTTAAACCATTTCCTCACAAGTCTGGTAGTGTTTAACTGCTGCATCTTTCAGTTCCTTTGCAAAGCTTGAATCATACTGTGACTGGTTCACAAGCAATCCACTCTGATATGAGCCAAAAACATACAATCCACACTGAAATGTTCTGAATATGCAAATGTAATACATTCCATGGTGATGTTGGGTGCTTCAACAGGCCAAAGCAGAGACGCTGGTCTTCACATCTCACATCTTCCGTGTTTGTTTGCACACAGGATTGCATGTATTTTTCCCAGACAGCGGCAGCAGCTGAATGAGACGCGTTTTTAAAAGTTGTGCTTGTACTGCTCCTAAAAAGTGGCGTAAATCGCCTGAAACGCATAAAAACAATCAACTACGTCAATACTGTACACGCTTACAAAAGACTAACAATTAAAAATAGCACAAATTGGTGCAAAAATGGTCCACGATGCCTTCAAAACAACAGGAAAAAGCGCAGCTGAATGAAACACAACGGAGGTCTCCTATACAGAGTTGGAACTTGATATTGCATCTTCTAAAAACTGCGCAAGATGCATTATAATGGTCAATGACTTTCATCTAGTGTAGAAATACATTTAAATCCAGATAGGCACATGAAGGTGTCCTGTGTACGTCCCCTTTACTGTAGATGAATCTCCCATGACAGGCCTTCTCTCCTCTTCACCTGTGACTAACTGTGAGCACCAGTGGGCAGAGCCAAGGGTGCAAAGATTAAAAATAGGCGTTTGGTGTCTTGCTGGAGGCAGTCATATGCAGATGTATTTAGCTGCATTCACGCCATGTTGTAATTACCATAATTATGAGCTGGCAACTCGGAAATTCTATTCGGAGCTGTTCACAACCTGGGAACTCGGAATTATTAATGCCAAAATGAATCCATGTGAGATGATGTTGTTGACAACTGCAAAATACATCATTACAACCAGAGCCGGATGTAGCCATGGGCAGGGGTGGGCTGAGCCCACCCAATCAAACATTTTGGAAACAAAAAATCCAATTTGTGCATTGATTAAAAGCAATATGGGGGTGGGCTGTGTGTTGCAAACATTAAAGGGTGGGCTGTAGACTGCCCAACCAATCAAAAAAACAGCACCAGAAATGTGTAGTATTTTTCTATTTTTGTCACTGGCTGAAAGCAACGACACACTCAAGAAGCGACTGCTGCAAACCAGACAGTCCGAGAACGGTAATAAGAGATATTTTTGTGCAATGCATAGGTTTTTAATGCCCATGAAGAATCCTGGTACTGTCTCAGTGTGCAGTGACCATGTGGCTGTTGTTAATGTATCACAGGCTCTCTCTTATCAAATATCTCCCTGACTCCCTCCCTCCACATCAGCTCCCCAAAATCGCGCTGCGGGTGTTCGTGAAATACTGGACCTGAATTATAAAGTAGAGGCCTGCGCGGGATGAATTTCCAGATCTGCTCCCGCAAGATTCTGTCCAACTCCCACAAAAAAATATGTAATATTTTGTCCCGCTCCCACTCACAAACCCGCAGGTAGTGGTCTGCACAAATTTTGCAGTCTCGGTCCCCTAAGATTCTGTCCTGCTCCAGTATCAGGCTTTTTTTTTTTTTTTTTATACAATTCCCACCCGAAAAAAAAAAAAAAAAAAAAAACAATGGAAAGAGAGAAAAAAAACATGTTTTGTTATCACTCTAACATTGCCAAATATCTGATTGACCTTTGGTTGGTTTCAAAGTTTTGTTTGTACATGTCTTTAATAAAGCGTTTACATCCATAGCACTTTCCACCGCATGGAGCACAAGGAATCATTTGTATGAATTAGCCACCAACCCTGCGCCTGTAAATAGTTAATTTTTTGTTGGTCTTGCACAATAGATGAATAACACGAATAACACTCTGCATTAAATAAATTTGAGGAACATCTATTTTATTTTATATATTTATATTTTGCAGGAGTCCCACGAGTCATTTCTTTCTCTCGCTCACACATCATCTTCCGCACTCTGTTGCGCCAGGTCCCATTGATTCCCCGGCCAGTATTAGCTGATAGTACCGTATGTGAGCAGAAAGAATCGTCATCATTTAATATTATATAATTTCTTAAAGCAGTTCCCATTTGTCAAATTTTAGGTTCTTAATCTTGATCTCTCCATTTAATATATTTCCTTTCACTCCATCCTTATTTTCCTCCTTGATATTATTTCTCTCCACTCCATCCTTGCATTCGTGGGGACTCTGATTTTTCTTTGTAATTCGCTTTAAGGCTGTAATTCTAATTGCTCTGAAAGTGTGAAGTTGTCAGGGCCCTCTTCAACCTTATGATTATATACAATGTTAATCAGTATATTTATTTAAATCTATATATTTTTAATATGGGGAATATGGGCCTTATGATCTTGACAATTATGCCATGTCACATCAATTAAAGACATTAAATTAGTACTCTGAGTAAACCCCCACCACCCCACCCCAATCCCAAACGCCCACCTATAATATCCCCCAGCCCAGCCTAGCATAGCTGGCAGGAGCCGGCCCTGATTACAACATTAAATCACATTTTTATGCTATTGCTAAATACTGAAGGACACCATGTTGTTTGTTATTAATAATGCAGGCGTTGGTAATGTGTTGTTTCTTATAACACATGACTGAAACAACAACAATAATAAAATAATAATAACAGTAATAACAGTATGAAAAATTAAACTTATTTTTTATATACAAAATTATATTATAATTGCATCTCTTTTTCCTTTTTTAGAGCAGTAATAGCTTTCATTGAAAATGAAAGGGCATTACCAGGAGTACTGAAATCAGGTACTGCCTGGACGCTAATTCTTGATATGAGCCCAAAGATGTTCCAAAAACACCTGCGATTTAAAAGAACACAATCTGAGCAATATGTGGAGCTTTTGAATCAAGAAGACCACTGTCCTCTCCCTTACTCTTCCGTTTCTTGCAGGTGTTTTTTGTAACACGCTCTCAAGAAGCAAATTTTTCTAGATTCAAGGCCTCTGGCCAACAAATCTCAACACCCTCAGCTGTAGCCAGAACAGGAAAACTTATGTCATGCTGGTCATACAAGAGGTCATTCATTTCTTTAAATACTGAAATCTCATTGTGCCACTCCCTGTGCTGCTATTATTGTCTTTCACCCTTTTGTAAGCATCCTCTAGTGTGTACCACTTTCTCTGCACTTTTTCTGAATCAAATGTCTCACCGAATTTGGAGGAGAGCTTAGAAGCCATGTCCTTCCACAACATTTTTTTATTTTCTCTGGACAATTTTACTCTATTCCGCAGTTCAGTTTGATTTTTGGGTAGTTCACCCTCTGCCTCCAGGTGCTGATGCATTAAATCAATTGAGTGTTTGCTGCCTAGTGAAACCACAGCTAGTGGGCAATGAAGATTGTCCACTTGTGGTAGCTTCACAAACTGCTCCCTCTCTTCCATATTGCAGTCCTCAGCCTCCTCTAGATAACAATACACAAATATTATTTACAGCTGAAGTCAGAAGTTTACATACACTTAGGTGGTAAAATAATTAAAACAAATTTTTTAACCACTCCACAGATTTAATATTAGCAAACTAGTTTTGGCAAGTCGTTTAGGACATCTACTTTGAACATTACACAAGTAATTTTTCCAAAAATTGTTTACAGACAGATTATTTCACTTTTAATTGACTATATCACAATTCCAGTGGGTCAGAAGTTTACATACACTAAGTTAACTGTGCCTTTAAGCAGCTTGGAAAATTGCAGAAAGTGATGTCAAGTCTTTAGACATTTAGCCAGTAAGCTTCTGATAGGAGGTGTACTGAATTGGAGGTGTACCTGTGGATGTATTTTAAGGCCTACCTTCAAACTCAGTTCCTCTTTGCTTGGCATCATGGGAAAATCAAATTAAATCTGTCAAGACCTGAGAAAAATAAATTGTGGACCTCCACAAGTCTGGTTCATCCTTGGGAGCAATTTCCAAATACCTGAAAGTACCACGTTTATCTGTACAAGCAATAGTATGCAAGTATTAGCACCATGGGTCCATGCAGCCATCATACCGCTCAGGAAGGAGACGTCTCCTAGAGATGAACGTAGTTTGGTGCGAAAAGTGCAAATTAATCCCAGAACAACAGCAAAGGACCTTGTGAAGATGCTGGAGGAAACAGGTAGATAAGTATATATATCCACAGTAAAACGAGTCCTATATCAACATACAGTGCATCCGGAAAGTATTCACAGCGCTTCACTTTTTCCACATTTTGTTATGTTACAGCCTTATTCCAAAATGGATTAAATTCATTATTTTCCTCAAAATTCTACAAACAATACCCCATAATGACAACGTGAAAGAAGTTTGTTTGAAATCTTTGCAAATTTATTAAAAATAAAAAACAATGTACATCACATGTACATAAGTATTCACAGCCTTTGCTCAATACTTTGTTGAAGCACCTTTGGCACCAATTACAGCCTCAAGTCTTTTCGAGTATGATCCTACAAGCTTGGCACACCTATTTTTGGGCAGTTTCTCCCATTCTTCTTTGCAGGACCTCTCAAGCTCCATCAGGTTGGATGGGGAGCGTCGGTGCACAGCCATTTTCAGATCTCTCCAGAGATGTTCAATCGGGTTCAAGTCTGGGCACTGGCTAGGCCACTCAAGGACATTCACAAAGTTGTCCCGTAGCCACTCCTTTGTTAACTTGGCTGTGTGCTTAGGGTCGTTGTCCTGTTGGAAGATGAACCTTCGCCCCAGTCTGAGGTCCAGAGCGCTCTGGAGCAGGTTTTTATCAAGGATGTCTCTGTACATTGCTGCATTCATCTTTCCCTCAATCCTGACTAGTGTCCTAGTTCCTGCCGCTGAAAAACATCCCCACAGCATGATGCTGCCACCATCATGCTTCACTGTAGGGATGGTATTGGCCAGGTGATGAGCAGTGCCTGGTTTCCTCCAGACATGACGCTTGCCATTCAGGCCAAAGAGTTCAATCTTTGTTTCTCATGGTCTGAGAGTCCTTCAGGTGCCTTTTGGCAAACTCCAGGCAGGCTGTCATGTGCCTTTTACTGAGGAGTGGCTTCCATCTGGCCACTCTACCATACAGCCCTGATTGGTGGAGTGCTGCAGAGATGGTTGTTCTTCTGGATGGTTCTCCTCTCTCCACAGAGAAATGCTGGAGCTCTGTCAGAGTGACCATCAGGTTCTTGGTCACCTCCCTGACTAAGGCCCTTCTCCCCCGATCGCTCAGTTTGGCCGGGCGGCCAGCTCTAGGAAGAGTCCTGGTGGTTTCAAACTTCTTCCATTTACGGATGATGGAGGCCACTGTACTCATTGGGACCTTCAATGCTGCAGAAATTTTTCTGTACCCTTTCCCAGATCTGTGCCTCGATACAATCCTGTCTCGGAGGTCTACAGACAATTCCTTGGACTTCATGGCTTGGTTTGTGCTCTGGCATGCACTGTTAACTGTGGGACCTTATATAGACAGGTGTGTGCCTTTCCAAATCATGTCCAATCAACTGAATTTACCACAGGTGGACTCCAATCAAGTTGTAGAAACATCTCAAGGATGATCAGTGGAAACAGGATGCACCTGAGCTCAATTTTGAGTGTCATGGCAAAGGCTGTGAATACTTATGTACAGGTGATTTTTTTTTTTTTCGTTTTTTATTTTTAATAAATTTGCAAAGATTTCAAACAAACTTCTTTCATGTTGCCATTATGGGGTATCGTTTGTAGAATTTTGAGGAAAATAATGAATTTAATCCATTTTGGAATAAGGCTGTAACATAACAAAATGTGGAAAAAGTGAAGCGCTGTGAATACTTTGCGGATGCACTGTAACCTGAAAGGCTGCTCAGCAAGGAAGAAGCCGCTGCTCCAAAAAAGCCAGACTACAGTTTGCAAGTGCACATGGGGACAAAAATCTTACTTTGTGGAGAAATGTCCTGTGGTATAATGAAACAAAAATTTAACTGTTCGGCCATAATGACCATCGTTATATTTGGAGGATAAAGGGTGAGGCTTGCAAGCCGAAGAACACCAGGATGGTGAACCGTGACAACATAGTCAAGGTATTGGAGTGACCATCACAAAGCCCTGACCTCAATCTGATAGAAAATTTGTAGGCAGAACTGAAAAAGCATGTGCGAGCAAAATAGGAGGCCTACAAACCTGACCCAATTACAACAGTTCTGTCTGGAGGAATGGGCCAAAATTCCAGCAACTTATTGTGAGAAGCTTGTGGAAGGCTACCCAAAACGTTTGACACAAGTTAAACAATTTAAAGGCAATGCTACCAAATACTAACAAAGTGTATGTAAACTTCTGGCCCACTGGGAATATGATGAAAGAAATTAAAGCTGAAATAAATAATTCTCTTCACTATTATTCTGACATTTCACATTCTTAAAATAATGACCCTAACTGACCTAAGACAGGGAATGTTTTCTACGATTAAATGTCAAGAATTGTGAAAAACTGAGTTTAAATGTATTTGGCCAAGATGTAGGTAAACTTCTGACTTCAACTGTACTTATTGGCAAGTAAAGTGAGTTGTAAATAACAAATGTAAAATGACTGTACACTCATAGTAGAATTTGTTGTCATATAACAACTGGAATAGGAACAAGAAAATTCAATGCAACAAGGCTAATACGTAACTACAGCTTTTAGATGAACACAGTCATTTTTTATGTGTTGTGCTGACATCTAGTGGCATAGATGCAGCATAATGCAAATGCAAAAAATGTTCAGTTATGTCATGTCATTGCAGACCATTAGCCATGATTAATTTATTACTTGAGGGAAAGTGTTAAATGACAAGAATTGTTAATATAAAAATGTTGTAGGCTACTTTTTTTTCAGGGCTAAAACTTTTAATGAGGGAAAGACTGAGTGAAACATTAACAATGTTACAAGTGCTTAGTAATTTACCATGGAGTCTGCCTTCTTTAGCAGGACAAATAATGGCCTACACAAATAATGGCCTACACTCTTCTCATCCATAAAATACCTGTTGTCACCCTGTCTCTGGTACAATGTGCCAGTGAAATTAGCAGATTTACTCTCATCCAGATAGAGCTGCATCTGTGAGTCTAGGAATACTGACGAGCACAATAAAGAACATACTGTCAGATTTAATGACAAAAACACAGCCTAATTTGAGTAATCAATAGACAAAACCACAATACAACAAGTAACAGTCGTTATGCAAATGCCTTATTAATAAACTTATAGCTTAGTTAGCAGGACATTAGACAGTTATCCAACTCTGTGCTAGCTACATTATACTGTGTTGTATGTCTTTCGTTTATTTTCAGATTAATCCTGCATTATTAAGACATTAATAATAGTCAATTATACGAATTATTACACAGAAATATTACAAGATAACTACTTAGCTACATTTTACTGCTGAAGCCACCGCCATTTTGAGTGTTTCCGTATGAAGTTGCAGTGGTCAGGTGGTACAAGTCGGAGCTCTCAGAAAATTCAGTTTACAAGTTGTAATTACGAGTTCTACGAGGACGTGAACACTTTTTACAAGTCGGAATCTCGTAATTACGGTAATTACGACATGGTGTGAATGCAGCATTTGGTCCTTGCTATGTCAACAAAGTTCCACAAATTCCAAACGGCCCATTTCTACAGTCTGGTTTAAATAAATGCTATTTTTCTATTAAGGAGGAAGTTCTCAGTTCTAAAACTTACGGTGTGTATTTATAGAACAATGACCTCTTATATGTCAAAAGATCAAGGAAAATTGTATTCTTCATGTCATGACCCCTTTAATAAAGTATATTTCATTCTTATTCTTATTGAATGCTCATTTTATGTTTTTAGTTTACAGTTTTATTGTGTGAAGTGCATAGACGTACTACTGTGGTATTACGGTTTACTTGCATTATCAACTGAGACTGTACAATAAAATATAAAATAAAAAGTATTTAATTGAACTCATATCAGCCATATCATGAGTCACCTCTTGAATTGATGTGTAGTACAATACAAACATTAATAGTAGATAAAACACTTAATCAACAATCATATTAAAATATATTGGTAGCTGGTGGCGCTTGAGGGGAGTCCCATTCTCTATGTAAAAACACAGCTCACATAAAGTGTTCTTCTGCAAGTTGCCTGCAATTTTAAGTTTCAACCAAAGATGTCACTAGAGAGTTACATAGTGCAGCTTTAATTAAACATGAAAATGCCACATAAGACTGCCCTGAGAAATTTAATGACATTAGACATTTTAAATTATACCAGTAAATGATTAAAAGATGTAAAAAATAGAAACTTTGTGGAACCATTAGAACTCCCTAAACTGACGACTGAGCAAAAAAAATTATCTTGATTCTGAGATAAACTTGGAGGAGCTGGACAAGGTAATTAAGGCCTTGCCTACAGGCAAGGCTCCAGGGCCGGATGGATTTGCCACTAAATTTTTTAGATCTTACACTACAGAACTGGCTCCACTTTTGTTAGAAGTTTATACAGAATCATTAAAGAATGGAAAGCTTCTGCCAACCATGACACAAGCCCGGATCAGTCTGATTCTTAAAAAGGATAAAGATCCAAGGGAGTGTAAGAGTTACCGTCCAATTTTCCTGATCCAGTTAGATGTAAAAAATATTGTCAAACATTTTGGTTATGACATCTCTTATACATATAGATCAGGTGGGGTTTATTCGGGGCCGTAGCTCTTCTGATAACATAAGGCATTTCATCAATATCATGTGGTCACTGGCGAATGATCAGACACCGGTCGCTACCATCTCACTTGACTTGGGTTCGGGAATACTTTTATTGGATGGATTAAGTTACTTTATAGACACCCAGTAGCAGCGGTACAAACAAATTGATTAATTTCACATTATGTTACTCTGAACAGGGGCACCCGGCAAGGTTGCCCTCTTTCCCCATTATTGCTCTGTCTTGCCCTGCAATAAGAAAGGAATATGATTTTCTAGGGGTGGTGGCAGGAGGTGTGGCACATAAACTAGCTTTATGCAGATTATATTTTATTATTTGTCTCCGACCCCATTAGATCTATGCCTTGCCTTCACAAAATTATTAATTACTTTTCTAATTTCTCAGGATACAGAGTCAATTGGTCTAAATCCGAAGCTCTGGCTCTGACAGCGTACTGCCCAGTAATGGCTTTTCAGCCGGGCGCCTTCCAGAGGCCTAAACAGGGAATTAAGTATTTGGGCATTTTATTCCCTGCAAAATTGTGCGATTTAGTTAGTGTTAATTTAGACCCCTTAATAAAAAGGTTTTCGAGCGATGTGAACAGGTGGGCTTCATTACATTTATCAATGATTGGGAAAGTTAATGTTATTAAAATGAATTGTATTCCAAAATTCAACTACCTGCTACAATCTCTCCCTGTAGATGTCCCCCTCTCTTATTTCAAGCAATTTGACAGCATAGCGAAGTCCTTCATTTGTAATGGTAAGCGTCCCAGATTACATTTCAATAAGTTACATAGGCCGATTGAAAAAGGTGGGCTAGGCCTACCCAAGATTTTGTTTTATTATTATATATTCAGTCTCAGACATTTGGCTTATTGGTCGCTTCCACCTGAGAGAGCCCCTCCCTGGTTTTGTTTTGAACAGGAAAGTCTTGCCCCTATTTCGCCATTGCAAAGCCTTTCTATCAAACTAATCGAAGAAGTTAAGTTACACCCCGTAATCTCGCATTTGCACTCGGTATGGACAAAAGTGTCCAAAGTGTTTAATTCAGACATTTATTTAAATGTTGCCTCGAGCATATGGCAGAATCCAAAATTATGTATTAATAAATCCCCTTTCTGCTGTTCAGAGTGGATTGTGAGGGAGGTTACTACACACGGTGACCTATATGAGAGTGGAGTGTTGAGATCTTTTGAAAATATGGTTCAACATTTTAGGATCCCAGATCTCAGTTCTTTGGGTATTTACAGCTGCGCCACCTGCTCTGTACTATTTTTGGGGGTAGTATACACCCCCCTAAAGCGGCAGATACTCTGGAAGTGGTGATTACTGCATTTGGAAAAGGCCATGCGGCATCAGTGTATTATTCCCTGCTAATTCAGAGTCTGGGGGATGGAGCTTCAACTTCCCTCATGAGATTATGGGAGAAAGAACTAAACTTGATATTCGAGGAGGGAGTGTGGGCTAGGATTCTAAAAAAAAATCAAGTCTACATCTAGAGATGCAAGGGTGTGCCTTATGCAATTTAAGATTTTACATTGATTCTATTGGACCCCCTCTAGATTGTATATGCTGGGTTTTAAAGACACACCTCACCCAACTCATCCCAGATGTGTATGCAAGTATGCACATTAGAAGTCTCCTTGGCAATCAAGATTTCAAGATTGAATACACTTCTGAGTGCTTGATGCACGCGCAGAGCGCTAGATGACACTAGGAAGTGTAATCGAGCTTGAAATCAAATCATGATCGCCAAAGAGACTTCTGATGTCAAGATTTATAGTGAAAAATGAACCGTAGCAAAGCATGAATAAAGGAGTCTGTATCCAGTGATGCAGCAACTTTAATATGAATGGTTCTTATGGATAAACAGGTGAAAATAACTCCATTTCGTTTCACTGTGCATCGTCCTCATTTTATCTCAAACAGACCGAAACAATTTACTCGAACTCGAGTGAATAGTGGTTCATCTGGTGAAACTCTACTTAAAGGTAAATTTGCCATCTGCTGGCATCCTGCTGTTCCTTGCAAGCATCTGCAGATCACACATATGGATACAATTCTCTGTATGGCAGAACTGGCTCCTGGAATTCAATATCTTTGACAGAGCTTTGCCAGCCTGTAATTTCATCTGCTGTGTCCAACTTCATTGTGAATATGTTTCAAAAGCAGATCAGATGCAGATCCTTTGCCAATATTATCGGGTGCTTGGATTCTTCATGCATGACTGCATTCTCAAGATGTCCATGCATTCTTATAACACCTGACTGAAGTATCGGACTGAGACTATACAGAGAACTACTCCGTTTAACTTTGTAAAGTTGACAATTCCTCTGGGAACCTCATCCTTTGAGAAAAGCGTATGATCTCCAGTTCACTTTCCTCTGCCTCATCTAATGAAAGATAGTTTTTATCCATATTGAATTGTAACTTATGCATGTTTTCATCAATAATAGCTTCTAACTGACACTGGTTCAATTCAGAACAGGCGAGAGTGTCTTTCAATTGTTTTCTTTTTTCTCAAGGTCCAGCAGTATTTTCTTCAGCCTAAGGATCCAAGCCACAGCTTTCTGCAGACGCATCCAAGATGAGTAGTAATAAGATGCATTACAGCAATAGATCCCTCCTGAATTTGAACCTGTAATGCATTAAACAAGACACTTTCCTTGATTTCTGGGTCTCAAGATGGAATCTTTCCCAAACCAGTTGGGCTGTTTGGCCACTCCTCCTATGGTCTAATAACAAAGGGAGGGCCAGATTCCCACATCTGATCCTTAAGTAAAAGATACACCTTTAGCCCCCGAGGCAAGATCGGCTGGATTATTTGAAGAATTTATCAGACACTCTATTAGCAACAATGCACTTAAATCTTGAGGACTCATTTTGAATGTATTTCAGCACAGCAGTGCTGTCAGTCCAAAAAAATAGAATCTTGCAATTCCATCTTTAGATCTCTTTTCCATAACTTGTCCATTCGACTGGCAAGAGTGGCAGCTGTACATTCCATGCGGGGAATGGTGGTAAATTTCAGTGGTGCTACTCGAGACTTACTCAGCAAGAAAGCAGAATATACAATCTGTTGATGTTATGGAGAAGCAGGTAAGACACAACGCATAACCTCCCTCACTGGCATCTGAGAAATGGTGCAACTGAGCAGACATAACTTCTCCAAACTCTACAGGTTTCAAACATCTTTTTGTCTCAAATTCCTCCAAGCCATGGAGATCTTCTAGCCAGTTTCTCCATCTTTGAGCATACCTGATGGGTATAATACTATCCCATCCAATCCCATCCCTGACAGGTCTTGAAGAATCTTCTTTGCAGAACGAACTACTGGAGACAAAAATCCAAGAGGATCGTAGATGGCACCGATCACAGAAAAAATCCCTCTTCGGGTAAGAGGTCCATCTTTAACCACTACCTTGAACTAAAGGTGTCTGATTCAGCATACCACCATACACCTAATGCTCTTTCCACCGGAAATATATCATGGTTCAAGTCTGGGTCCTTTACCTCTTTTGTATGACACTCAACACTCCACGACTGTTGTTCATCCATTTGGTCAAATGGAATCCACCATAAGCACACATTGCAAGGAGTTCCTTATATAATTGTACAGCATCAGATTGTGTGGGCACTGAAGGCAATCATCTACATAGAAGTGATTAAGGATGACATCAGCAGTCCTAGAATTAAACAGATCTCTGTGATCCCCTACACATTTCCCAAGCACATAATTAGAACAACTTGGAGATGAGGAAACGCCGAACAGATGTACAACCATTCTGAATTCTTCCAAGTTCTTACTGATGTTGCCCTTTGTCCACCACAGAAACCTTAAAAAGTCACAGTTTTCTGCAGGTACCTTTGCCTGATAGAACATGGATTCGATGTTGGCCATTAGAGCAACAGATTCCATTCTGAATCCTGTAAGAACACTTATTACGGTGCTGGTTAGGTCAGGTTCTTGTAGAAGTTGCCCATTCAATGATACTCCCTGAAATGAGGCACTACAGTCAAAAACAACCCTGATCATCTTCTTTTTTGGATGATAAACCCCATGATGAGGTATATACCACAAGTATCCATCATTCCTCTCAAGTTCTTCTGCAGGTACTTTTTTAGTGTATCCTTTAGAAATCACATCTTCCATGAAAGCAGTGTAATCTGCCTGAAATGAAGCATCTCTTATAAATTTCCTTTGTAGGTTCAGAGCCCGCTGTTCTGCAACTCCTTTGTTATTTGGCAGGACCACATCATTATCCCTGAGCGGCTAGCCAATGCAATAATGACCATCTACCAGTTTTACAGACTGAGACACAAGATCCATAAACTGGTTATCTTCTTTAGACATTCCTACCAGTTCATCTAGAGCATTCTCAGGGAAATCGGTCTTAAACTGCTGTTTCCAATGCTCATCCAATTTCAGAACTGTTTACAGTCATGTGAGGTTGGTCATTACAAAAAGTTGCACTCCTTTCCATTCCTTTGAGTGGTTCATTCACTGTCCATTCAAGCATGGTTTTTACCGCATATGGTCCATTTTTCTGGCTGCGAATAATTTGCCATGGCTCCAGAGCCTCTGGCACATTGGCTCCAATTAAGAGCTGCTTCAATCGAGGACAAGTGTATAAGATTTAAATAAGGCCATCGAACAAGATCGGGAATATTAGATTTAGATATTGGCATACTTTTCTGCGTATACACTTCAGGAAGTGCACAATAATGAGTCTGATCCAATCCAGCAACTTCTATATCCTTGAGAACATAGCTGCAAACCGAATTATCTTGATTCATGGTTTTAAGGAAGATATTACTTTTTTGCCCGACAGATTAATCTTATTCATGAGGCTTTCAGTACAGAAAGATGCTGATCTGCCAGGATCTAAAAAGGCATAAGTCTCCACAATCTTGTTTCCATTCTTAGATTTAACACATACTAGAAGAATGGACAAGGCACAAGAATCTTCACCGGTCCCAGTTAAACTATTGGACTGAATAGAGACTAATGCACTACCCACTGCTTGCTTTGGTTCCTCTGGCCTTTCTATTTTTTCTCATTGGAAAACATGAAGAATGCTTGGGTGCTTAAAACCGCACACTTTACAGACCTACACACAAACAGCCACAACAGATTCCTTTCTTCTTCAAAAAATAACTTTTTTCCTCAATGAGTTTTCTTAGAAAGTGTGGAACAAGAATCCAAAATATGTTCTTCAACACAGCAAAGGCAGGTTGTGATTATTTCCTTATTAATTTTCCGTACATCTTCTGTACCACGTGCCACAATGACGGTGGAGGCGAAACTACTTCCCCTAATCTTAAACAATCTTATTAATTGTCCTTCGACCTCCACTAAGAGGTGCTTCTTGGATGTTTCCAAACACAGGATCTGAAGCAATTTTCACTTGCTTCTCATTAAATTCACAATATCTTTAAATACTGATTGGTTGTTACATTTTTCCTGCAAATCACATGCCACCACTCTCCATTCATCTCTGAGCTTAAAGGTCAACTTTGAAAGAATAATTTGCATGTTAGTAGCCAAGTTTAACTCATTTAACAAATGTCTTCCATGGCACTGCAACAAACTAAGAAAAATACAATAATCTTGTAATGCCTTTGTGTCCTCAGACTTTATGGCTTTCCAAGAGAGCACTTTGTCCATGTATCCTGCAAGTTATTTTCAGCTCATTCCCAAAATGTTCCTTAAGCAAAGCCTTGGCTTTCAAATAAACCTGTGTGGGGGACATATGCTGACAGCCTCTGACTAGCTCTTTAGGTTGACCTTGGGTATATTGCTCAAGAAAATAGAAACAGTCACCATAACTGTTTGCTTTTTTTTTCCATAACCTCCTCAAATGAGTGTATGAAGTATTGATATTGCAAAGGATCTCCATCAAAGGATGGAATTCTTTATGAGGAAGTGATGAGGTAATGTGTACTATCATGGCAGCAATTTCATTTTGTTTTTCAATAAGATGCAGTATGTTTCCTTATTCCCTATTAGTTGATGATTGTTTTGAAACAGGTACATTTTCACTGCTGCAGTTGCCAGGTGGCTGTACATTTATTGGTGCAGTTGACTGTAATGATGTTATTATTTGAACTCATTTGTTGTAGCACAGAGTGAAGCTGAGAATTACTTATGATCCTTTCATTCCTTCTCGCAGATTGTATCAAATGGTTAACAGGCAGAGGCAGTGACACAGCATGTGTGTAATCTTGAACTGAAGCCACTGCTATTTCTGCAGTAGGATTAGAGGAAATCATTCCAGTATTCTCTGTTTTTGACTCCTTTACTTTCAATTGTACACATTGTTCTGATTCAGCAGACCTGTACACATTAACTCAAGCCTTGGATGCAGCTATTTTAGTTTGAAGCTCAATTTGTTCCTTCTTCCTTAAACATTCTTCTTCATCCACCTTCTTCTCCATGCATGTGCAATTAGACCCCTGCAAATGATCCAGAATCCAGCAGCACGTCTGGTCTTTAATCAACCAAAGAGAGCGCATGTTACACCACTCCTAGTCTCTCTCCACTGGCTGCAGGTTAATGCACGTATCAAATTCAAGGCTCTGATGCTGTCATACAGAACAGTCACTGGGTCTGCTCCAGCATACCTAAAATAATTTCTGCAGAGCTACGCACCCACTAGAAGCCTGCAGTCGGCCAAGGAACGTCACATTGTTGTACCAACACAAAGAGGCACCAAAACACTTTCCTGGACTTTCGGCTTCATCATACCACTTTGGTGGAATGACCTTCCAAACTCCATCCGTGAAGCTAAATCACTTTCTGTCTTCAAAAAAACGACTAAAAACAAATATTTTCCATGAGCACTTAACCAGTCACTAATTTAATACAAAAAATAAAAATTAAAAATACAAATTCTTGTTGCACTTTAATCTGTTTTAAATACTATACTGATGCTAGTGAAACTTTGTAATATGACACTTTTTCGTACCACTGTCTCCTTAAGATGATTCGCTTATGTTTTTCCTCTTTTGTAAGTCGCTTTGGATAAAAGCATCTGCCAAATGAATAAATGTAAATGTCCACCGCATGCTACTGTTGTAACATTTGCTGACTGGCCAATAGAGCCGCCATTTCAGTCTCAGCTTGAAAATGGGCAGATGATGTAGATGGCCTACAAGATTATGAACCATAAGAAGAGGTCCTTTTGCTTGATTTCTTGCTGCATACATTTGAGATACGATTAGTTGGTTTTATCTCATCCGCAAGATACTCAAAATTCACCATATTACATTCCTCACTTTGATTTGGAACATTCTGTGAATTTGCCCAAGTAGAGGTTGCATCAACAGGCAATTAACCATTAAAGAGAGAAAGCCCTGGCTGAACACCCATGTTCACTGTCTGTGTTCCATCCATCGCAGGAAGAGAAGACAGAAGATGTTCATTACTTTGTGCAGTATCTGCTGCTGTAGTTTGAGTCGGTGATTTTCTCTGATATTCTAAATTCAGACAGCCATTGCACCACATCTTCCACAAAACCTTTATTGTCCCGGGAAACTGAGTCAAACCATTCATTTTGCTTCATTTGTTCCTCAACAGGAAGTAAAGGAAGTACACCTTCATGCAACACAGTGGCATCATCTTTCAAAACTTCAGTGTTTCCAACAGTGAATAAACCTTGGATGAATTTTCATCTTTCTTCATGAGTTCTTTCATCGATGCAATCACAATTTTCATTTTATTCACTTTGGATTTACGTTCCTTTTGCAGCGATTCAACTTTTGCCTCCCAAACCTTTGCTGTGAGCTTATGCTCCCTTTTGCTTTCCATAACATCTGCCTCATCTTCCTCCATTTTACCTCATAAAATGCAATTCAACTGCACATACAGCTTCCAACACCAATCCATCTAATCACATGAACGACACATTGTGCAAATCACAGCGCTGCGTGTCCTGTCACAGCACACCTCATAAACTCTGAATTTCCAGTCCACCGTTATTCATCCAAACATCATCAGATCAACGGTACACATATATCACGGCAATTATAGCATCTCCAATGGACAAGCAGCAAACAGATAAAAATAATAATCTGGTTCACATACCGCTTCTAATGCTGTGCATCTTGTGTCTGCTTTTCCTCTCGCAATCCACGACTGCATTCCAGTGTGGCACATGAATGGAATTCCACTGAAGGCGAAGCGATTTCTGTTGACTAATATTAATGACATCCAGTAGCCACTGAGAGGCTCGGTAGTGGGACAATTTCCTTGACTCGTTTGCGATCGCTCTTCTTTTCAATGAAATGCAAAGCTGTTGTCTTTCTTGAGTTACATTTTATTGTGATGAGGCATATGAAACATGCAGTGCAAATAAAAAACACAGTCAAATACAGTCAACAGAAAGTTAGCTTTCCAACTACTCACCCCTCCCCCAACACCAAACAACCACAAAAGGGTCATAATAAAGGAAAAGAAATTGTTCACCTGTGCCCACGTTACAGTAAATAACCAATGAAAAATAATAAATTACTGCTCCTACAGTAGGAGTACTGCATTAAATAGCCTACAGCATAAACCCCAAGTTATATGATCAGCATACCTCGCAAGGCTTCCATCACAGGAAGAATGCTTTCAGACCACTGGTGAGCAGCAATAGCAGTGTAGATCCCTGGGAAGTCTCGCTGCCATATACACTGTCCTACTGCCCATATAGCTGCCAACTCTGGGTTTGCCTATAAGACCAAAACTCAATCAGAGCTCTCAATTTGATTTTTGCCTTACATTAGAAACCAAAATAAAACTCACTGTCTTGATTGCTTGGGGTATCCGCTTCCAAAGATATCTGGCATTGTTCCTGTATGAATGAATAAGATTTATGATTTGATTTATGACAACTGTTAATATGAAAGTAAATTAACAACAATTTCATTATATGTGAATATACTCACATGTCATTGTGCAGTAGATAGAGGACCAATAACTGTGAATACACCTGAGGTGTTGCAATGCCACCAGGAGCCTGAGATGCAATGTAACATGTTGGATAAAATGAAGATGACATAGCCTACATTTTATATAAATACACACTGAGACAGTCACGTAAAGCCAAGTTTGAATACTTTCATGTGCAATACATGAGTCTGCCCAAAGGAATATATTAAAACTACACGAGCTTCCACACACTTAAATCCACATTTACACACAAACTCAAGGATGTCCCACGAGCACATGACAACATTGAAACAGGTAGGCCTAAGAGTCCATTTTTACTATCGTACATCTTCTGTAGTCTTACTAATACAGTTTAATCAATAAAATCAACCAGTACAGCTTTACATGAGTAGTGAAATTTCACTGACACCTCCAGCTGGAACTCTTCAGCAGTAGGTACTAAACCTCACTCAAAAAGCTTAAGAATAAATGCAAAAAAAAAAAAAGATCCACCTCTGTCTGTTTTTACCTCCAGCTCCTGAGTTTCGAACTGCAGCAGCAGCTTTTCATCAAGTTCAGCCATCATGACAGACACGGGCATCTTTCACAGAAGCTTCAATGCTAACGGCTAGCAGCTAATGAAAACAAACCGCTTCAGCTTTGGCTCTGCGACGCCACACCGCCACCTGCTGGACTGGAGTGCAAACAACACCGACTTGCGTTCTGACACAAGCACAACTGTGGAGACTGTCCTCTCCGCAGACTGTAGCGCGATGACGTCGATTTCCGTGACGTACTGGATGTTTTCAATGTGCACGCGCACATCTACATAATATATTAGATTCTCTTCACAATATTATGTTATTTAGTGTTGTCAGTATGACATATAGCCTATACGCAATTAAGTTTGACAGGTTATATTAGCCTAGTGGCTAACAAAAAGTTAGTAGTTTAACTTCTGCCGGTAGACGTCTGTCTGTTTAAGCTTCAGTGTTTAAATTCATCCATATAATAAATGTTATTTTCACTCAAAGTTTGTTGTTTATTTTAAAGACTGGTTATATGCATTGTTTTGTATTTTATCGCCATGAAACTGCTCTACAGGTGCCGTATCGTGATCGACCACTGCAGGATACATAAATATTATTTTTTGTCTTGTCATCTTAACCCTTGTGCGTCAATTAAAAAAAAAGTTACTCAGAGGTCCTTAGAGGACAAAAATGTCCACGTCAAAAAAACTGCCATAATAATATTATATATTAATATTATTTTCCACTTTCAATGAGTTAATTTTTTAACCAACATCAGTTCTGATCATAGTTACTAAATATTCATTCATTTTCAGGATTTTAATGCCAGTTTGTTTACATAATGCCACTGTTGTTTTTTACACACACACACACACACACACACACATTTCTCAATACACACATACAAAACTCTTTGACATCCATACATACACACCCACACAATTTTAGCTGCATCATTTATTCAATTGGCCTGCAGTGCTCTATAATACAGCAAACAGAAAATAGGAAAAAAGAATGTATTTGCTCCATTGGCTAAACATGAGAAAAATGGCGCCATCTGGTGCAAATATAAAAAATAAAAAAATACATTTTGAAGCCAGGGCAGCAAACAGTTATGAAAGCATAATATCATAGGATCCATGATTTTATGCTTTATGCACTGGGATCAAATATTGCTGTTTTAATGGGTTTTAATGGGGACATTTTTGTCCTTAAGGTTCTGAGTGTTACTATGTTGTGTACACAGTGTATTATAGATGTATTATAGGAACTGAGGTTGAAATATCAAAATTCCCCCAAAAATACACACCTTTGGCAAAATTTATGCTGTTGGAATTAACACAGCCAAAATGATCGAAAAAACAAAAATGAAAAAGACAAAAACATCCCGAAGGTCGCACAAGGGTTAGGTAAGTAAAATTTTATAACAATAAATGTGTTGTGAATAATCCACGTAACTTCGTTTTGGAAATAAAAATCTACTAGCCTACACATTTTTATTTGTCCATTATGTTTTGCTGTCCAAAATGTAAGGTTGAGAGACTGAACATACAGTATCTATCTGTAACTGTATAATTATTCTCTTGTCGTGTAGAAGCAGTCATTGGCGTGTAATAATCATTCATGTATGAATAAAATAAAAGCTTTACATTTCTCTGTGATATACGTGACAGAGTATAAGACATGTTACACTAAAATAAGATTTTAATCCCAAATCAAATTAAAGAAGAAATAGGACTGTGTATGTTCTCAAAACAGAATCAAACAAATGATAATTAAAAAAAAACATGTAGGCTAATAGTCATCCATACCAAACAAATTCACTCCAAATACTCAGCAACCTCTCATAATCTTTAGAAGACTAAAATCCCTGATGCCCAAAAGTCATTATACGCTAATATATATATATATATATATATATATATATATATATATATATATATATATATATATATATATATAAAAGTTTAAGGAAATACAGTCATTATTGCACATCCAGTATATCACGGCTCAGAATGTTTTATATCCTAAATCCAACATGGATTTAATCCACTATGTAATGCAGCAAGGACCTCTTGGAACTGTCTATGGTGAATCAACTGAGATGGAAGAATCTCATTTAGCCAGGTCCTTGCAGAATGTCATGTAAAATTAAGTAGTTTCAACGGGACTGATTTCTGTTGTTCAATGGTTTGTGGTCAGCCATGACAATATAGTTAATGTTAACAACAAAATGCTAATATGAAAAAAAATATGTTGTCTTCATTTCTCCACAGACTCCACAATGAATTATTGGCAAATTTTAAAGGTGCACTTAGTAATTTTTAACTCATTAAAAAAGTTTTACTCCTAAAGAAATTAATTGTAATTTTGAAACATGTATACAATCATGACCACTCTCATGAGATGAGGACTCCAGTCATATCAGTAACTTTATGAAAGCTGTTTTTATTCTATATGGGGCAGGGGTGCCCTCATGGGGGCTGCCATTTTAGAATCACATGACCAGCTGAATACTACTCGCTTAATATCAGTAACCGTCTTGTTATTGGACACTTTCACTTTTGGATTAAATGAATCATGGCTGATTGTGAATAGTGAATTTCTACAATGGCATCTTTAACTGAAAACTATTGATTTTGAATGATGTTGCATCCAGACCGCTAGGTGTCACTGTAAGTCCAAGATGACACAAACAAAAATTTACTGAGTGCACTTTTAAAGAAACCACAAAGTCTAGTGTCAGAGCAGTTGAAAAAGATTTTGACATATATGTCCGTCTCCTACAGATACAGACCCATAATGGCTTGCAATCATTTAAATGCTACAAATACTCTTCCTGCAGACTGCTAAGGCCACACACATCTCAAATTAATTGCTTTGTTCAAGGGACATTCAAGAACAAGCACCTGTAACTGAATTCACTAAACTTAAAACAAAATGATAATAATAATTAAAATATATATATACAGAGATATTCAAGATTAAATAATGATGACAGTTTTCCTGCTCATCCATAATTTTAGAACATATATTTTTGATATATCCACCTTTTTTCTGAATGCAGAAGTGTTCCACGATTCGACAGTTTTCAATTTCCGGTCTCCAGTGTTTTCACTCGTATCAGCGTAAATTCTTATGTAATGTAATGTTTAAGGTATTACATTTGTAAAAATTGTCAAAAAACATGCCAATACTTCACAGAGTCAAGATGACCGTTTTTTTATTGACAGTGCCTCTCCTGAACGTGTAGATGACATGAAGCGATGGGCCGAGGTTAGTTATGTTGATATCCTTAATTATTCTGAGCTGTTACGACAGACAGCATTTGCACAAGTTGAGCCTGAAATTTATTTTTACTCCAAGTAACACTTAAATGGTTGTTGTTCTCTTCTGGATCGCTCATTTTGGCAGTTTTTACTTGGCGTCTCAAGACCAGAAATACAAAACAGGGAATTAGAATCATCATGGCGCCGCCCAGTGGTTGCTCAGGAAAACTGTGGATAGATACATGAATAAAATAGTAGACTTGGTACTCCTTTCCCAATAACAATTGAACTTAGCGGTTAAGAGCGATTTTTATTTTTTACATGCGTTAACCAAAACGGCACTTAACATGATTGCTTTAAGTGCTACTTAAGAGAGACAATGTCCATAAACGTGAAGTGCTGAAATGTGACCATATAGTGCTGCTCTTCATTGCAACTTCATTATATTTGTGCGCAACTTTAAAAACGTTTGTAATTTAGCTCGCTGGAAATATTGAAAAATATTTTCTTAAATGTATTCACCACATAATTGCATTTTGTTTTGCAATCGTTTTGTGCAGAATGATATATTTATTTTACACAATCACTGCTTCGTTCATCAGATGCGCATTTTAAAATTTCGTTTTTAAAAATTTGTTCTGTGGGTCGAGATTAAAACTTCAAGGATCAGTGAAGACAGCGGAGACCCTGTGTATGGTCCTGCTAATGACAACAAGCATTAATTGAATACAACAAGATTCATCATGCTACTGCAGAGCGCAAAATAAGGAGACGTGGAAGCTGAGCTTTATGGATACTATAACTTTATTTGTATACTTATTAATTTATCTGTTCACCCAATATTGACTAGCCATTTTCTAGAGTTGGGGTACTCGAGTGAGTCCAGTTTTAATGGACTCGGACTTGTCACGGACTCGGATGCATTTTTTCTCAGACTTGACTCAGACTCGAGCCTTTTGGACTTGGGATTTGTACATTCTGTGTATTTGATACTGCGCATCAGTTTTCACACGTATACAGGTGCATCTCAATAAATTAGAATGTCGTGGAAAAGTTCATTTATTTCAGTAATTCAACTCAAATTGTGAAACTCGTGTATTAAATAAATTCAATGCACACAGACTGAAGTAGTTTAAGTCTTTGGTTCTTTTAATTGTGATGATTTTGGCTCACATTTAACAAAAACCCACCAATTCACTATCTCAAAAAATTAGAATACATCATAAGACCAATAAAAAAAAAACATTTTTAGTGAATTGTTGGCCTTCTGGAAAGTATGTTCATTTACTGTATATGTACTCAATACTTGGTAGGGGCTCCTTTTGCTTTAATTACTGCCTCAATTCGGCGTGGCATGGAGGTGATCAGTTTGTGGCACTGCTGAGGTGGTATGGAAGCCCAGGTTTCTTTGACAGTGGCCTTCAGCTCATCTGCATTTTTTGGTCTCTTGTTTCTCATTTTCCTCTTGACAATACCCCTTAGATTCTCTATGGGGTTCAGGTCTGGTGAGTTTGCTGGCCAGTCAAGCATACCAACACCAACCAACTTTTGGTGCTTTTGGCAGTGTGGGCAGGTGCCAAATCCTGCTGGAAAATGAAATCAGCATCTTTAAAAAAGCTGGTCAGCAGAAGGAAGCATGAAGTGCTCCAAAATTTCTTGGTAAACGGGTGCAGTGACTTTGGTTTTCAAAAAACACAATGGACCAACACCAGCAGATGACATTGCACCCCAAATCATCACAGACTGTGGAAACTTAACACTGGACTTCAAGCAGCTTGGGCTATGAGCTTCTCCACCCTTCCTCCAGACTCTAGGACCTTGGTTTCCAAATGAAATACAAAACTTGCTCTCATCTGAAAAGAGGACTTTGGAACACTGGGCAACAGTCCAGTTCTTCTTCTCCTTAGCCCAGGTAAGACGCCTCTGACGTTGTCTGTGGTTCAGGAGTGGCTTAACAAGAGGAATACGACAACTGTAGCCAAATTCCTTGACACGTCTGTGTGTGGTGGCTCTTGATGCCTTGACCCCAGCCTCAGTCCATTCCTTGTGAAGTTCACCCAAATTCTTGAATCGATTTTGCTTGACAATCCTCATAAGGCTGCAGTTCTCTCGGTTGGTTGTGCATCTTTTTCTTCCACACTTTTTCCTTCCACTCAACTTTCTGTTAACATGCTTGGATACAGCACTCTGTGAACAGCCAGCTTCTTTGGCAATGAATGTTTGTGGCTTACCCTCCTTGTGAAGGGTGTCAATTATTGACCTGTCAGATCAGCAGTCTTCCCCATGATTGTGTAGCCTAGTGAACCAAACTGAGAGACCATTTTGAAGGCTCAGGAAACCTTTGCAGGTGTTTTGAGTTGATTAGCTGATTGGCATGTCACCATATTCTAATTTTTTGAGATAGTGAATTGGTGGGTTTTTGTTAAATGTGAGCCAAAATCATCACAATTAAAAGAACCAAAGACTTAAACTACTTCAGTCTGTGTGCATTGAATTTATTTAATACACGAGTTTCACAATTTGAGTTGAATTACTGAAATAAATGAACTTTTCCACGACATTCTAATTTATTGAGATGCATCTGTATGTCTTATTCTGGCTGAGAGCAGCAGCGCGCACTCTTTCAAAGTACTTTTTTAACTCTCTCTCCCGTGCGCCCGTGCTGTATGTGTGTGCGGGAAAGAGATCACCATTCACCACACGTGCTCTGCCGCTCTCATCCAGAAATATCAATAACGTAAGTACACTTTTAAAAAGTACATTCCCCAACTCTGCAAATTATTAAATAGAACAGGCTTTATCAGACTCACGCTTACTACACAAAGTCATTTCGACCTGAAAATGTTGACTATATAGAGACAAAATAAATATTAGGGATAATTAAACTAATATGATGGATGAAATAGACCATGATGGAAATTGTACAACTCAGTCCGTCACATATTTGTAGCGCAATCTCTGTGTGTTACCTGTAAAACTGGCACTTCCGTTTCAATGGCAAAAAAGTCAGAAAATATAAGAACACAAATGAGGGGAGAAGTCTCATCCATACTAAAAATAATGTGAAAAGAACGAAACGTCAGCCCAAGGTGAGTTTGATCTTGACTTAAGGGAAGTAGGCTTCACCTGGACACAGCAGGAGGCCTGAAAAGTGTGAAGTGAAGTTCTGTAGTATATATATAAAAAAATGTCATGCGATCTGATCTTTTCTGTTTTTATTTTATGTTGTTGTATTTAATTTTATGGGCATTTTAAATGTTTTAATATTACCATTTATTAAATGTTTTAAACACATTAAATGTATTTAATGAATTACATTAAATGTATTTCACCCATAATTTTAGTTTCACTCGACACGTGACCTGACAACTGGTAAAATCGCACGCGGCGTATGTGCAGCCAAGACGGTGCTCGCATCGCGGTTTCATCATGATTAAGAACGTCATTAAGTCAAGTCACCCACATTATGTCTCTCACAGTTTACTAAAACAACATATAAAAATTAAAATTCAGAAAAATGTTATTAATATTGGGCTATTAAGTCTTTTTAGGTGTAATGTATCCACACAGTAGAAAAGGCTATTTGTAAATTAAAAAAAGCTAAAATGTGGTTAGATAGTGAAAAACAAAATATAAAATATAATATACATTTTCACAAACTATATATTGCAGAAGTCTGCATACCCCTTTTGTTTGAGGCCTATATGTTTTCATACACCTTTCGGAATGTATGCAAATTTAAGAGATAAAAGATTATATATTTTATGTAGTACTGCCCTTACACTTACACAAATCATCCTGTTCAAAAGTTTGCATCCCCTTGTTTCTTTGTTTTTATGTTGACTTCTTGAGCATCAGTGAATGTTTGCACCTTTTGTAACAGCTGTGTGTGTGTGTCCATCAATAGTATCTATATCATATAGCCACTGTTGAGAAGAACTCAAATGTGAAGAAGATTCTGGGAAACCAAAGAATGTATAGTAATTTTCTTAAGAAAAGTGGGCAGCTTCACAGCTCAGGACAAAGCAGGGACTCATGAACTATTATTACACAAACAGTCATTAATCATTGAGAAAGCAACACACCATATTAAAGGGTTTGATCTCATGCCAGTAGCTCTAAAGCTCGCGTGTAGTCTGTCTCATGAACGCGCACAGGAGATCAACAGTCGGTGAAGATTTTCACTTAATAATACATCAGATTTCGGTTTGTTTCTCACCAAACCTTATCGTATTCCTTCAGAACAAGACATGAGTCGCATACAATAATTTGTTAGACTTCTGAAGTATATTTTGCATCCTTTTGAAGCTTGAAGAAGTGGTCACCATAAACTGCCATTGTGTGACATCACTGAGCAATTTATTAATTTTTTTTCACAATTTGTTCCTTTGTGTTAAGAAAAAGAAAGAAAATCATATGGAGTTATAACAACACAGGGGTGAGTAAACAATTACTGAATTTTCATTTTTGAGTGAACTAATCCTTCAAGAACCAAGGGAATGTAAACTTTTGAAGCGGATAATTTGTTTAAATTCAGTTATTATATTTGTCTTGTGGAATATACAGTGTGTGAGTATCTGTTGTCAAATAGCTTCTTCAAGGTAGTGCTAAAAAAAATGTATGATACCTCTTATTTTTTTAAACAATAACACATGGATGCATCAGGGTTTTAGGTGCACAAGCAGTGCATAGAACTGCCCCATGTTTTCCATGAATTAACAATCATGTCCATGTATTAGTTTTTTTTTTTTTTTTTTTTTTTTGTTTGTTTTTTTTTGAGTGAAGGGGAAAAAGCAACAAATAACTGAAATGTCAACAGAATGCAATAAGAAGTGTGTTGAAGGACAGTTTTGTCTTCATACACCTAAAGCATATGCTTTCATTCTGAAACCACTTTGAAGTCTGTTCAGCAGCATACTAGTAAAAAAAAAAACAATTTTGACAATTGTGTTTTCTTAGTTGTGAAGTGTAAAATAAGCTTAAAATATTGATGTTGAGTTTATGGTTACAATTTTAATTCAGATTCATAAACAGATACATTCGGACTCGACTCGGACTCGGCCTGTTATGGACTCGGTCTTGAGTCTGACTCAGCCCCTCTTGAACTCGGACTCAATTGTTTAAAGACTCAGACTTGACTCGGACTCGACTAAGGTGGACTCGAACCCAACACTATTAAAGACATTACAAAAAACATGTCTTTTAAAGAGAAAATAAGGCTTCAACTTCATAGTTTTACACTTGTGCTCATCTTCTAACTACTTGAAAGACTTCAGAAGACATGACAACGTTTCCTGACAGGAACATAGTGAGCAACGATGCTCCTGGTTTTTACGGTGTATTCTGGATGTTTTTAGTGAGCAAACATTTCAGTGCACTGGAACGATTTTGTGATTTAGACAGCCCTAGAAATGGTCAACACCATGATCAGTGCCCTGACCACTGAACTGGGGAGCTGATTGAGATGCACCCAAAGGTAAAACAATGTGTACTTACCGTCTTTCATGAGGGAATGAACTACAATCCCACTAAGCATTGTGAATGACATAATCGAATAAAAAATTATTAAAAAAAGAATGAATAAAAACTATTGATTGAAAGTTGTTGATTATAGCCTAAGTATAGAAAGAATATTTTTTAATTTTGTTGCAAAACATTCAGATATTTACAAATATTTGAGTAGTTTGCTAGTGTAGGAAGACCAACTCGATTGCATCATTCACAGTATGTCATGGTAGTAGGTGGCTGCTGCAGCGCTTGTTTGGCATGTTTTGTTGATCGCAATTCTCTGATTGGTTGATATTTCTCTTCATGTTCATGGGTAGTGTGAATTATTACTATTAAACGTGATTTTAAAAAAAATGTAAAAACAAACATGAAAAAACGCAGACTGATGGCTTCAACAGAAGCATATGCTATCGATTAACAACCTTGGAGCTCACAGTAAGCCTTTATTTAAAGGTTTATAAGTTATCATTAAAAATGAATGGGATTTTACTTCTGGATACTGACTGTTTTGTACAGAGGTATTCTTTGCTTTTGTATTATGTGAAAACTCTACAAGAGCTCATTGCTCTTCATAGAATTTTGTGTGGTCAAATTTGATTGATCGTCTTGATAGTGCTGGTCAGCTCTAGCTCACCAGCTTTATGTCTAGTAAGAAAGGTGCAGTATGTCTAAAAATCCCTATCTTGTAATCCACCTTTCATAACACCACAATGTATTTAGAAACATACCTCCTAAATCAAATCGTTATTGTGAAATTTGGCCTGTAACTGTCTCATCTATGTTAACGCATGGAGAGCACACTTGGAACATAATGCACGTTATCTGCATATTTGAAACAATCTAAAGTAAAAACAAGTGATACTGAGACACTGGAGTAAAGGTTATGAATAGCAATTTACACTTTATTAGTACTCTCCTTCTTTTCATTTTATAGTTCTCCATTCTTATACAATCACATGGTAGAGATTTCACAGAGAGTTTTCACAGTGATAGTGCTCGTCCCAGTCTAATAAACATTTAGATCAACTTACAGTCTGACCTGTCTATATTTAGATTTAATCACTGAGAACAACAACAGATCACCAGCATATGAAACTTATTACAGTCTCAGCCTTAGTGTGAAAGGTAACCTATTATGTCTGAAGAAGACATTGCATTGGATTACCCTCTTGAATCAGAATTTGTTCAGAATTTTAAAGAAGCTCAAGGTAAGGGGGACTCCAGATATGTGCAAACCCTTCTCAGAGAAGCAAGCAAAGAAAATCCGAATATCATCATCGAGTTGTCAAATGATGATTGGATGAAAGACCCTGATGTGGAGCTCCCCCCAGCTGTACTGCTGGGTAAGTACAAAACAGACAAGCTCAAATAGGTGATGCTTAAAAGTAGGGGATGAAATACAGTGCTTGATTGAGGTTTCTCCATATTTTTGTTTTTGTTTTAAACTTATATAACAATATAAAGTAGATCTTTTTTTATAATCAATTGATGCACTAAACCACTGTAACGAGGTAATGTGGGCAAGGAGGAGGCGGGAACCGGCTAAACAGTCAACGTAAAGTTTAATGATAAAACTCAACATAAAACAAACATAAACAAACACAGGCACACATGCAACGGAGCTGCGTGCGTCTCTCTCTCTCTCTCTCTCTCTCGAAATGGTGCCTCCGGCTAGTCTTTATCTCCCTCCAGGCTGATTAGCCTGATTCAGGGCCGGCCGCATGTCCTAACGGCCCGGCCCCACCCTCCTCCTCGTCACACTCCTCCATCGCCCGACTCAGGCGGGGGAAACCCCTGGCATGATGCACTCCCCTCCCTTCCTTGAGGGGGGGCGTTGCTCTTCCAGCAGTGCCTGCCAGCAGGTCTTCCCCACCTTTTGGAGCTCTGGGAGAGACGAGGGGAGGGAAAAGGGAAAAAGAGAAATAGCGAGGCAGAGCGACAGAAAGAGAGAGAGAGAGAACTTGCTCGCCGGCTCCCGGACGCGCTGTTGCCTGGACCTCAACTGCTACTCCGCCCTCTGACGGACGCCAGCACGCTCCTCCCCCAGCGGACAGAACCGCTCCAACCCTTCTTCGGCAGATGGCAGCAGTTCCTCCGACTCTAAGCGGCTGGCAGCGACCCCTCCATCCCCAGGCAGACGGCTGCGGCTGCTCCGTTGGCGGACGGCAGCGGTGAGGACTCCGCGACAGCACATCCCTCCTCCCTCATGGGTTTCGGCACCAATGTAACAAGGTAAGGTGGGCAAGGAGGAGGCAGGAACCGGCTAAACAGTCAATATAAAGTTTAATGATAAAACTCAACATAAAACAAACATAAACAAAAACAGACACACATGCAATGCGGCCACGTGCATCTCTCTCTCTCTCTCTCGAACTGGCGCCTCCGGCTAGTCTTTATCCCCCTCCTGGCTGATTAGCCCGATTCAGGGGCGGCCGTGTGTCCTCACGCCCTGCTCCTTGTCACAACCACATACACTGGTGGCCAGAAGTTTGGAATAATGTACAGATTTTGCTCTTATGGAAAGAAATTGGTACTTTTATTCATCAAAGTGGCATTCAACTGATCACAATGTATAGTCAGGACATTAATAACGTGAAAAATTACTATTACAATTTGAAAAAAAAAATTAAGAACTTCTTAAACTACTTCAAAGTGTTCTCTTCAAAAAATCCTCCATGTGCAGCAATAACAGCTTTGCAGATTCTTGGCAATTTAGTTGTCAGTTTGTCCAGATACTCAGGTGACATTTCACCCCATGCTTCCTGTAGCACTTGCCATAGATGTGGCTGTCTTGTCGGGCACTTCTCACACACCTTACAGTCTAGCTGATCCCACAAAAGCTCAATTGGGTTAAGATCCATAACACTCTTTTTCAATTATCTGTTGTCCAATGTCTGTGTTTCTTTGCCCACTCTAATCTTTTCTTTTTGATTTTCTGTTTCAAAAGTGGCTTTTTCTTTGCAATTCTTCCCATAAGGCCTGCACCAGAGTCTTCTCTTTACTGTTGTACATGAAACTGGTATTGAGCAGGTAGAATTCAATGAAGCTGTCAGCTGAGGACATGTGAGGCATCTATTTCTCAAACTAGAAACTCTGATGTACTTATCCTCTTGTTTAGTTGTACATCTGGCCTTCCGCATCTCTTTCTGTCCTTGTTAGAGCCAGTTGTCCTTTGTCTTTGAAAACTGTAGTGTACATCTTTGTATGAAATCTTCAGTTTTTTCGCAATTTCAAGCATTGTATAGCCTTCATTCCTCAAAACAATGATTGACTGATGAGTTTCTAGAGAAAGCCACTTCTTTTTTGCCATTTTTGACCTAATATTGACCATAAGACATGCCAGTCTGTTGCATAATGTGGCAACTCAAAAACAAATACAAAGACAATGTTAAGCTTCATTTAATGAACCAAATACCTTTCAACTGTGTTTGATATAATGGCAAGTGATTTTCTAGTACCAAATTAGCAATTTAGCATGATTACTCAAGGATAAGGTGTTGGAGTGATGGCTGCTGGAAATGGGGCCTGTCTAGATTTGATCAAAAATGACTTTTTTCAAATAGTGATGGTGCTGTTTTTTTACATCAGTAATGTCCTGACTATACTTTGTGATCAGCTGAATGCCACTTTGGTGAATTAAAGTATGAATTTCCTTCCAAAACAGCAAAATTCATACATTATTCCAAACTTTTCGCCACCAGTGTAAATCAAAAATATTTTTTTGTTTTTTTTCCAATAAATAAATAGGCCTACATTTAAATCTTGCTACCCTTTCTGTCTTTAATGTTAAACCCAATAGTGCAAACCATTAACTTGAGTTTGCCATCCTTCTTTGCTTTGACATCTCACAGCATATCTGGAAATCCATAAAGTGTCATCAACTCATTGGGAGAGTCAAAATAAATCTTATAAACGTGTGCATTTCCCTCTGCTAAATGCAGCCACTAGTGTTTATAACTACAGTTCATTGTTTGAAATGTGAGGTCACATTAAGATGCAGCTAATGACAATGTGGCAGGTACCTTCACGACTGCATATGAACTGTCTATTATACATAATGCATGAAGCCTTGTGTTAGGCAGTCAATTGTCATAATAAAAGCTAAGAGTTTGTAGCAATAGAAAAAGAATGAAAGGAAAGAATGATGCCCTTTCACTCTCTCTGGAATTAGAGCTGACAGCTCAGGGCACTTTTGGAATTAAGGTCACATTGTAAAACACTGGTGTGGATCAGATTCCCAGGAAGACGTGTGGCCAGTCTGATTGGAGGACAATGCTGTCACACCTCATGATTTGTTGAAATGGAGGGTCTGATTCTATTTCTGGGTAATGCAGTGGTGATATCACCAGTAATGCTCTCCACTCAGCTGTGCAACTGGCATATTTATCGAACTGACCTCTCTGAAGTCTTTGTCTCTGCTGTGTTGTTGATAAAAACAATGATCAAGGCACTCTTGTCATGCAATTGCACTACATTGATCACATGTCATCTGTACTAAAAATACATGACGTAGAGCAACAGAGATAATATAAATAGGCATAAATACAGGCAGCTAAGAATCCAGAAGGAAAGTGGATAGTGTTGTCATTGCTAGCAATGTTCTCCCAAGGCAGTGGGATGTGTGTTGTGAGTCGTAAGGCCACATTCTTGACAGAGAGAAGGCGGTCGTCTTTAGAAAGTGATCAGAGGGTTGGGAAAGACAAGGTCAAGGGTTATAAACAACCAGGGAGGGACTTCCTTTGCCCCCCTGATCTGGATGCCCTGCTGGCCAACCACTGGAGGGACTTGCAGCATGGATTCAATGATCCAGATAAACTGAACAAGGTGCTAGAGTTTCAGAGTGATGAACTGCTGTGGACAGCTCAGAAACAAGGTTTGTTACATTTAGGCTTCATTTTTTTGCAAATTAATAATATGTATTATATGCAAGCAATTCATATGTACTTGTGTAGGTGCCTCTCACATATGAAAATATTCAGTAGCTGCACCTTAACGTGACCTCACATTTGAAACAGTGTAGGATGGATATAAAAAATGAATGTCTAATGATACAAAATTAATGTGAATGTTTGTTTAGAGGAACCTAAACAGACCTTATGTTGTGTTGTGTTTAGCACAATTGCATTGTTCTGAAGTTGTAGTTTGTACATTTAAAGGGTTTCAAAGAGGAACATTTAAAGGTGCATTCAGTATGACATCTTGGACTTACTCTGACACCTAGGAACCTTTCTCCCTTTTTCTCCCCAATTTGGCATGCCCAATTCCCAATGCGCTCTAGGTCCTTGTGGTGGTGTAGTGACTTGCCTCAGTCCGGGTGGCAGAGGACGAATCTCAGTTGCCTCCGCATCTGAGACTGTCAATCTGCGCATCTTATCACGTGGCTTGTTGAGCGTGTTACCGTGCCTAGCACGTATGGAGGCTCACGCTATTCTCCGCGGCATCCAAGCACAACTCACCACACGCCCCACCGAGAGCGAGAACCACAATATAGCGACCACGAGGAGGTTAACCCAATGTTACTCTACCCACCCTAGCAACCAGGCCAATTGGTTGCTTATGAAGCCTGACTGGATTCACTCAGCACACCCTGGATTCGAACTTATGACTCCAGGTGTGGTAGTCTTTACTTGCTGAGCTACCCAGGCCCCAATTGGTCATGTGATCTTAACATGGTTGATAACGACCAACTGTAAATATGAATGTCAAGTGGATGTGTATATGACATTTATGAGTGTTTTAATTGCCTTGGTTTAAAAAGCTGTTGAAAGGTTAGAAGAGTGCACAAATCCAGGATTCTACAATGGACAGCATGTCTGCTAGTAAACATCCCTCACATTCTCAATCATCTTACTTGAGACACACTGACATATTGGAGCTTTTGATGCCATCATAACAAAGCATACCTCTTCCAAAATAAGTTAAGCATGCTACTCTCTACAAGCCCTTTATCACTTGGAAAGCCCTTAGCTCATCATAGCATTGTGCTTTATACTGTCTGTGGGCAGATTCAGTATTACTGCAGTGAGGAATCTGTGTTGGGTTGACACTGGATTTCTAAGGGATTGAGGTCATCTTCTGTGCATATGAATGTCATGCATAGATCAATACTCATGGGCCTTGATTCCAGTAATCGTTTGGCTCTGTCTCCATGCAACACTTGAATGAGTCTTATGACTCATTCTGCAGATTCCAGTAAAGATTTTTCTGGTATGCCCTCAGAATGCCAAAAAATTATCTCATACAACCAAGAGATGATGCCATTTCACATAAATTCTTTGCTTTATTATAAATACATAAGTTGTTATGCTGCAGCCTATTGCTTTTTGGGCATATGTGGAAGTAAATTAGCATGTAAAATTTGATCTGTTTAAAAATACAGCATGTCATAAATGTCTGTGCAAAGACAGGTCTTTTATTAAAATAAAAAGAAAGGCAACAAATGGACAACAAATATTTGCAGCTCAAAGGATTTAGTGTATCTCATACATCAACTAAATATGGACCCAATAAGCTATGACATACTGGTGGAGATGGAATGGCTTTCTAAAAATGGAAGAAAAATGTGCTTAGAGCCATAAACTTATTTACTTGACAGCTTGAGCCATTTGAAAAGTTAGGAGGAGATGGTTAGAACTATGCACTTTGAGAATCTCTGCTCCACAGTTCAGCTGAATGAATGGCAGGACCTGCTAGATGATAACTGTGGGTCAGGGCAGGATCATTGGGAAAGAGCTCATCTGCGTTCCTTATGGCTCTATAGAGCTGTGGTAAAGGGAGACACCAGAGGGCTTCGTACCCTCCTTAAGAGGAACTATATTGATGTTGATGTGTTTTACAATGTGAGCAGGGAGGAACTTGAATGGCAAGCTTACCCTGACACCACTTTGGACCCTCAGGTAAAAAAGGCAGTTGCAGGACAGGAACTTTAGGTATATCAAAAATATAGTGAAAGAAACAGTTTATGTTATTGCTATGAATATTGTTTATAAAATCTTTTTTCTCAGAATCTGACCATAAAATAGGAATTCCATTTCATAAAAGCTTTATTATAATGTTATTTGTTTACATTAAACAATTTCAATGACATCAGAACTTATCATATAGAAGGATAATCCATGGTACTGTGCATTGTATAGTGCATCTGTATAGCATAGAAACAAAATATTGAATTTATTGAACCCCATTATATTTATACAGTATTGGAACCCAACAGTGGAAATATATATCTCCACCGTTAGCTTAATATATTGACATTAGCAAAGGACGTTATTGTGATACATTTGTTTGTGTTGGCAATTCTGGAGTTTTGTCAGGATAGGTTGAATATTGAGAAACAGTTAGTTGCCTAAATGGTTTTACGTATCAGGTGTTGAACTTAGATATACTCTAAATATTCCAATTCTGAGAACAGCTTTAATAGTCTGTCAATGTCCTTTTTCAGGTCTTTGGTCTTTGGAATATAAAAGAGAACTAACAAGCCCACTGTGTATCGCTGCTGCACAAGGTTTTACTGAATGTCTGCAGTACTTGCTGGAGCACCGCGCACATCCCAACCTTATTGCAGGAGGAAAAGCAGCACTTCATGAGGCCTGTGGAAACGCCAACACTGACTGTGTGGAGCTACTGCTGGAACATGGAGCTAACCCTAACCAGATGACAGAAGAGGGGCTGACTCCATTACATCTATGCAGCACACCACAATCAATACGGTATGAAATTAATCTAACATGTCCTGTAATAGAATACTTGAGATAGTATAATAAAAATATCATGCAAGATGTGTGTGTGTGTGTGTGTGTGTGTGTGTATATATATGTATATATATATATATATATATCTATACCTATAGATAGATAGATAGATAGATAGATAGATAGATAGATAGATAGATAGATATTTACATACACACACACACACTATTGTTCAACAGTTTAGGGTCACTTCATTTCATATTTTAGTAATCACAACTATGGAATAACATAAATGGAACTATGGGAATTATGTTGTGACTAAAAAAATCCAAAACTATGTTATATTTTAGCATCTTTAAAGTGGCCACACTTTGCCTAGATTTTGCAGAAATGTACACTTGGCATTTTCTCAACCAACTTCTTGAGGTATCACCCTGGGATGCTTTTTAAACAGTATTGAAGGAGTTCCCATCTATATGCTGGGCACTTAGTGGCTGCTTTTCTTAATTATTCAGTCCAAGTCATCCATTTCAAAAACTGTATTTTTTAAAATAATGTGGCAGTGGTGGCGGCTCTGGGTTACTGATTAGAAGGTCGGGGGTTCAAGCCCCAGCACCACCAAGATGCCACTGTTGGGCCCTTGAGCAAGACCCTTGACCCTATCTGCTCCAGGGGTGCCATATCATGGCTGACCCTGCACTCTGACCCCAGCTTAGCTGGGATATGTGAAAAAAAGAATTTCACTGTATATGTGTGATAAATAAATATAATTAAACTATTATTATAATTAATTATAATTATTAATTTCAAACATTTAAGCATACGCCTAATGATTTGTAAGATCATGAGAAACATTTCAGGCAAGTGACCCCAAACTTTTGAACGGTAGTGTGTGTGTATATATATATATAGTATATACTGTATAAACATTTTTAAAATTGGTAATACATAGTAGTTCCACATTTACCACTGTGCCTTTGAACAAAGCAATAGCTGTGTCCCAAATGACACACTATACACAATGCACTTACAAAATATACTATGCACTCAGCCATGTAGTGTATGAATTTTCAAAGTGTATTATCGTTCCATATGGAACACTTAACGTCTTTTTACTACATGGAAGCATTCGCCGTTTAACAGCTGACGGAAGTGACGTTTCAAGCGCACGTGATGTGTTGCCGCTAGCTTAAGCACAGTAGCCAATCTCAGTTCAACACTTGTATCTTAAACAACATACATTTTCACACAGATTGGGGTGATGGTAAAGCATTCAACTCACATTTGTAATGTGCTGTATCCACTGAAGTTTTGTTAGCTGCTACATTCTTCATTATTTACAACTGTTTTGTCAGACCAGCAGCGCAGCTAGGTAACTCCGCCCCTTCTGCTATTTATGGCAAGACGCAAGCGCTGAGTGCACAAAGTGACCAACATTCCACAGTCTGTTTTGATGGTTGAAAAGTGCATCATATGGGTACTTACTCACTTCTTTTTGCTGCATTTTCAGTGTTAGCATACTGCTCGCACTACTTACAATACAAAATGCCGTAGAATAGTGCAGAAGTGTGTGGTTTGAGACACACCTAATTAACCCCAGAATACTATAGATACAGAAAGGGTACTAAGTTGTGCTCAGTGCTTGTTTGAATATTCACCATTAAATGTGTGTATAGTTAAACAAGGTAATAATTTATCAATGTACAGTGCAAAAGGTAAACAGGTTTGATGTTTGACATAGAGTTTAGACACCTTAGCACTTTTTTTAGTAGTTTCAAAATGCAGTAATAGCACTCTAAGGACAAAAAATGAAAACTGGATTATTCAAAAAGTACTGTAATTACTTTTTAGAAAAAGCTATGCAAGCAGCAATGTTTTTTTCCTCTCATTGCTAGCAGTTGTTGTGCAATCTTTTTGCAGTTGTGCAAAAGCCTTGTTGAGAAAGGGTGCCAAGGTGAACTTACCTAGTGAGGAAGAGGATGAAACACCATTGCATGTGGCAGCTAGACATGGTCTGCTCCACCACGCACAACTCTATCTACGATTTGGAGTTTGTGTGAACCATGTCAGCTCTTCAGGTGAAACACCACTGGGGGTTGCTTGTGGGGTAGCCCCAGAAAAGACAGCCAACAGCCAAGATGAACAATATCTTGAGCTCTGTCGTCTCCTCCTGTCCAATGGAGCAAACATTAATTTGTCTGATAATGAACGCCGCAGTCCTCTACACAAGGCAGCCCGCAATGTTCAGCACAAGCTGGTGGAGCTTCTCCTGGACCATGGGGCTGATATCAATGCCATTGACTATAATGGGTGTTCATCACTATCTAGTGTGCTACAAAGTTCTGTGGTTCGACAAGAGTGGGAACCTCATACAGTTGTTCAGACCCTGTTAAACCACGGCTCAATTAAAGTATGGCCACTAGCACTGCTGAAGGTAATTACTAATAGCATTGCAAAGGGACAAAGTTTCAAATAATGGCTATATAGGGCTATATAGTCTATATTAAACACTCCTCTTATTCCATAAAGTTTTCATTGAGAAACAAATAACAGTAGGTAAAGTGAGGTTTCTTGGGAGCAAAAATAAGGTTCCAACTCAGTATGCCATTGCAGTTGGGCAAAGACATTTTGCAGTGTTGTCATATGTGATGTCGTTGTATCTGTGTCACATAAATAATCTTTTTTACGTTTCAGTTTTTTGTTTCTTAATTTTAAGGTGTTAACAGCCTGTGCAGCAGCACCTAAAACTGTGGAAATCTTATTTAACTCATACCAGCTGGTTCCTGTAACTTACAAATGGGTTGAAGCCATACCTGAGGATATTTTTCATGTGAGTCTTGCATCACTACAGAATACTACTAGATATTTTGATCAACATGATCTGCTTTATCATCACATATTGATGCTAATACAAACAATACTATTTAACAATATTAACATATTTGTCTTTAGCTTCACAGACCCTTTTATGAGTCTCTTTTTGCACTGGAGTACAAATCCCGTAGTTTACAGCATCTGTGTCGGTCTGCACTGAGGAAACACTTTGGGAAGAACTGCTGCTCACTCATTCCAAGGCTCCCTGTGCCTAAAGTGCTACAACAGTATCTTCTTCTAGAACCCAGGGGCTATATTGACTAATCCTTGAGAGAAACCTTTAAAGAACTTTGGAAGCCTTTTTTTAATGCAATGCATAAATCATTCTGAATTTAACACAGCTGACTGTCTTTCATTTCACTTTGTAAAATCAGTTTACTCTGACGTGTTTGAGAGCTCATAACGTCACCTGTAGTCCTGTTTTTGTATTTTAGTGTAAACTCATATTAGCATTACAGAAAAGATTTATGATGACAAATTTTTTTGTTTGAATGACTGTTTTAGATGCACGGCTACCTGCATTAATTTCTATATACACCTTCACATCACAATGTTTAATCCATAATTATTTTATTTGGAAATCTCTCGTTTGTCCTCCAATAAAATAATACATTTCATCAAACCTGACTTGTTGTTAAAAATTAATGTCAAACCTTATCCTTTCCAACTCATTATTAATTAATTAAAAAGAGAAGCCTATCCCATATCTTAAAATATTTGTAATATTAAAAATAATAATAATTAGGTATCATGAACAAACAATGAACAATATATACAGTATTTTTACAGCATTTATTAATCTGTTAATTTTAGTTAATACAAGGTACAATTGTTCATTGTTAGTTTATAGTGCATTAACTAATGCACAAATACAACTATTGATTTTTAAAATTTATAGAATAGAATATATCAGCTCTGTTGGTCCATATAATGCAAGTGAATGGGTGTCAACATTTTGACACTGCAAAAAGCACACAAAGGTATCATAAAAGTAATCCATATCTCCAGTAATCCACTCCAGTGGTTAAATCCATATCTTCAGAAGTGATATGATAGATGTGGGTGAGAAACAGATCAATATTTAAGTCCTTTTTTTTTTTTGGTAGAAATTATTTTTCCTACCCAGTAGGGGGCAATATGCATGAAGAATGTGAATCACCAAAAACACAAGAAGAAGAATGTGAAAGTTTACAGTGGAGATGGAAAGTTGACTGAGGATTACTTCTGAAGACACTGATTTAAACACTGGAGTCTTATTGATTACTTTAATGCTGATTTATGTGATTCCCATTCACTTGCATTGTATGGACCAAAAGAGCCGAAAAATTATTTAAAAAATCGTCATTTGTGTTCTGCACATGAAAGAAAGTCATACACATCTGGGATGGCATGAGGGTGAGTAAATTCTGAGAGAATTTTCATTTTTGGGTGAACTATCCCTTTAAGAAGAGTGTGCATTAACAGCTAAACTGTAGCCTAGTTAGAGATGAGTTTAGCATGTACAGGATCATGATGCATCATCCAACATATTATTAGGGGATATAAATGGAAACATTTGCTAATTTACCTTTTATAGCACAAAATAAAAATAATGAAAAGGGCCCACCTAGCCCCACTACTGGGGTAAGATGACCACCTACTATAGGGCAAGAAGCCACCTGGGGCAAACATATCGCAGCTGTCATCTGATTTTTGCAGAATATATAAAATACATCTGAGGTCAATTTTAATTATTTTTTTTTAAAAAAATGTGTCATTAATGCAAAATACCAAATAAACTATTTTATGTAAATTGATGCATTTTGACAATTTAGTTGAATAATTGTATAATACAGACAAAGTAAATAAGAGCCAGATTGCACTTTCCAAAACCGTTCAGATGGAATAAATCTCACAAATGCAGATGTTCAGATCAAGCAGCTCAAAAAGTCACGATTAATAAGATATAACTATTCAATAAATGTGTTGAGATATAATTTAGTGGCATCTATGTTCAAGAGGACAATTAAAGGTGGGGGAGGGACATCTTTCCCCGTCTTCCCCTACATGTGAACTTATGTTGTTATCTAATGTTATGGAACAAATGGAACCATTTCTTGATACAATGTCTTCTCAGTACTTTCATATATAGCCACATTCCACACAGAGCGTATTACGTCTGTCTATGGTCTCAGACAGTGCGTGAATGCGCGCTTTAACAGTACTGTGCCACCTGGGAGCGGTAAACGCATCTCTATTGAACTGAATGGGCTGCGGTGACGCACGAGCTTACGTGAAACGGATCCGAGTCAGAATCTGGCGTGTCCTGTCACTAATAGCTGTGTCTGTCGCCGAACCTCCTCCAGCCTGAAAAGTTGCTCAAATTCATTCGTTTCTAAGTATATAGTGCATAAGAAGAAAACGGAAGGCATGTGAAGCTGCTGTCACTTTCACCAGAGATGGAAAATTCAGCGGAAGACGAGTGCGCTGATTCGGGAGCGGAGACAGGAGGGTGAGTGATGATAAAGGAGCTATATTTGCTAAGACAATTAAAAGAACAAGTGAAACATAAATAATCAGGATAGAGAGTGTAATCATAATACAATATTTAGGTTATACACTAATAAGGTAAACATCAACGCGCTTATAAGAATCGTATTCGTTTCAAGTGTGAGTCAAGCCTTTTCATTTGTAGACGAAGATTTATATTACTTAGGTAACGTTAATGAGAATATTAAAAGGGCGCTAATTTGAACATTTTCATTTCGCATCTACCTCTTGTGGTCTATTTCTTATTTACCATCTGTTGCTTGGAATTAACACCCAAGACATCTGGCGCAGAGATTTACTGATCACAATGTCTGTGGAAAGCAGCCTAGACGGAAAGGCAATGAATTTCTTAATTTAAAAAAAACTTGAGCTAGTACACTCTTCTTTTATCACAAGAGAGTTTAGAAATAGCCAATATTTTAATCACCTAAAAGTGACATCAGCTGTCTATATGCAAAAAAAAAAAAAAGTATCTCTCTCTCTCTCTCTCTCTCTCTCTCTCTCTCTCTCTCTATATATATATATATATATATTTTTTTCTTTCAAAGTCATGTGTGATCTTTGTGGAAAATAAGAAAAGATGCGTCCATGGTATTTTTTAGGTACGTCACTTCATAGTGGCTGTCTTAGTAAGAATGAATGTAGGTATTGTGTTTAGTAGGACAGACAGACAGTAGACATGGCACACTGCTTGAATCCTCCCTTTTGCGAAACATGTGACTGATGTATTTGTAGGTAGGTCTACAGTTGGTATATAATTCGCTTAAGAAACCATGTTTTGACCAACTCTCTGTAGCTCAGATTTTACACTGAAATGATGAAAATGGCCTCAGAGCACTCCTAGAGATTCCCTCTCCTGTGGAACCCTTACTCATTTGGCAATTAGCTGATGCTTTTATCCAAAGCTCATTTACTTATTACAGGAATAACTTGGGGTTTAAGTGTATAATGGTGATTGATCACACTTAGTGGGTCTGAACCCAATCTCTTGGTTTAAAGTGGGTACAATCTGTTTTTCCGACCAATGGAAGCCAGGGAGTGTTTTTTTAAATTTGTTTGAAACAGTCAGTATTTTTACAAATACATTTGGTGAGGCTAGTGGTGCCGTCATGACACACATCACATTTAACAACTGTAACTGTAAACATGCTGGATGGCAGTAGATTCAAAAAGGACGAGCTGTTATAAACATCTCTCTAATGATGCTCAAGAGTTCATTGTGCTTTTGTGAGTGTAGATATTTAGTGTGCCATCAGTGTTCATCTCATTCCAAAGAAGAATCATGCAGAAATTCATCATCAGTCACCTAAATTCGTCCAAATCACACCATTCTGTAAAGCTCTGTGCAGCTCCATTTGCATTCACAAATGTAAAACACTTAGTATTAAATCATTATATTAAAACTACATGGAACTACATGGAATTTCCTTGTGCTTAGAAAGCATTTGATATTTTGTTGCCCTGATCTCATTATCAGAGAAACAAGAAAAAGAGAGAAAGCAAGAGAGAGAGAGAGAGAGAGAGAGAGAGAGAGAGAGAGAGAGAGAGGAAAGGAAAGGAAAGAAAAGAGAAAAAAAGATTGTCCAGAGAGCGATAAAATAAAAAAATATATGTACAATGGAAGGCCACTCTGTATGGCACATGTACATAAAGTATGATAAATATGGGTACATTAAAGATTAGTTTAATTGTTTGCTTGTTTTTTGACTGTCCTCAGCAACCACTGAGTCAAGAGAATAGAACATTTCCATGACAGAGCAGCTAAAGACTAAATCTTTTATCATAACCTGCGTGTGTATGTGTGTGTGTGTACACCAGAGAGGCTACTACACAAACACACACTATACCATGACACCCAGGATTGTTTATCCAGATGTAGGACCTTCCTTTGAAACCTTGGGATCCTAAAGCTCTAAATCACTCTTACAGTCTCTAACAAAAGTCTCTCTCTGTTTCTCTGTGTCCTTTTCTGTTATTCACTCTCTTCTCAGGTCTGACTACAGTCTTATGTCATCAGCAAGCAGTAAGTACATGTAATTTGTTTTTACACATCCCTTTTATGCAATTCAAAATTAATAAAACACAAACACACCCATACACATACAAATTCGCTGAATCTGACTGATGGTCTTTAAATCAGTAGTTCTCAACTGACGGGTCGTAAATGGGAGGAGAAATGCTTCTCATACAGTATCTTTAGTTGTTGACATCCAATCAAGCTCTATAGTATTTTGCACAAATTCATCTTTGAATTAACAGAAGCTAGCCAAATAAGGCAGATGTAAGGGTCCAAATAGCATCTGCCTAAACAATATTGGTATGTTTTGGATTGCCACTTGATGTGCAATGTAAAGTCTGTATAAGAATCACTGCTTTAAATTGTCTTTCTGCTAGATTTGAAGTGGAAGATTTCCGTCTTGACTGTAAAATGACTTGATAGATTGTTGCCATGACGATGAGATTAGGTTGTTCTCAGAATCACTGCTTGAAATGCTTTGAGAGATCTAACACCTCTGCTTGTTGTGTGTGTGAGTGTGTGTGGTTGACCTTTCCCCATGGCTGTGTCAGCCCTAGTTTGTTTCCCTATGGGGGGATTAATGTCCAATATTAGCCCATTAATCTGGGCAGCAGGAAACACACTCCTTCCAGTGACAGAGCAGGAAGCACTTACACACACTCACCCACTTGCGTTTAGACACACTCTCTCTCTCTCTCTCTCACACACACACACACACACACACACTAATACTTAGTGTCCATCAAGGACACCACATAATATACTGTGTATAATTTACTGAAGAAGGAAGAAAAGTGGTTCAATTTGGACTCAGGGACAGAAAATGAAGAAATCAGAATGAGACCATATGAGAGATAGAGGAAGAGAGGGGGATAAATGGAGGGGTTGAAGAGGAATATCATGTTTGAAATAGCATTAGCTGCCTTGGGCTGTGTTCCACTGTTCATACCTTGTTTTAACTGTTTTCACATACTGTATGTAAAGACTGCATTTTTATTCTTTTAATTTGATGAAAGAGTGCAATTCATGACATTCAACATTCTTTGACACAGAAGGAATATACTGACAGATATTTATATACTTCTGCATAGCTACGTTCTTAAAAGCAGAAGAGTTCTGGGTCAGCAGCAAGGTTCAACTGCAGTACTTTCCATCCCAGTCCATTGAATACGTAATGAATATTTGGGTTGGGATTAGGACAGCATGTGAAACCATTCCTTAAACCGGCATAACACTAGCCAATTTTTCCAGTGATTTGTCAGTTGTGAGCTTCATTAACATAATCGTTGGACAGGCAGAGGGAGACAAAGCATGCATTAGCCTCTGTCAGTGGGAGATGGGTAATATCTTGACCGCCTGGACTCCTTGCTGAGTTAATGGCTTCAAGTTTTTTTATCGCACTCAGCTGCATATCATTACAAATGCTGATTGTAATCTATAGTGATTCTGTCACTAAGTGTTTTTCCTGCCTTTTTTCTTACTCTAAAATGACATCATAAAGTGGAGACACAGCAGTCTGTTTTTATTGAATGTATTTCTTTACTCACTGAAAGCTGCACAGTGAAATAGTTTTCTGTGAAAAGGAGGAGGGAGTGGCCTGGCTGTGAGGACGCACGCTCAACACTGAATTGTCCTAATCAGCCGGGAGGGGGATAAAGACAAGCCGGGGGCACCAGTTCAAGAGAGAGAGAGACACACGTGACCACTGTGTATGTGTCTGTGTGTGTTTAAGTAGATTTAAGTTGATTTATGACATTAAAAGTTTCGATGACTGCTCAGCCGGTTCCCGCCGTCATGCTGGAGGTTTCCCCGGCCTGAATCGGGCGGTGGAGGAGTGTGATGAGGAGGAGGGTGTGGTCGGGCCATGAGGATGCACGTTCGGCATTGAATTGTCCTAATCAGCCAGGAGGGGGATAAAGACGAGCTGGGGCGCTAGTTCGAGAGAGAGAGAGACACACATGGCCACTGTGTGTTTGTGCGTTTATGTTTCTTTAAGTTCTTTTATATCATTAAAGTTATTTTGATTGTTCTGCCGGTTCCTGCCTTCTCCTTGCCCATTAAGAACTCTGTGACATTTTCCTACTTAGAAATATAAATTGAAATTATTTGATATCACGAGAAAAAGGCACCACCGACAGCAGTAAAATTAAAAAAAAATAAGAGCATCAAAAACTAGCAGGGATGCAATAAGATGCAGTATTTTCACAAAGCTGAATTGCATAAGTTACATTTAAATGTATATATATATATTTACGTTTAGCAGGGAAATAAATTTACAGTGAAAATTATGATTACACCACGGATGCTTGTGCATCAAATGCTGGAAATGTCCCGCCCCTTACTAAAACGGAAAATATTATTGGTTAGCAAATATCCAATCGCGTCTGAAATTAATGTTCTGATTGGTGAATCAGCTTAGTCAGACTATCTGTCTTGCCTGTGCCATCAGTTGCGCTCCCGCAGCTCTGTGCGCGTTTAGTGAGAATCTCTGTACACTTTTAAAAATAAAATAAAAAACACAGTTCACTAAATGGTGCTGCGGCATCACGTTAGTTGATTGAAAATGTTCTGGGTCAAAAGCCTACTCATTGTTCTGGCGGCCATACATATCATCACTTATTTCAGGTGGGCATACGCAAAATCCTAAGAAAGATAGGTGGGCATACGGCGTATGCCTGCGTATGCCCTAGACTACACTACTGGCAATATCATATATTATAATTTCAATACATCAAATTTATTGATGTAAAACATGAACTATATTAAAAAAAAAACTAAAATGTCACCAAAGTTATGAAAAACTAATGATCAAATAAAATTTGTAAAATGTATATGTCTGTAATTTAACAAGTTAGATGGTCCCCTGTATAATGAATAACAGCATTAGCTGAAAGATTTATTTTATACTGTATGTGAGCAAAATAGACATTATAACTGAAATATACCCAAATTAATTTAAATTAAAAGTGAAATCAAAATTTGATCATGATATCGTGATGTATCGTGATATATATCGAATCGTGACGTGTATCGCAATACGTATCGTATCATGAGGTGGCTGGCGATACCCAGCCCTAAACCATATTAACTCTTTTGTACAGAAAGTCCGATTTACTTGCTTCCATTGAAGCAGACAGGATGCTCTTTGGAACATTCTCAAATCATGCTGGGATAACATGGATCATCAGGTTTTGCACAAACATGTGGAGTTCATGCCAGCTTGAGTGCATGCTGTCATGAAAGCCAAATTGAGGCATACCAAATACTGAGAAATTCTGAAAATTAATTTAATTTTGACAGAAGATAATATGTTTTTGAGTGAAATGTTTGATTTTGATAGTTTTGAAGTTTGAGGTTTGTACAAACTAGTGTGTGAGTTTTGAGATTGTGCTTATAGTTTCGAGTAAATGGTGAAATGTTTTATGAAATGTGTCTTAGCAACTGGGAAAAACTAAATTAGAAAAGAACCCAAAATGGAAGCATTTGGACCCCACTTATTTGTGGATGCATAGAAATCATAAAATAGATAATATTCTCTGTGTTTTATGGTAATAGCACTCAGATGTGCGTCAGTTACACCTGCAAGAGTGCAGTGCAACTAGAGAGGTGTGTTTGCTTGCGTGAGTGTGTTTTTGTGTGTAAGAGCATAGCATTCCCTTGACCTTGGGTGACCCCAACCTTAAACTACAAACAAAGTGGGACGAGTCCCCTGAGTCAGGAATGTCATGCAACCAAAAAAAAAGAGTAAAGAAAAAGAAAGAGGCAGCTGTCCATGTACTGCCACTTTCTGCTATTTACTGGGGAATTTGTGACACTGGGTTTGTGAGAGTAGCCCCAAAATAATTGTGTTCTAATACTGTTATAACAAATAAAGATTTCTGCTGTTGTTGCTGGTGATGTCATCTGTGCTTTCACAAAGTAAATAGACTACTTCATCAGTAATAGAGTTTAATAGAGTTTTCGTTACCCAAGACTTCTCAAAATGTGTATTTCACACATCATACGAACATTTCCTGGGCAACCTTTCTTTAAATCCTGTTCATGAACAGTGTGGTTCAGTCTTATTCTGCAATCATAATACGTCACATATGCCATTATCAGGTTGCTAACACAGCATTTTTATGTACTGTGTGTGTGTGTGTGTGTGTGTGTGTGTGTGTGTGTGTGTCTGTGTGTGTGTGGGCGGGCGGGTTTGGGTGGTTTACGAGGACAGTTTTTTTAGGTTACAAACTGGTAATTACAAGGGTATTATGCTATAAATGTGGTTTATGAGGACGTTTCTAGTGTCCCCATAATTCAAATCACTTAAAAAAACATACTAAACTATGTTTATTATTTTTTATTTTATTTATGTAAAAATGCAGAAAGTTTTTTGTGAGGTTTAGGGTTAGGGGATAGAATCTGTAGTTTGTACAGTATAAAAATCAGTATGTCTATGGAGAGTCCTCATAAGGATAGCTGCACCAACGTGTGTGTTTGTGTGTGTGTGTGTGTGTGTGTGTGTGTGTGTGTGTGTGTGTGTGTGTGTGTGAACTCAGGGGCTTTGTCTGGTCAAAGGTTCAGTTGAAGGGCAAACCTTATTTAGAAGTCCTACAGGGAGCCAAAGTATTTCTCGAGGGGCTACTAACATCCACTAATGCAACTAATGAGGCTGCGGTGTTCACTATACAGCCTTATTACAGAACAAGAGAGCTCATGATGAAAAGATTTCATTCAGTCTCGAGAACCCATCCATTTTTTTCATTTCTTGGAGTACTTTTAACAAAGTAAAAGTATGTTTATTGTCATTTCTCTCCTACATTACAAAAAAGAAACAAAATACAGTGACTACTGCATTTTAAGAGTTGCCATTTACGGCCATTCTACAGCACATTAAGAGTTCGATTTTAGTCTGAATAATAATAATCATCTTTTTCAACTGACATCCTTCCTTCAAATATTAAACTCACGAATGAAATCTAGACCATGCAAAAACCCACTGTAGCTTGACTATAGGTGCACATTTAAAGTATAAATTATATATATATATATATATATTTATATATAAAAAAAGTACAGTTAGATATGGGTTTGAATTATCTTCTCCCTGTTTCTCTTCCTTTTATCTTCTTGACCTCATGTCTTTCTAGGTGATTTGTCCATGGGGGACCTACAAGACCCCTTTCTAGTTTCTATCCACATCATCACTGACCCAGGTCAGGCCAGAGCCCTCCAGCAAGCTGCTGATCAGGTCCTCTCTTGGCTCCATCCTGATCTCGCCCTCTTCAGGGTGTCCGAACGCTCAGCTGGCCTATCCCGAAGGTCTAAAGTCCGCCTGCAACCCTCCACCAATCCCCCACCACGACAGCCAGCCCTTGCTGTCATCCTCTTTCTGCAAGATGAGTATGGAGGCGAGGAGAGTCTCGAACGTCTCCACAGTCAGATGAGATGCCCTCCATGGCGATACCACCACACAGAGCGGGTGAATGGACGAGGGCTGTTACCCCTTTCTCCAGCCAGCCAGGACTTTGTTACATTGGCACCAGGCACACCACTCTGGGCGCTTCGCCAGGTGCACTATGGCAAAGAGATTGTGCGCTTTACGGTCTACTGTCGCTACGAGAGCTATACCGAGCAGGTGCGTCTGTACAGGCTGCTCCTGCGCCGAAGGCTGGCCCAGAAGAAAGACGATTTTTGCTTCTGTGTGGTCTACTCCAGCCCTGACACAGAAATTCAGCTGTCATTCAAGCGAATGCCCTGTGGCCAGAGCCCCACCCCTACTGAAAATGCTGTGATGGAGATTAGAGTGAGGGACTTTGCTGAACTTGTGCCACTGCTGCCACACCCCTGCACACCCATCAGTGATGTGCGCTGGCAAACAAGCGATTATGATGGGAACAAAATATTGCTACAGGTAAGACATCATGCTAGTGTGTGTGTGTGTGTGTGTGTGTGTGTGTATATGTTGGCAGGTTTAAGTGGTTTACAAGGACTTTTTTTTTAGGTTACAAACTGGTAATTACAAGGGTATTATCCTATAAATGTAGTTTATGAGGACATTTCTAGTGTCCTCATAATTCAAATCACTTAAAGAAAACATACTAAACGATATTTTATTGAAAATGTAAAAATGCAGAACGTTTTTTGTGAGGGTTAGGTTTAGGGGTAGGGGTAGGGTTAGGGGATAGAATCTATAGTTTGTACAGTATAAAAATCATTATGTCTGTGGAGAGTCCTCATAATGATAGCTGCACCAACATGTGTGTGTGTGTGTGTGTGTGTGTGTGTGTGTGTGTGTGTGTGTGTGTGTGTGTAAAAGTCAGTAAGCAAATAACGTGTTTTGTTTTATAATCTCAATGACATACATGCATACAGGAGAACATAATATGTGTAGTCAGCAGGTTGAAAATAATCCACACAGAATCCAAAAATATCTTTTGGGGTTTCATTCTGATTTTATGCTGTTTAGAAAAAAAAAAAAAAAAAAAAAAAAAAAAAACAGCGGTCGTTGGGGCCATATATAAAAAGTAATGAAATATGGTTCAACAAAATACGGTAGAGGCTAATGTCAAATATAAAATACAAACAGGGCATTATCTTAACCATATATTTCAACATACTTAACACATGCTTATATCATTCACAGCATTTTATGCATTTAACACATGCTTAAATCACTCAAAGCATTTTATGCATTTAACACATGCTTAAATCACTCAAAGCATTTTATGCATTTTTAAACAGGCTTTAAGGACATGCATTACAGTGTGTATATTTAAAACAATAGAATTCTCATTACACATGTTCACTTAATTGGAAATAAATTAGATATGATTCACTCTAAATTTACATACCCAGTTCTTGCATGTGCAGCAAACATGGTCAAACTCCACACATGCAATCCATATGCATCCTTCAAAAATTATCCATAACAAACACTCAGTTTTAACAAATGACTCTTCTGAAAACATATTTAATGCAATGTATGAGCATTTTGTGTAAAATTTTATATTTACCCAAAGAATTCTCAACCGATTAAAAAACCGGGAACTCTCTTACGCAACATATCTTCTCAAGTCTCTAACATGAGAGAGTGTTGCAAAACTCTTAAAGGGGCCACCTCCAATTTATGACTAGAGTTAAATTACATGAAATTTCTCCACTTGGCTACATATGTAAATAAATAGAAGATACATCATGATCATGCAACTATTTTAAAGCTACAAATTGTTATTGAAAGTTTGCATCCAGGCAGATCCAAATGAGATCCAGACACCTCCAAATTTATGGAGCTAGAACAAAGACAAAAGAATTTGAATCTGAAATTTGTTAATTTGAATTCTAGACATGTGGCATTTAACAAAACTTAAGATTTGTGTGCCATATTATATTTTTATTTATATTTAAAACAGCTGAATTTTTTTAGAGGTGGAATTAGCTCTATTATTAGATTTATAGAATTAGAGGTTCGAATTTTCAGAATGAGAGGAAATTCAGAACTCCAAATACAAATCTCTCACATTCAAATCTCAAGAACTCAGATCATTAACAAACTAGGCCAAAGGTCAAGGAAAGCTGGGTTATTTATTTGTGCCACCCAGTGGTCAGCGTATGTATTAAGAAATAAACATTGGCCAAGATTAATAAATGGTGCAAAAGTTTTGTCCATTGTACTAAGTAGTTCATGTTAACTATTACATTTACTAAAGTTAACATTTACAAACTTGTGTTACAACATAATCTGGCAATGTAAATCTGCAGAAAGAAAGGAACAAGAATTACTTCACACTGTCTATAAAACTGTGTTCAGCAGGGAAAATGTTTTCGCATCTATGTAGCAGAAATGTATGATTGCAGGAACGTATACAAAATTTTTACTCCAAAGTAAATTTGGCTCTCGCCGCATGGGTCTGTTTGGTCACCGCCGCGCTGACCACTGGGTGGCTCAAGTAAATAACCAAACTTTGCTTGACTTTTGACCTAGTTTGTTTACAATCTGAATTTCCAACACATTCTCACAGCGAAATCGTACGGATTTGTACAACTTTTCTAAATTTGGCTAATTCGTATAATATTGTAGGACTGCACTCGTATGAATTCGTACGACCTTCACTACAGCCAGTGATGTCGTTGAACATCGTTTTCATCTAATACGCGACAATTACTTGCTTCTGTCACACATAACAGCTTCCTGTCATGTTTACACACTCTACTGATCTTAGGTTTAGATAAGGGGTTTGGGTAAGGGCAGTGGCGCCTGCATACACACAGAAATATTTACTCTCAGAATATTTCATTAATCATGAAATGTGTCCCGTATTTCTATTGGCTTTTTAAAAGAAATAGTGAAGCCCAATTTGCAAATGAATAATTCTTTTGAGTCGGTTCTTTTCAGTAAATTGGCCAAACAGGCTTGCAAAATGGTCTGAATCGATTCGTGATTCAGTCCAGTTCGTTCAGAGCGCTCTTTCACTGAATCATTTGGAGCAGTTTCTCACACAGTAAAACAGTATCGGGATATTTACGAATACAGCGCTGGATACAGTGTAAATTTACCTACAGTCAACTGAAACAAAAGGCTGTCTTTTTGAGAGGTAACTTTGGGAAACTTCAGCTAGTGCTGTGTCATGTGAACAAGGGCTGTTCAAACTGAACATGTTTTGGCGTCAGCTCGCGCTGTTTTTCAATAGTTTTCCATGTAAACATTCGCTAGATGATGTCTTTTGACAACTGCGTCACATTTCACTGTGTTTTTAGCATCTTTCATGGGAGCACTGCCGTGTTAAATGCTGCGTCAAGTTAAAAAAAAACTTCTTCAACTGATAAAAACGTGCCTCGAGACACCTGCGTTCTGCTCTATTCGTTGTGGTGCATTTTGCTTTTTTAAAAACGCATTTGTCTGAACGGTTACTGGAAGAAATGCTTTAGTCAGTAGTTACATGAATGTTACTCATACTCGAGAAAATAAATAAATGCTTATCTCAAAGTCACCAGAATTGAACGCTTTGGTGCTGTTTTTTTGCAACAAAAAAAATATCTCACGGGGGAGCATGCCCCCCCTAGATATAAGGTTTATTAGGCAGATTTAGAGGTCTGCAACCCGGGTTCAGATTTGTAATTAATGAAAAAATAAACAGGCCTACCGATCTTGTTTCGCGCACGCGCTCTCACTCACAGACACGCGCGAATGGACGAGTTAGGGGCCGTTCACAGCGAATGTGTTTCTGCGCATGTCTGTTCTGTATGAAGGTATTTTTGGAGCAAAACAACGCACTCTGTGACAGTGGAATTTGTAGTTGTAGAGATTAGCCACACATGTGTATCAGTAAATTTGAAGTCACAGAGAAAAATGTTTTAAGAGTTGCAAACTTGTAGATTTTTTTCTCTCTCACACAAACACAACACAACAGTTACACCTTCTCAAATTCTTCATTGCAGGTGCACAAATCCTATTCTACAAATCACAAATTAAGAAACTCATACGCTCACATTTTTGCTACAGTTGCTGCAGTGAATATGGTGCGAAACACATTCACACACCCGCATCAAAAAATGTGAAGTCACAGACAAATTTTGCTCATCTGCAAATCAGTATGTGAATTCATCCAATGAGAGTTGCACACTTGTAGAATATTTTATCACAAAAAAAAAATTTCTTGGATATTTTTCTAGCACAAACATAAGTACATAACTACAACTGCTTGAATCTGCTGCTACGAGTCTCAAACACTGTTTTTCGCGCACTCTCCCTTTTGCACCACATATCTTAGGGTGACCATATTCTGGTTTTCCAAAAAGAGGACACCTTTTTTTTTCGCCGGGTGGGGTGGAATAATGGGGTTCAAAACTATGGATGCAAACTTTAATACAGTGAAAAAGACACTCTATTAGCATAACATAAATATATATAAATAAATAAACATTTCCAACATTCTTTTGAATGTCCATGTACTAAAATAAAATATTTGATGCCATGAGTGTACCTTCATTTACTACTACTATTATTTTGAATGGCCATGGAAAACAATTTTACCTGGTCGCAAAAAGTAGTCCGTTAATTTACCTGATGAACTTTCACCTTTTGCTGACCCTTTATGCTTTGCAGAGCTAATGTGTGCTTCTAAATCACTAGCACCTTTATTAGCAACTGACACATAAGTGCCAGCTTTACATGTCATACATGCTGCTTCCCATGGATCTCAACCTAGATGGAAGCATGGGAATTTTTTGTGCAAATCTTCTGTAAAGTTGCACTTTAGTTTGGGCATTGTTTCCACTCAGTTGTCATTTACTGCTACTGTCAAGCAACTGTTTGATGCCGAACACAACAGAGCTTGGCGCGTTCGCAGAGAGATTGACAGGCAGGAATTTGGCCAATAGTTGCTGCAAGACTCTTATAATCGACCAGTTGGTGTGCGAGAAGGCGGGACTTACAAAGAGGGGTTAAAGGAATGCAAATATGCGCGCGCACACAATGAAGTATTAGACCAGATGCACATCATAATGCGACTAAAGCCGAATCCCGGACATTTTCGCAAATTTAGAAATCCCGGCCGGATGCTTTTTTAAGGTCCAAAAAAGAGGACATGTCTGGGAAAAAGAGGACGTATGGTCACCCTAACATATCTATGAAAATATGGAGCAAAAGTGTTTTGTGCATTAGAGGCAGTGGCGGTCACTGTTCAGAGATCAGAGAATATTGGCCAATCAGAAGAGTTAATTTTGGTGCCTATCCGTTGGCGGAACTTTGCGACCGAACGAGTAGGAAAAAAAACTTCAATGAGCATCTTCCCGAGCTGGCAGTGGCAAATACCAATAAAGGTATGTTTTTTCTTTCTTCTTCTGAAATCACTCACCGTTATACATTTGTTTATAGTTTAAATATGCGCTCTGGTCAGCTACATTGGTAATCAGTGTTTCTTAGTTAGGTTAGCCTTTCTTGTTTCACGATAGGTAAGCTAACGCTAGACTAGCTGCACTGTAAAGTTTGCTATTCAGTTGTTTCATATTAAATGATACCCTCATATTAAACGATTTATTCCTTATATTCTCTTCTGCTTTACCTTCTAGAAAAATGACAGAACAGGGTGGGTCTTCGCAGGTGAGTATCATATCATAAGTATGCACCTAATGTATAATTACCCTTATGAGAATTTACCATGGTCAGAAAACCATGGGTACCATGTTTTTTTGTTGTTTTTTGTTTGTTTGTTTTTTAGTGGATAGTTTATATATATATATATATTTTTAATAAAAATCCAATTCCTATTTTATAGGAATACCATAGTAAAGTAAAGGGATATCAGAGTTGGCACTACAGTAGGCAATTTGCCCAGTAATTATTACTCCCATAAGGAAGCAGTCCTGAAATTGGAAGCTGCAGAGTCACAGAGCAGGGTAATTAACATTTTATAAAGCCTATATGCGATTTAAAGTATGTTTTTTATCCAACGTCACTGCAAATAGGTGTTCCATATAATACAAAATCAATATTTACATAGTCTAAGAATAGTAAGTTATCTCACTCCCATGTGCCCTGCAGTATCCCACTAAATCATGTCTGCTGACCTGCAACAGAGGCTTAATCACTTGGAAACAGGTGCTTCCTCACAAAACTAAGCTAGAGTTTAGTGAGTGAGCGATAATGTTAGGTCATATTCATCATTGTTTCTCTGTGCCATGACTATAACAAATAGAATTCGGGTATTTTAATTTCAGGTTTGTTTTATGCAAAACTGATAAATTATTATAGTCCATGTGTGATCCACCTTACACATATGTTTAAAAATGTTAATTAACCTGCTCTGTGACTCACTGCAGCTTCCAATTTCAGGACTGCTTCCCTATGGGAGTAATAATTATTGGGCAAATTGCCTACTATAGTGCAAACTCTGACATCCCTTTACAATTGTATTCCTATAAAAATTACTATCCACCAAAAACAAACAAAAAGAAAAAAAAACATGGTACCCATGGTTTTCTGACCATGGTAAATTCTCATAAGGGTAATCTTACATTAGGTGCATACTTATGATATGATACTCACCTGCGAAGACCCACCCTGTTCTGTCATTTTTCTAGAAGGTAAAGCAGAAGAGAATATAAGGAATAAATCGTTTAATATGAGGGTATCATTTAATTTTAAACAATTGAATAGCAAATTTTACAGTGCAGCTAGTCTAGCGTTAGCTTACCTTTCGTGGAACAAGAAAGGCTAACCTAACTAAGAAACACTGATTACCAATGTAGCTGAACAGAGCGCATATTTAAACTATAAACAAATGTATAACGGTGAGTGATTTCAGAAAAAGAAAGAAAAAACATACCTTTATTGGTATTTGCCACTGCCAGCTCAGGAAGATGCTCATGGAAGTTTGTTTTTTTCTACTCGTTCGGTCGCAAAGTTCCGCCAATGGATAGGCGCCAAAACTAGCTCTTCTGATTGGCCAAAATTCTCTGATCTCTGAACACTGCCTCTACAGATGCACAAATCACTTTTGCTCCATATTTTACATAGATATGTGGTGTAAAAGGGAGAGAGCACGAAACTTGCCATTTGCAATCGAAAAACAGTGTTTGAGACTCGTAGCAGCAGATTCAAGCAGTTGTAGTTATGTACTTATGTTTGTACTAGAAAAATATCCAAGAAAAAAAGATTATTTGTGAGAAAATATTCTACAAGTGTGCAACTCTCATTGGATGTATTCACATACTGATTTGCAGATGAGCAAAATTTGTCTGTGACTTCACATTTTTTGATGCGGGTGTGTGAATGTGTTTCGCACCATATTCACTGCAGCAACTGTAGCAAAAATGTGAGCGTATGAGTTTCTTAATTTGTGATTCATAGAATAGGATTTGTGCACCTGCAATGAAGAATTTGAGAAGGTGTAACTGTTGTGTTGTGTTTGTGGGAGAGAGAAAAAAATCTACAAGTTTGCAACTCTTAAAACATTTTTCTCTGTGACTTCAAATTTACTGATACACATGTGTGGCTAATCTCTACAACTACAAATTCCACTGTCACAGGCGCTCAGTTGTTTTGCTCCAAAAATACCTTCATAGTTCTGTTTTCCCATTGTTTAAACACTTGCTGAACGTATGTCTTTGACATTTGCACCGCGTCTCACTTTTTCTTAAGCGTATCGTGCAGGACCGGCACATTTTAAACACCGTGTCAAGTTAAAAATACTTCACATTTTCAAAAACGCATGTTGAGACACCTGCGCTCTGTTTCATTCTTTGCACTGCGACTAGATTGTTTTTAGCGTAGTTGTCACAAAGATTCAGCAATCTGAACAAGTTCAGGCTGCATAGAGGGGACTGCTGCATTGTTTCATATTATTCCAGATTGTTCTGCACCAGGTTAAGTTTCAGCAAATAAACGGTAAGGCAATGCTTTTTTTCCCTTCTGCTCTAGTGTACTGAGGGGCTGCCGTGCCCTGTAAAAACTGTGTATGTTTACTGTTTCAGTACTGATAAGAATGTTGCCTATATGCTTACATAAAATACAGCTATACTAGGAGAAGAAATTAGATAGTAAGTGATTTCGGGTTCGGGCTTAATATCTGACGGTATCATTTGGGCTGGGTAGGGTTTCTGTAGAGTGTTGGGTTCAGGTCGGGTTTGGGTTTCATTTTAAGGCCTGTGCAGACCTCTAGGCAGATCTCTGTGTGTACCCTCAGATTAAATCCTCCAGGCACCCATGGGTAAGGGCATAATATTTGTAAGCATTTATAAATTAGCATTTTTAAACAGCACCACAAAAATCTTCAGTTTTGTTCAATTTCACGTTTAGACTTCAGATTAACAAATTTCAGATTCAAATACTTTAGTCCTTGTTCTAGCTCCATACAAACTCTTGTGTTTGTGCGTGCAGTTGAAAGACTTGATACTTTACTATGTAAAGATACTCAAACAAACCTAAAGACAACCACCCTTACTAACACACAAACATTTACATTCTGTCTGACCTGGACTAGCTGATATCAAAGCAGGGTTTGGCCCTCTGTCTGTATAGCCTCATCATTAAATACCCCTGCTGGTGCCAAATGGCAGTGAGGATTTCACACATAATACCCATTATCTCTCAAATGAATCCGCAAAACTTGTACAGAGTGTACAGACAGATATAAGATATGTCCAGACATGCAGCAGAAATCCAGTATTTTGGTGTATCCAATTCTAAAGATCGGATTTGAAAATAAATTCTAATTTGTGTGCAGTGTGAACCAAGTCAAAGACCCCCTCACTTCCCTGAAGCGGAGTGGACTACAACCTACTGCCCCACCTCTGTTTCATGTTTAGAACCTTCCAAAAAATGTAATAGAACAATGTCCAAAATTAAGAACTGCATGAATGTTGAGAAGGTGGGAAATGTGTGAGTGGAACAGGGAGAAAAAAGAGCACAAAGAGGCACAAAGATGGATGGATGGAAAAGCAACATAAAGAGCCATGGAGGAAAATGATAGACGGAGATGTAGAGGGATAGAGTGAATGTGCAGTGAGCTGTGAAGGAGGAAACAGTGGAACTTTGTTACACTCATGCACACACACTCAAACCAAAAAGCTTGCTAAGTTTAAATAGAAATTTTCCTCTATCTATATCTCTCTCTTTCACACACACAGGTATTCAGTTACCTCATCAAAGCCACATTCCCACATTGTGTTTTGTTTAAGAGTTGCAGGAACATGGCTGCTTTTCCCAAGATATTTTTGTCAAAGGTCAAACTATTATGACAGCTAACAGCAGAATCATCCATTACAGGACTTCATGTTGTTAGTCATCTTTATATTTCCCCTAGGTCTGCATCAAGAGATTGTCTGAGCTGTGTTGTGTCTTCAAGAGAGGATAACAGGGGGTCTTGTTCCCCTCCCTGCTTATCTTAATCCACATTTTCAGTCTGTGTACTAGTGTGGTTGTCTCTAGGTTTGGTTGAATATCTTAGAACTGAGGGCACGGCCTTTGTCTGTCAGATCCACACATACAAACACAAGAGTTTGGAAATTCTTTGGTTCCAAAAATTGGCCAGATCATGTTTTGCTTGAAATATAATTATGTCAAAAGATTTCTGGGAGGGTTAGGGGTATGGTATTATAGCTAAATGTATAATTAATTTAATATGAAAACCATTGGGCCTCATTCATGAAAATTTCGTAAATATACTGTACGAAATAATTGGGAGTAATTTACGCATTAAAATGGAAAACTTTCTGCCGGATTCACGAACGCTTCGTATTCCCCAGATTTGGCTTCAGACTTGCTAGTACATGAGAATTGGAAGCTTTTAATATCGTAAAATATTGATTTAGTAAACACTCGCATGTTCATTCTAAAAGTAAGAGAGGAACTTACATTCATCACATCCTTTTGTCATCAGAGGTTCTTTTGTGAATTAAACAGTTTAAAAGGTCAGTAAAAATGGCTATAAAATTTTTCAGTTTGGGTGTCCTCCACCATTAACCTTCTCTGGTTCAGTTGAGTGCATCACCAGCGTCATTGGTAAAACTTCTTAAGTAAATCCAAGAATGTACAGTGATATAGGGTAAGTTGGGAGAAGATGCCCCACAAGGTAAGATGACCCCCCACCAACTTTTTCTCTTGACCATAGATGGCACTAAATCTAATGTTAACACCTTTATTGAATGTATGTGCTCCTTTTAATCTTGATATTTCATCTGAATATCAACATTTGTGAGATTTGTTAAATCTGAACAGTTTTTGAAAAATAGTGATCTGTGACATTCTATTATGTTGGATATTAAAGGTTTTTTTTGAAGGAGGAAGCGGGAGCCAGGTGAACAATCCAATGGACATCACTTTATTTTTACAAACACTATACACTTTTCAGTGTCACACATAATGATATGATTTTCAGCACCACATAAATAAACAGATGTTTGCTTTTCAGCAGTCTCTTAAACACATTGCTTTTCAGCAGTACGAATAACATCGACAAACACAGCTCCGTGCGTTTCTCTCTCCAACTGTGGCTCTGCCTCCTCTTTATCTCTCTCCCTTTTGATTGAGATCATTCCCCCCAAGGTGTCCATGCTTACCACTCAGCCACACCCTGCATGGTGTCATTATTACTCAATTTAATAATTATTAACTTATGGGATTATTGTTACATACTTCCATGGGCTTCTTGCTCCAGTATTGTGGTAAGATGCCAATTTTCATAATTTTTTATTTTGTGCTCTGACAGCAAAATTAGCAAAAGTTTCTATTTATTTCCCTTGATAATATGTTGGATGATGCATCATCATCCTGTACATGCTAAAAGTTTACCTATATATGTTACAGTTTAAAAGTAAATGACCATTGTTCTTAAGGGGGCATCTTACTCCATCTTACCCTACCTCCCTTGCAACAGGAAAAATCTTTAAAGAAATTGATAGAATGCCTGAAGAAAGTCTTTGACCGAAATGCTGTAAGATATAGGTTACAGATTTGCAAGTTAGACGACACTGTCCGGGCTTTTCTTTTTCTGTTCCCCTATTGTATTATAGAGTTCATGTATATATATATATATATATATATATATATATATATATATATATATATATATATATATGTCCAACCAGTCAAGTTAGAGGGCATAATTTATTTTATTTTTTCAAGAATATCAAATGTCAACTGTGCCTTTGAAGCTTTCACAACATGTCAAGATCTTCTGCTGGAAAACGATAAGCAGAGTTGGGAAAAAACTATACTTTGAAAAAATAAATGCAAGCAGCAAAGAAACATTTCTAAATAAAAGCAAGTTAATTTCACTCATTTAATTATTAGTTAATTTTTTCATGACTTTTTTCATGTAGTCATGGCAGTTTGTCTGAAAGAACACAACATATTTGGATGTCTTACACACGATTTACACATGGTTACACATTTTGAAAATATGAAAATTTACATCAGAACGGTTTTACGAACGATTTACACAAAAAATAGTTCTGCTCGTGTTTCATGAATGAGGCCTATTGCATCCATGAGAGGTGCTTACTAATATAGCTTCACAAGTGTGTGTGTGTTTGTGTGTGTACAGGTTTCACTATATTTGTGAGTGCCAAATATTTTTTAAATGTCCTCACTTATATAGTGAAACAAGCCTGTGTGTGTGTGTGTGTGTGTGTGTGTGTCTGTGTGTGTGTGTGGGGGCGGGTTTGGGTGGTTTACGAGGAAATTTTTTTAGGTTACAAACTGGTACTTACAAGGGTATTATGCTATAAATATGGTTTATGAGGACATTTCTAGTGTCCCCATAATTTAATTCACTTAAAAATCATACTAAATGATGTTTTATTGAAAATGTAAAAATGCAGAACGTTTTTTGTGAGGGTTAGGTTTAGGGTTAGGGTTAGGGGATAGAATCTATAGTTTGTACAGTATAAAAATCATTATGTCTATGGAGTCCTCATAAGGATAGCCGCACCAACATGTGTGTGCGTGTGTGTGTGTGTGTGATGATGATGATGGTTTCTTGACTGAATCCCTCAAAGTGACTGGAGTGGGTTACTGACTACTCTGTTCTCATTCTAAATTTGTCAGGTTCAAGGTTCACGGTATTACCGTAAACACACCATTGCAAAGTTCTCTTATCTTCCTCCTGATGATCCTCTGATCACCTCTCTTCCTCCACCTGAGGCTCCTCCTCCTCCACCCTACGGCCGCGGACCCGCCTGCTACCGGAACCGACGGTACCACCGCAATTCATCACGTTCGCGGACCCAGATCTCCAAGACATCTCTGCCTCTACTGTGTGATCAGGAAAGCCACACGGAGAGGCTCCAAAGGGATGTGAAACACTTACAGGCTGGATGGACAGGCCACCGCACACAGTCCCTCTATTCTCTGCCTACAGACGACTCCTCCTCAACATGTGCCTCCCCTTCAAGTTTTCGTCCACGCTGCTTCTCCTCCATGGCTGCCCCAATTTTCCGTGTCAATGTTGATGCACTGGTGGGTGCCGAAGAGACAGATGTGGACACTGGACAAACCGTCAGTGGCAGCTCAGTGGACCTGTCAGTGGTTTCGGGCTACTCTCGTCCACAGATGAGGCCCCATCAAAAGGCCCCACCTCCACGGCCCAAGTCTGCTCCTCCAGCTGATGGAGGCTCTGACTTTGCTGAACTGACCAATAATAATGCCTCCTTCCCCATGAGACAGACTGCTTTACCACCTAGAACACAGAGTGTCTCTGAAAAGTCCAAACCTTGCATTGTATACAATCCCCAGCCAAAGAATATGTATGTGTCACAGCCAGATGTGTTGCAGGACAAGGGACAGCAGAATGGCAATGGCATTGCAACAATAAATGACTATAGCAAAGAGGGCACAGAGGAAGACGAACAAGAGTTTTATATCTGACACATAGTGTAGTGGTTGCAGGACAATCATCTCATCAATATGACACACAGTTAGCAGATCTGCATTTCTACAGGTGTTGCAAGAAGTGGGACATTTTGATGCCTTCTTGTCTGAAATTGTTACAATTCAGTTGAGAGAAACCCTAAAGCTTTGTTGTTCTATAGAAAATATGTTTTATTATTCATAATGAAGGATTTTAAGATAAATTAAATTGAATTTTTCATGTGCATGTTTTGTTATAGTGTGGTATTCTGTAGTTTTTATTAACAGGAGAGCTTTCATGTCAGTGAACTCTGTTTAACTGACCACAAATAAGGACTAAAAATCTGCCACCCAGTGGCTGAACTTGGCACATGCTAAACACCTAATATACTGTAGGGAAATTAATGTCACAACTTTAAAGAGAACCTATTTACTTCTCTATAATTTCTTCATTACTGTTTCAACCTGTTTGTATTGTTGAAGAAAATGGCTTGGTAACACTTTATTTTAATGTGTCCTTGTTACATATTACATATATTTGCTATAGTAATAACAGTTTATGCGTAATTACAAGCAACTAACCCTAAACCAAACCCTTACCCTAAACCTATAGTAAGTACATGTTGTTAATTAGTAATAATCGGTAATTACTTGTGTAATTACACTGTACCAAGGACACATTAAAATAAAGTGTAACCAGTTACTTTTGTTCCTGACCTATCTGAATGTAGTGTTTATATTAGCAAACATTTTAAATTGTAGAATAAAACATGTTGTTGTTGGTGTTGTTGTTGTTGTTGTTGTTGTTGTTTTCTCTCTCTCTGTAAATGATGAGATCCTTTTGGTTAAAGCGTGAAGGGATTAAATGATTTTGTTTTAAATTGTCTGCTCAATTTCAGAAATGCTCACATTTATCCTAAAGATTGTGATCATGTCTTATGTGTCCCTCCCATTTTATTATATCCTTTTTATATCATTCTGTCTCTCTGCCTCATCAACATTCCTTCTCCACAGCACACCTAAATATGTAAGTTTAATGTTAAACTGGGATCTAGCATGTCCAGGCAGTGTATGTCACACATTGACCCAGAGAGGCTACTCCCACTTTGGGATTACTTTGTTTTAACCCTGTTCCTTTAGAGGAAAAGATCATTTTTTAATGTTTTAATATACATCTGCATCAGTTTAATTAAAGGGATAGTTCATCCAAAAATGAAAATTCTCTCTTCATTTACTCACTCTCATGCCATCCCATATGTGTATGACTTTCTTTCTTCTGTAGAACACAAATTACAATTGAGATTTTTAGTAAAAAGCATTTAAATAGGGATCTGTTTCTAACTCACACCTATCACATTGCTTCTGAAGACTTAGATTTAACCACTGGAGATTTATGGATTACTTTCATGCTGCCTTTATGTGAATTTTGGAGATTCAAAGTCTGGCCACCATTCACTTGCAATGTATGGACAAACAAAGCTGAGATTTTATGCTAACAATCTTAATTTGTGTTCTGCAGAAGACAGAAAGTCATATACATCTGGAATGGCATGAGGGTGAGTAAATGATGAGAGTTGGAGTTTTTTTGTGTGGGGGGGGGGGGGGGGGGCGACTTTCCCTTTAACACTGCTGAGAATTTTACAATTACTGCATGAATATTTCTCCCTGGACAAACTTCCCTATTCAAAGAGTGTTTTCATAGCAACTTTCTGAAAACTGACCTCAAGATGAAAGATGAGGTTGTTTACTTGGGCCGCTATTCATTTTGGGTCCATTGTTCTTGCGCAAGTTACCGTGACTTTCCCGTCATGTCCTTAAAAATTCATATCCATGGTTGGAACCCTGGAATTAAAGAATCTTCTTCACTGACTGCTGCCAAATTGACTCTACTAATTAACATTCCTTCTGATGGGCACAGTCCAAATACCTGATGCTTACAGATCATTTCCCGCTTGCAATATACCATGGGAAAATATGCCTTCAATGCATTTCAGGCAGGGTTGGGGAGTAACGGAATACATAAAACGGGATTACGTATTTAAAATACAAAATATAAGTAACTGTATTCCACTACAGATACAATTTAAATCATTGGTAATTAGAATACAGTTACATTCAAAACGTACATTCATACGAGCAGACAGAGAAGTAAGTTTGAAGTAAGTTTGGAGCAGAAGAAATAGAAATAAACCTTGTGTAAACTGTCAGCTTTACGCTAAGCTAAAATGCTATTTCTAGCCATTTTACATGCACGTTACCAGGCACGATCATATTTTTTTTTATCAAGAAAATTCACATTAGATCATAATTTCTTTTTTTCTAGTAAGACCTTTGATATTAGGGCAAAAATCGTATTCTTGATAATAATTTTTTTATGGTTTTCCTGTAAAAATATCTAAAAATCCTTAAAACAAGAACAATTTGATTCATCTTGTTTTAGAAACAACACTACATAAGATATTTAGGTTTTTCAGAGAATGTATTTTTAACATGTGTATTTTGTCTTACTGTACTGGCAGAGTTTTTATAGTCAAAACAAGTGAAAAAATCTACCAGTGCTGAAGAAGTATTTAGAATACGTTACTGACCTTGAGTAATCTAACGGAATATGTTACAAATTACATTTTACAGCATGTATTCTGTAATCTGTAGTGGAATACATTACAAAAGTAACCCTCCCAACCCTGATTACAGGGTTACTTGTTATGGAAAACGTACTTTGGAGATCTGACTGGAAAATGAGAAATAACCTTAAATATCTGAATCCATTGATAAGAGTCAAGATATAACAAGAGAACTGCTTCTACACAAAACGCCTAGGTTAATGTCAATGTATAGGGCTGGATAATTTGGTTATTTACTTAGAAGCAATCCATAATGTACTGAGACCAATACAGTAAGTAGGGTACAATGGGGCTAAAGGCACCCTTTATCTGGTCACAAAGTATATTGAAATAAATGTTCTTTTTATTGAATATTTATGGAGCAACATTTTTGTGCGAAAATAAATAATAACGGAGGATAGTTTTGATGGGGAAGGGGGATATAGTGATTCTGAAATAGTGTAGCTATATAAAGGGACAATAGTTAGGGCAAAATTTGTTAACTTGTGCAAATATGTTTGAGACAGCAAAATGCTTTTTTGAGAAACAATGATAATGTTTATTCAAAATAAACACTTCAGAAAAGGGTTCACCATTTCCTGTTAATGTCAATCACATTTGGCATTTCATAACATCTACAGTAGTCTATAAACAAGTAAATCTCCATTGTGATTGGATCAGTCAATGTGAGTTCACTTAGAATGTTATCCATAGCAAATCTATTTGAAATGCATAAATCTTAAATGAGTTTTTTTTGGGTGAACCTAATTACGCTTATGACTTGCATCTAATGCAGAAATGCTGATGCAGCAAGTTGGCCCTGAGTTCAGGCCACATTCCTGTGTGATAGCTGGGATGGCATTTGATTACCCCATTAAAAGAACAAACCACTTGTGTAACGAAGAGACCTCCTCTCTCTATTATGTGTGTGTGCCTGGCTGTGTATATGTGTGTCTGCCTGCTTCTCAGCTCCAGTGCGGATTTGCTGGTCGGGGCATGCCTCCCTCTGCCTAGCTCCTTATAGTGCCGGGCGGGAGGCAGGAATTCTGACTGAGTGGTACGGACATCGCCGCCGGAGACCACAAACACGGTCTCATGATCGACAACTCTTTCAATCAGTTGTCCAGGCTTGCAGGATCAAGGCGACTGCACGTCCTCCTACACTTAAAGCAAAGTGCTGAGTGACAGTGGATCTGAAGGTGAACGTCAGTGAAAGGTTTTGAGGAAACGCAGCTGACACTGACAGAACTCCCACAGAGGACGAGCCAACAGGTTAGATAATAATAATAATAATACCACCTTTTACCACCATTATATATACGTATATATCCTTTTTGGTTGTGCTGCTGAAAAGCTTAAAAGATGTTGTCAAATATTTTTCCTGCTCTGTTTTAACAATACTTCCAGCATTATGATAATAAGATCATCTAACAGCTCTTTTAACTCACAGCCAGACTGGAATTTAACAAATTAAATACTGTGTAATAGAATACTCCTGTTACTCTGTGAACTAGTCATCCATTTTTGAGCCGTTCTTGGACATTTCTTGTAGATTTTGACCAAATGATCCTCTGATCTGACATCATGCATCAGCTGTCTGTGACTTCTCTATTCGTCTGTCTGTGGCTGGTAGAGCACAGCCATGGCAACAGCAGCTTGGGCAACAGCCTCAATGATCTGCACACACACTTTGGTGTCAGCCTTTACCAAACACTAACAGAGACAGAAAACAACTCCAACCTGATCGTGTCTCCGGCCAGCATCTCGTTGTGTCTGGGCCTTCTGCAGTTAGGTGCCAGGGGGAACACTCTAGCACAGCTTGCGGGAACTCTGGGCTATGATGTAAACGGTAAGAGCTTGCCCCTCCTTGGCACACCCTCATATCATTCCAATCTTGTGTGGCTTTATTTCTTCCATCACCTTGTAGCTCTAGACTGGTTACCCACTGAAGCTAAGCAGGTTTGAGCCTGGTCAGTAACTAGGGAAAAACTGAGGATGCTGCTGGTATAGGTGTTAGTGACGCCAGTGGGGGGATGCTCACCCTGCGGACTGTGTTGGTCCTAACAACCCAGTGCAGTCCTTTAGATGAGACATTAAACTGAGGTCCTGATTTACTGTGGTCATTAAAAATCCCAGGGCACTTCTTGTAAAGAGTAGGGGTGTAACCCCTGTGTCCTGGCTAAATTCCCCCATTGGCTTTTATCAATCATGGCCTCCTAATAATCCCCATCCATGAATTGGTTCTATCACTCTACACTCTCCTCTTCACCAATAGCTGGTGTGTGGTGAGCATACTGGTGCAGTATGGCTGCAGTCGCATCATCCAGGTGGAGGGTGGTGGTTGAGGAGTGTCTCCTGTTCACTATGTAAAGCGCTTTGAGTGTAGTGTCAGAAAAGCGCTATATAAATGTAACGTTCATTCATTCATTCATTCTTCCATGGAACACAATTGGAGAGGTTTTTAAGAATGTTCATGCTGCTTTCTTCCATACATTTAAAGCGGATTGAGACTAGTTTGTTTTCCCCGGAAGAAAGTAATTAAAAAAAGACACGAGGCTGAGTAAATAATGATAGAATTTTCATTTTTGGATGAACTTTTTTGAAAGAATCTGAGAAATTGAACGCAGATCAATAGATTTTTTCCTGCGTTCATATTATGAGATAAATGCTCTGTCGTTACTGCACATTATATCACTTAATTTCCTAATATTCATTCTGGTACATTTAATGGACCTATCTATGCGTGCAAATATGCAAATGTGACCAGTGCTCAAATGTTTCATTTTAACATTTGCATGGCACTCTCATCTCACTTGTATTTTGCATGTTGTTGTCCTAAACAATGCCAAGTATTAACTAAACATTTCAGTTAAGATGATACAGCAGTCATGATAATAAAATGACAGCAAGATCTCTTCATAGATGTTCGTGTCCAGGATTTTCTTTCTCGGCCACAAGGAGACCTGGGTAATTCCAGTAAGGGCGTGCGGCTTGAGCTTGCCAATGCTTTATTTGTCCAAAGTGGTGTGAAACTCCTGCCAGAGTTTACTCAGCATGCCCTGGGATGGAGTAACAGCAGTCTACTGAGTATAAACTTCAGTAATTCCAACCACACTCAGCTACAGCAATGGGCACGCTACCACAGTAAATGTGAGTTTATATTTATATATATTTTTTTTTAAGATTGTGTTAGTGGGTCTCATTTCAGTATGTATAATACCATAATGCCATTATATGATAATACCATCATTTTTATTTACTGTATATGCAATATTGCTATTTGCACTTCTGGTTAGATGCTAACTGCTTTTCATTGGCTCTGTACTAGAATCTAATCTAATCTAATCTATGCTTAGTACTGGATTTATAAGGTATGTAAATAGTGTATTTAAGTAATATATGAGTTATTTTCAAAATATGACAAAAATATTACAAGATAATGTTACATGCACGCCTGTAACCACCATAGACATTGATCCCTGCCAATATTCAGTTCAGTGGTTGACCAAAATGGGTTTATCAATGGTTGATCCTTAAATTATTATATTTGGTCCTCCTCAGTCCTGAAGGATGTGGTTACATCCTTGTTTAAATATATTAATCATATTTCTATAGCTGATGACCACCTTCAGGCAAGAGAGAAGCAACTGCAGTCTGGTGAACCACAGGAAGAGGCCTCCAGGCAGGATATTTTGCCACACATGACTCTACTGAGTACAGTGCTGTTCCAGGGTGCCTGGCAGAAACAATTCCTCTTCACAGAGACTCAGAACCTGCCCTTCACCCTTTCTGATGGCAGCACTGTCAAAGTGCCAATGATGTACCAGTCAACCGAAGTCAACTTTGGTAAGGGAAGGAGCTAAAAAACAAAACAAAAAAAAAAAAGAGCACAATAGTTATTTGAAAATCAGCAGTACACTGCTCTGCTTAGAATCATAAACAGACATCTATGGGGGACATTTATCGAAAAGACATTGATTTAATCATGGGCCACTAATGAACATAGAAGCTCTAATCACACAATACTTTTTAGATTTTGTGCGCTAGTGGCAACAAAGCTCTAAACTAAAATACAGTGCTGTTCAAATATCCATTAGGATTCAAAAATCAACATTAGATTTCTAATCCCAGTCCCAGGAGTGGTGCAGATGGTGGCACATTTGTGTAGGACACATATCCAAGCTGTTGGCTCACAGGGACTTGGGTTCGATTCTGGCTTGGGTCATGTCCCAATCTCCTTCCCTCATCTCTCTGCCCTGATTTCCTGCTTCTCTACACTGCCCTATTAGGGGAAAAAAAAAACATTTTTTGGTAATCCAATGTGAACTTAGACTTTTGAACAGGAATGTATAAATGTGGACTATGGTTGACTGATAGAATTATGAACTTTACAGCACTACAGTGTTAAAGATATGCTTCTGTCTTAGTAATGTATGTTAAATAACGAAAGTGACCTCACTCTACCTGTCCACCTGATTGACTGCTCACAGGACAGTTTCGCCTGCCTTCAGATCAGCAATACACAGTATTGGAACTGCCGTACCTGGATCGCTCACTCAGGCTATTTGTGGCATTACCTAGTGACCGGAAGACTCCTCTGTCCCATCTGGAATCGCAGCTCACAGCCCATGCTGTGGGACTATGGGATAATGGATTAAGACGAACCAAGATGGATATATTTTTGCCCAGGTAACACTATAAAGCAATAAACCATGTTAAATGTACTGTAATCATACATATGGGGGTTGACATCAGTGGAATACCCTGGTGTTGTGTGTATTTCAGGTTTAAAATGGAGAGCAGGCTCAATTTGAAGCCTGTTCTACAGTCTCTTGGTATCTCTGACATCTTCAGCCCTTCAGCAGCAGATTTTAGAGGCATCTCAGGTAGTTCTTGAACTTAGACATTCAGTTTAAATCACTAATGCTGAGAATACTTTTTTTTTCTAATACTAATTAATTAAAGTTTTTGATGTGTACTTATTGTTTGATATAAAGACATTACATTAGTACAGTTTATGGAAAACTAATTTTAAAACACTGAGCATTTACCAGAGCCCTTGTAATAGTATTTATCTCGTAGCCTAGTAATCTCAATCTTCATTAAAGTTATTGTGTTTATTCTGTGGCTCAACTTCTATCATTATGTCATTAATGAACTCATTAATAGCCTTTTTATATCAATAAATACTAAATTGCTCACTCTGAAGTTTACTGCCGAAATCTCTACAGATGAGGAAGGACTTTTTGTATCCGAGGCTTTCCATGAGGCAAGAATACAGGTGACAGAGGAAGGGACAAAAGCAGCTTCAGCCACAGGTAAGAACCTGACAGTTTTGCTTTGGGTTAAGTGTTGGTAGGGAGTTGAAAATGAGGGAAATGTTTGGGAGCAGCTCATTTGAGATCAATGAATATTGATTGCCATATGTGTTTTTGAAGTTTTCATGTTAATCATACAATGAAGTCTCATCCTTGTAAATATCAATATGATATTGCACTTAGCAAAGCTTGTCCTTCTAACATTACCTACAAAAATTGAATAATTATAGAATTTTTTTTTTTTTTTTTTTCAGGAATTAATAGATTTAGACTCAAAATCTACACTCACAGTTTCTGTTTACTGCAGCATTCTAGTGTATGATTTAAGTGAACATGTGGGATACAGCTGAACTGTGATGACTAGATCTATGTATCCACTGGCAAATAGAATGCAAATTGAGTTATGTACTGTTGCTCAGGATGCACAGACTGAAGGACCTCCAGCATGCTTTGTAGCCGCAGTTTTTAAGGCTAAAGTTGAACCTAAATATTACTTGGAGGGTGTATTCTAAGGTCATGTTTTTTTCCACAGAGCTTAACCACTCACTGGTGTCTCTCTCTCTTCTTTAGCAATGGTGCTATTGAAAAGATCTCGTGCAGCAGTTTTTAAAGCAGATCGACCGTTTCTCTTCATCTTACAACAAATCAGCACAGGTAAATACCAAAAACTAGACAGACTTGCATGGAATCTAGCTTTAACATGTCTGCAGATATCAAACATGATTGAGGTTAATTTCTTTGGTTTTTATTCCACAGGTTTATTGCTGTTTATAGGTCGAGTTTTGAATCCAGCCGAACAGATGTCTTGAGAAGATACATGCAATCACATCTGCTTGAAATTACGAGCACACACACACACAGGAGTCCTATTTTAATAAACACTTTAATTCAAATGGTTTTGCCAGCTCAGCACACCCCCACCTCCCTCATGGGCGTAGGGGATGAGAGGAGTATCTGAGGACTATTATGAGGGTCCACTGACACGTCAGGAAGAGGGACAAGACTTTTGTACATATCTGTAAATAAAATTTTATTACATCAGGGTTTTTTTGCACTTCAAAGTGTCTGCTGTCATTTATTTCCTCTACCCTCAATAAATTCCCACATTTTCAGTGGATATTTTGGTTACCATCAGTTACTGTTCAAATTCATTCGATTTTTCAACTTTAAATCCATGGTGTTTGCCCACGTGCTAATTTTCATTTGCATTAAGCGGTCTATGAATTCTAATGTAACAAGGAAGGGGTGAATAAGTTTAACATTGCAATCCATTACATATGCAGACGCACAAGGACATTAAATAAGTTTGATTGCCAAGTAACAGTACGTGTCAGCAATTAAAGAGAGATCTGACAGATAACATTATCAAAAGATCATGAGTTTATAAAGTTTGAATGAGCTTAAGCTGATTGAGTCTGAAGTGTTGTGTTGTAGTGACCAGTCTTCAAAATAAACTTCTTCATAGGCTACACCAGTAGTCTTTTGATCATAATCTCCTCAGAGTACCTAGTAAATATGGCAGGGCTGCATCTCTGAAATTGCATATATCCTTCGTCAATAAAGCATCTGAATGCTTGGAAGGGGGGGGGGGGGGGGCAGACGATTCACATATACCCAGATAAGTTTAAGCGTGAAGAAATCCAGAGGATGCCTTCTAATCACAGTATGTTGAAGGCAAGACTTGCACTCCTTTTAATGACATCATGCCACTGAGAAGTTAATCAGAAAAACAGCATTTATTTACATGACTATTGACATTATAAAATAGACTTTATTCAAATACATACAAAAAGAGGCTTTCCACCAAACATTCTCTTAAATAATACTTTTCAATGTCACCATGTACATATATACAGCATTTTAAAAATACTAGTTACTAGTTATACTAGTAATACTAGTTAATACTTAGCTACTTGTTTATCTTTATCAATACACATATGGCAAAGATTTGGTCCCTACATTAGGGTGCAGGGATAAAAGGGACAGAGACAAGACAAGAGACGGGGAAAAAAATAGGGAAACTGAATATTTGGCAGTAATGTAGGAATACATTAGCAGCAACTGCCTCCCATGTCAATGAATAAGTGACTACCTTGGATGCGTAAACAATTACATTTAATAAAAAAAAAAAGGCCTTCTCACTCATTTGGACATCTTTCCAGTCAATTCTCTCTTTTTTTTAATCCATCCTTTTGTAGCCTCAGTGTAACTAAAATCTGGTTACTTAATGCTTAAATACCTAATTTGCAATGTTCAGCAAAAATAAGAGACCTCAAAGTTTAGATGTGCGATACAGTCCTTTGTGTAAAAAAAAAAACAAAAAACATATGTGGTCTGAAAACCACATAGTACAGAACATCAGATGTCTAAGTAGCAAATGGTTAATAAAAGTAGAACATCCTTTTGTTTAAGGAGAAAGAAATTGCTTAAGAATTACTAGAACAAAATGTCAAAAACATGTCCCTCTGCTGGCCACTGCCAAATCTTTTGAAATTATACAATTCTTGGAGTTATTCTTTTTAAACAATTACTTTTGAAGTGTGATGTGTGCAAGTCTAAACATAATTACAGACTCTCAAAGCAACTCAAACCTCCAACATTAAAGAATTGCTTGATAACTCGCCTTTTATTGGTGTAGAATATTGCTGATTTAGTCTCTTTATTAGAGAAATCCAACCCAGGAAGTCGCACCAGTAATCTGACAGTCTGTCTGGTCAGAGACTGAATGCAGTGGAGAGTTTGTAAAGGTGCTATTCCAGATTGAAATGAAAGGAAATCATGTTTATATTGGTGATCAAGAGATGGTGGGGGGGATGCAGTAAACCAAATGAGCCAAGGACGAATCTGATGCCATTTGTCAACTCATCTTTGGCACAAATAGAAAGAAAAATGGACTGAGAAAGAACAGTGCATTTGTGTGTCTGTTAGAAAGAAAGAAACTTTCTTAGTCCACCCCCGCCCCCAGCCCTGAGGTTCAGAAATTACACCCAAATTCCTCATCAATAAAATCAACTTCAATACTGCTAAAGACCCAAAACACAAGAGTCCCAATTAACATTACATAAATAGTGCAGATATGTGTGCAAGTCCTTCAAGTAGGGCAAATAGAGTGCTCAGAAACCATCCAGATGATTCATGCCATTTGCTCTCAAGTGAATTTCCTCTAAGAAGTTCTCCAGTTGCTCAATCAAGACCCTCTTCTTAAACCTATCCACACAAAAGCCAAAAAATGTCATTCACACACAGTCTATTAAAGCATTCTGCATTCAATGCTTTCTGGAAAAGGGAATAAGTTAAACAATGCAAGGACCTAGACATGAAAGTAATAATAAGAGTTTTGTCTATGCAAACAGTACAGGATTGCAATTAATATGGAGATATGGAGATAATTCAGCATTACAGAATAAGTAGTTTCTTGCTTATAAATGTATAATAAATATAAACAGCTGGGCTCACAAACAAATACTAGTAGCATATGTAGCCTTTAACATCTACTCAATAAACTGCATTTTCCCACAGATGGAAAGAGTACCTGGCAGCTTCTTTGATTATGCTTTGCAAGAAAATCAGCCTTGTTTCCAAACTTCCCTGGATTTGCTTGAGGAGGTAGAAAATTTTCTCATAACCTGCATTGACATACAAAGAAAATGAGGACTTTAAATAAGTGGGGATAAATCCCTGCTAACAATTCACTTTCACACAGATGAGGTTTGACATATGCCTATACAACATCTTACTGCATTTATTGTATACTGCGTATTTCACATTGTGTAAATTGTTGTATACTGTATATTATTAGATGTAAATTGTTATGTGAATTAGATGTTTATTGTAGATTTGTATATGTCTCATCACTGTCATGACTGCTATGTTGCTTGGAACTGCACCCAAGACTTTCACCCACTGTTGCACTTGTGTATATGGTTGAGTGACAAAGTGATTTGATTTTGATAATGAGCACTGTCAAATCAATCAGCACCTGAAAAACCATGGAGGCCAAATCCATTTACCAAGAACTGGAACATTCATAACAAATGTGCAAATAAAACAGACAACTAGAAACCATCTGTAGCAATGTTACAGCTTTCACATTTAGCAAATACAGCCAATGCAGGCCAGGCCCATAGGTAAAAATGTTGTGCTTATTGATTGCCATCCAGGTCGCCACAGTGATTAACTCTGGGACAATGTTCCCTGTTGTAGTGCCCCTTTAAAAGTCCAAAGCAAAATTACTGTAATGTATATTTATGCCTAATGACATTTATACATTTTTTTGTGCAGCAAGCATTTTCATGCATCATCCATAATGCAAATGTGTATGCAAGTAAAATCACGAGGCATGATTCAACATCTGCACATGTATAAAAAAAATTTTTTTAAATAATTGAAAATGTGTATTCTAATCACATAGTAACAGTTAGGTAACACTTAAGTATAGCATAGGGCTGGGCGATCTGTAAAAAATATTGTATCGATAATCGCCTTAAAATATTGCGATATACGATTATATTTTCAATCCCCCTGCTGAGGGTCAGTGAATATTTTCACTTTGACTTTGCTTTAATAATTTTATTCATTTATTGAAACACGAATACCATACACAAGACATTTCTAAATTCAAATTGCACTTTACCTAAACAAAAAAGCAACTGAAATAACGAAGTGATCAAAAATCATTTTAACCACCTCCCCAAATCAAAACATTTACCATCTCCAACAGCTCCATTTGCCATCACGCAAGCATCCGTCAATGATGGATTTTACAGGAAAATTACTAATAGCCTACAGATTAAGGACTAAAAGACAATTAGAAAATGTAAAGATAATAATAATAATAATCATCATAATAAAGCCTAATAAATTCTTTTGTGTTCCCAAAATAATGCTGCCAAATGTGTTCTTATCGAATGTGTTTGTATTGTGTTTTGGTAAAACATTTAATGTTGCCTAAAGAAAAGAAAATAGAACTGATTTTAGGTTCAAGGTGAACGTGTCTTGTATTATTTTATGATTTAATTACTTACGTTTTTGTTTCTTTAATACAAAGCTATTACCGAACATACAGAGTTGTCACGAACTGGTCCGTGGAAATAAAGTGAACTAAACTCACAGCACCTCCTGAGATTATCGGAGATCATTTTCAGCATTCTCATAGACAACATTATTCTTGCAAACAGTTTTCAGATGAATGAAACAAAGAAAAAAAACAAAAAAAACAAAAAAAAAAAAGTGAAAACTCTTTACCTGCGTGTGTTCCATGAGACTGATGCTGCATGCCTCTGAACAAACAGCGAATCAGACACACACGAGCATTGACGGCTTTTTCTGTTCTTAAAACTATAATAAAGTGTGTTTCTTCAAGCGCATGTCTTTGTGACAAACAGCATTCCTTGTCATGTGTCACATCAAACGTCTGACAGGTCGCCCACCTGTTGCGGGTAGATGAGAAAAATTACCCGCGCATGAAATACATTTGGACGAGGAGCTTGCGAACTGGATTCAGCCTTGTTGCATTTGTGCTAGTTTCACACCATGGGCTGAATTGGGCCCATGGGCATTCCCACTTTGGAATGCCCAATTCCCAATGTGCCTTAAGTTCTTGTGGTGGCGTAGTAACTCGCCTCAATCCGGGTGGCGGAGGACGAATCTCAGTTGCCTCCACGTCTGAGACAGTCAATCCGCGCATCTTATCACATGGCTTGTTGAGCGCGTTACCACGCTATACTCCGTGGCATCCACGCACCCCACTTAGAGCGAGAACCACATTATAGCGACCACGAGGAGGTTAACCCAACGTGACTCTACCCACCCTAGCAACCGGGCCAATTGGTTGCTTAGGAAGCCTGACTGGAGTCACTCAGCACAACCTGGATTCGAACTTGTGACTCTAGGTGTGGTGTACTAAGCGTCTTTACTTGCTGAGCTTCCCAGGCCCCCACCCTGGGCTACTGTTTAATATATTTGCTGACTTCCCAGATCCATGGTTTTGCCATTTCCTGATATTGTCAATCATCATCTGTCAATTAAGTGTCGCAATCGGCACCTTTGTAAAATATCGTCGATATCCGTTTACATCATCCTAATGCCCAGCCCTAGTATAGTATAATGACTATAATGCAAATGAATACAGATTTTATCAATAAAACTTCAAACAGCCATATGTTGCTATTTTTCAGTTGCTTGGGATACATTGTGAAGCGTGAATTTCTCTGACCAAAGACAGATCAAGATTTCAATAAAAAAATTTTTTTAAAAGATCTTCCAAAATGTGCAGCATATTTCCACATATTATATTTGCAAAACATGTTTTAAATGTTCTAATACTACTGCAAATAGTCATTTCAGAGCATGACATAATGGTAGAGGAAATGACAGAAACACCTGAGCAGAGTTCATTTGCAACGCAGACACCTGTAAGCATGTATGCATGTTTTGTTACTTGACATACGTCTCCCAGGTTTCCTGATCTCCTTAGTAATGAGCACTCGGAGTTTAGAGTTCAGCTCCTGGCTTTCTTGATTTCTGATCTTCTTAAGCTTGCACAGGGAAGGGTAGCACCTGGAGGCCTCCTCTTCACCCTCACTGCCCAGAGACAGCTCACTCTCGCTGGACTGTCCATTCTCCTGCACTTCCTCCTGCTGGTTCTCAGCCTCATCTGGATGAAGGTGGTTTCTCTGCTGAAGGGAATCAGACTCTGGCCCTGGACTCGGCTCGCTGTCTAGGCTGTGATTTGGCTCAAGATGGTTAGTGATGTCGTTGACCAATGCTGTCTGATCATTTTCTGGAGCTGAGGAATCAGACACTTGTCAGTCCAAAAGCATGGAAAATCCACATGTAATAAAATGTAGATGACTTTCATGTTGTGTGACAGTGTATCCAGTATCTGTTGTTGAACATAAATGAAAGTGACTGTTTGTGTGCATATCAAATCTACAAATAGGGTTTTTCTGCATGTGTGGGTTGGTCAGACTTACTTCTGGGTGGTGTTTTTGGAGGAGTGTATGCTCGCCCTGGACGAAGCAGAGGAGACATGCAGCGTCTGCGTTTTGGAGCCCCTCCCACTGCAGTACTGCTGGGTTCTCCGGGACGTTTGCCTTTGCCTTGAGTGCCAGTAACAAATTCATCTGCTTCATCCACCATCATCGCCTGACACAGGGAGAAAAGCAGAGTGATTTATGGCTGAAAATCAAGTATGTTTTTAGTGCCTCTCTCTGAAAGTCCGTACATCAATAATCAAATAAATAAATAAATAAATAAATAAATAAATAAATAAATAAAACCTGACGATACCTTCTTGTCCAGTTTGAAGGGGTTGCCAAAGGTGTGCAGACGTTTAGGTTGGTCAGGTTCTGCCTCTCTCAGAGGGGCCGGGCAATGCTTCAGGTAGTCCTGATAGTTGCCCATCTGAGCAATGGGCACACTGTGAAGTTGATCTAGGAATATCATGGATTTTAAAATGATTTAAGTAACAGTAGTCAAAATGTACCATGTAAAGAGAAATTAACATGAGATTACTTTCACAATAAATCAGAGTGATGTAATCAGAGGCTCATGGTTCTCTTGGAAATCATGAGTAAAATACAATTGAGATTGCTTCAATAATATCAATATTCATTTATGGCTGAGTGTTACCTTGATCCTGTCCTTTCAGAATGCAGATGCTGGCATGCAGGAGGTTCCTCCGCATGCGGCTCAGCTGGTCCAGCAGATGAGCTCTTGGGATATCATATGGGTTCCGCAATCCTTGTGGTTTCAATGCCTGTGGGAAAAGAGAAAGAGTTGAAGGATAATGGAGATAATGGAGAAGCTGTGGGAGCTTAATTAGTAAAAACTGACCTTGTACCACAAGCTCAGTATGCAAAAACCATGTTGAGTGGCACGTGGCACATTTTATACAGCACATGTGCCATAAGTAAACCATCCAAACCCTTGTAGGTTAACATCCAAATAACAATTCCTTCTACTGGTTCTTGTAAAGTTAAGAAGTTCTAGCAGTTGAGATGTTCTACATTTAACTGCACATTCAGAAAGTCTTCAGAGAGTCTCATTCTGAACAGAGACTTCATTGAAATGCAGTTTGTCTATTCTTTGTGCACATGAGAAAAGTACAAACATCAATACAGTGTGTAGCATTTTGGTGTGACAAAGTATTCTGTGAACATGTACTTTATTCAGAGCAGCTAGCTGAAACCCCGCAAACTCCTTGGGGTTTGCCTCCAATGGCAGAGCTGGCCCATCTCCTATGATACTGTGCAGCAGCTGTGTGAAATCCTTCCTGTGTGCAAGAGAGAGGGCGGAGCTTCTGCAGCGAAGTTTAATCCCGCCCTCTGGTGCCACCTTCTTTCCAACTGATGCGCAAACTCTATCAGCCTCTACCTTCGCCTGTAATATACACACAAATCCAATTCAACTTTATGAAGCACTTTTAATAATGCAGATGATAAAAGCAGGCTGTATGTTAGCAACTACCTGCTGACTGAGCTTTTTGAGGTAGGACACAACACTGTAGCTGAGGCCATACTCTATGTTGTCAGCTAACAGGTTTGGAGCTCCCATCATTCTAAGTGCTTTCCGCAGGGCCTAGCAGAATCAGGATGAGAAAATATTAAAGGAATAACTTCAACACATACTATAAGTTAACACACTGTTGTAACAGTAAAATAAATACGAGTGATTTCATTACTTACAGTAATGTAGTAGGGGGGCATTGCTTTAAGATAGTTTTCAAAAGATTGTCGCCATTTTGCTGGAGGCTTAAACTTATGCACAGTTATCAGGTCATCTAGAAATTAAAAAAAATGCATATACACGGATATTAATTTACGCTCAAAGAAAAACTAGTTTTAATCTGGTTTAAAGCAAATACAGAGTTTCAGACTTATTGTTTTTATTTCCAAAGATGTTAAAGGCTCAGAGGGAAGAAAGTTGAGCAACTGTCAGTATGAATTATTCATAATTATTAATTCAAACTGATCTTTAAAAAAAGTTAAATGAATGAGATGTTACCAAGTAAAGGCAGCACCACAGGATAGTTGTAGGGCATGACGAAAAGGTTGACACAGTTGAGAGCTGTGCTGGCCTTCAGATAGCCAAACGGCTGCCCAAGTTCTCCATATTTAGCACTGTTACATACAAAAACCTTAAGAGAGAGAACAAAATGTTACAGCATTTAATGTTCAGCCATAGCAGTAGCAATAAAGCATAATATATTAATACATAGCTTGTCTGTTGCATGACTGAAGTAAGCTGCTTTAGATTAGGGATGTGCGAGACTATTCGACTAAACGGTTCTGATGCTGCTAGCCGGTAAATATTTTTCCCCATTAATCTGTTCAACATTTTTACACACATTTGGCTTTATTTTTATTTATTTATTTATTTATTTTTTTACAAAGGATGCGATTAAATTACTGTCATGTTATTGTTACATTTTAAATATAATTAATAATACAATTATTTAAAAAGAGGATATCTGGAGCATATGTATACAAAGTTTCATATCAACTCCGGTTGAGAGGGCTTCTTCCCTCCCTCTCTCGCGGCCTGTGCAGGAAAATGTCCTCTCACAAAATGAGCGAAGTAGCTTTGGAAATCAATTTGGTGGTGGTGCGGGACGTTGGCTTGCAAGTCACTATGGATGTTTTGACACTGGAGTCTATTGAAAGTTATTTTCCAACCAAACAAGCTTTTTCAAGCAAAGGATAACCGCTTCATGAGAGTAAGGTCCCGTCTTTCACCGGTCCATGTTGACAAGTTAATTTTGCTCATCAAAAATGCTTTTGTAGCCTAGAAAATGACTTTTGGGCTAGGTATGACAATTTTTTTATTTTTTTGCCCTGCTGATCAACAAGGCTATTTTCAACTATGTGCCGACTGCTTAACTGGTTAAACTATCTTTTATTCTGTGTGCACGTCACGTTTAAAACAATATATTAGGCTTATTGTAAATTTCTCAAAGGCCTATTTTTTCCTATCCTAGCTATTTTTTTTATTTTTTACATCCTAACTGTTATTGGTTAATGTTCTTAACCAGACAACAATCAAATCAGTGCATTATTTTCTCTCGTAGATATGGCTTACCTTTTAATTATTTTCAACAATGTCCTGATTATTTTAATATGTTAAGTAACTTTTACTTGTTGAACTACATTTAGAACAGGTTTGCTTTATAGGTCTGCACTATTCATTCAATTAATTTCAACATATATGCCTGTTTTCACTAAAGTTGATTCAGTGAACGCGTGTCATGTTCTATGTTTAAAGTACAATAATCATAATGCAAAGGAAGCACGTTGGGGATAAACGCCCCTTTTCAGCGGAATTTATTGTCGGATTTGGCCATTGGAATAAATTAAGTATTTTAAATGGGTCGCGTAAACACAATGTTTTTTGACTGTTTTCTAAGGGTTTCTTACTTCTTAGACTAGTTGACTCCAAAATTTACATTTAAACATCATTGAAAGGTTAGGGTTGGTCATTCCACACACCCTACTTTAGACTGAGTTAACTGTTGAGATGAGCAGTACCTGCCAGCAGGTGTGTGGTGATTTCCTCTCCAGGATATACTGAGTGAGAGGTGAAGGCTCCAACTCGTACTTGTCAAAGGGTACTTTATCCACAACCATGGGCTCTGAATCTACACATGAGAACTTCACCTGTGGGTGAGCTGCCCGTGGAGGCTGCAGGGGAATGGTATATATTATTTTCAGGATTCATGACATTAAATAAAACAAAAGCATAAAGAGCAAACCAGTACAAAATATCTATTATAAACCTAGCATTTAACAGATACAATTTACAAGGGATGACACACAGTTTTCTCATACCAAAGTAGGTGAGTTTTGATCAGGCCAAAAAGACTCTGGGATAGGCCAGTGGCCCACAGGAACACCAGTTTTAGGGTTTGGTCTGACATAAATGAGTTTATGACAGCTGTGCCATGACTGAGGTCCAAACTTCACCTCTGCTGGACCGTCTGGGAAGAAATATGACAATGACAGTTTCATTTCTGTCCCAGAGTTCCCTTGTAACTCATAGCATTCCCTTATCTTGTTTACAAGTTTAAGCATAATAACAATGTACTACAAATTAAATAATACCAGTGCAAAACATTCCTTTGAGTTTTTTGTATACAGATGTGTAAACTGCATATTGTATAAAGTGTATGTCGAGCTCTCGATACTCTCTTTAATGCATGTTGTACCATACAGTGTTGACTGTATGGCTGCTAAAGCACCATAATTTCCCACATAGGGTTAAAGTCGGCATGAAAAAGAAGTTGCGACAGACTTCCGTATTGTGACGTATTTCCGAGTGAAACAGCTTATCGAACAAGAAAAAAAAAAAAAAAAAAAAAATGTAGGGTGGGGATTTGAGTTTATTCATTGCTTGTTGAATGGATTGTGAAAATATGGCCGTTGCATAGTGGAACGAAGGCAGATCTGAATGCAAGTTTGCAGTGGACACACACACACACCCCTACCACTGTGAGTAAAAGATAACCATATTTAAATGTTTTGAACCACAATACACTAAATTAAAAAAAAAAAAAAATTTAATTAATTAATTAAAAAAAAAACCACACTCGTGCTGTGCATTCCAAGATAACTGCATTCAAAAATATAAATAAACTCCAGGAGCACCTGTATTCATTAGCGATCACCTCAGCAATTCAGGCATGAAATGTCTCGAACACAACCGCAAATTCACCATTGTTCCTCCTCATTCTAAATGTAAATTCAAGCCAGCTAACCCGTACCCAAGGAAGTTTGGGTAAAGGAACGATATTTTTGAAGGAAAACAGACGAAAATACACCTTGCCATCTTCACCAAAATGCGACGGACGCTTCATTCAACTCTACGCGTAAGGCTGTTCAAAGGACAAAACTCCCCAGAGAGGCAAAGTGCAAATGTATGATTTCTGAGAAAATAAGCATAGAAACTCTCTTACAAAGATACCATCTCAAACCCAACTGAGCAAGAATGACATCATTGTTGTCTTCCTACATCTGTTCTCTCTCCTACTCTCCTGTCCCTCTCAGCTCAAAATCACCTTAAAACACACTTAAATCTTGTAGATAATGAATGTCTAATATGTCTGGCTATTCATGTTTCATATCATTGAAAGTTCTCAGTGTGACTGGTACAATGGTATCATTACCTTAACTGTAAAATACATAACACATTTGAGAATTAAGAGGAATTCTGACCAATTCTGGGGGCGTGCCAACCTCCTGTATGCAGATAAGGTGTGACCCCAGGACTTCCAAACTTATTCATCCCCAAATACTTATTGTCATTCCATTTGGTTGTGGTCTGGGTATTTAAGGAAACTTAGCACATTGTTAATTGGAATTTTCTGTAGCCAGAAATCCCCATAGTTTCAAACTACGTACTTTGCTGAAGTTGGGTATGCATCCGTTACTCTTAAGATTCATCTTTGAGCATTAGATTGTTTTGTATTGATTATTTCTGTATTGATTATGTAATTGGCTTTATACATATTTACCTGACTAATAAATTGTTAAACTTGATTCTATTCTGAAATTATTGGCTTTAGTAGATTAAGTAAAATTCTTGTTACCGCAAATTTGATCAGGGTTGATACATACTAAGACCCAGCAATTGATGGAGCATGAAGCACATCAACTGGGATCTTAAGCTTTCTGATTAACCATTTGACTTTTGTTATGTGTAATAGACTGTTAAGGCTAAAAGGAAGTACTATTTGCGACAATGTAATATTGATCGACCCGTCCAGATGGCACTAATCGTGACACCTGCTAATATTTTTCTAGTCAAGTGTAATAGGAAACTATAGAACTAAACAAAACTACTATTTGGGTAATGGTATGCTGGTCAGCCTTATCCAACTAGTATTAGTCGTTTACCTCTCTCTAGAGATATACAGATCTATAGAAACTAAGCAAAACTACTATTTAGAAATAAATAAGCTGCGGTAGTAATCATTCTTTACAGTATTAGTCATTAACCTCTGGCTAAAAGATCAAACTGACAAGTTTGTGACCATGGGACCCATGCACACGGCCAACACGAGGCCATAAGTGACAGAATTCCGAATGAACGAATGCAATTTAAAAAGTATAGAATTGACTAGAATAATCAAGTATCCAAATCTAGATAAGATGTCAATTAATGATCAATAATAACTGAAATCTCAAACTAAATTTAAAGGTCTAATATAATTGGAGTCAGATTCAATTATGAATTTGAGTCTGATTCAGTCTCAACTAAATAGTTATGACGCTACAGCCACAAGCGCACGAAACAGACGAACGCGCAGATACCTTCACCACTTCGCTGGATTCCGCCGTTGGGCCTGCAAGGTGGCATTTTTACAGTACGCAAGGTTGTGGTGGTTGTGTTTTTATAAGAACAGGGCAGGGTTTAAGCAGACTAAATGATTGGAGAAGTCCTGCATACATCACCAGAGAGAAGTCTGTTGTTTCATCAGAAGATCGTGTTGACATTTTGATTAAAGATTACGAGGTCAAATGTTATTTTATTTTTTATAAAACATGCATGGATGAAACAATATCATCAATAACATGCATTTAGAAAATAGACAGGGTGAATTTATATTTCATGCTGACTTTATTAAAGTACTTTTCCATCTCTCTCACTGATAACACAGCAGAAACAGATCAACTGTGTCTACATCTCATCTAAAGATGCATGTGTATCATATAAAAGGCTATGCAAGTAGATCTACAGCATTTGTTTGCATTTACTATTACAGACGGAACACACTAATATCGGGTATTACAGAAATATGAGCTAGTGAACTCTTCTTTAAGTGCCTTCCTTACCTTCAGTGGGTTGAGGGTCAGGTCCCGTCTTCTCAAAATTGATGACCACTCCACTGTGGATCTTCTGCACCAGAGACTCCAGGCACTGGTTTAGCATTCTCTGGGAAAACACGCTGTATGACCGGCCTGAACACATTGGGAAATATAGTTCTTTGTTAAATATCTTGTAGCAAATGCATCCGCCACATTAGATAAGCACTAAATTTACAAACTTAATTTTTGTTCAGAGCTATTCATATATGAAGACTGTGAACAGTAAATAAAATTTAAACCACTGTCTGGACTAAGCTAACCAGTCTGTGTGCTTTTTTCTTATCAGTTCATTACCAGGCCACCACTATTCACATGCGAGTGAACACACTACAAAGAAGCTGCCCTATTGTGTTTAGTATTTGATCAGCATGAAAGCACAGACTCTCTTCCTCTCTATGGTATTGTTCAGCTTGTCTCTATTACACAGCTGTATTAGTCAGCACACCTGTGTCCAGCAGAATCTACCCTTCACAAATCAGCTATTCTCTTCAATTCACAATTCAAACACCATTTCCACAACACTTAAATACCACCTGACAGGTCTGACCTGACAGAGCATTTGTCAGGCATTGTTGCCTTTCAGTTCTGCCAAAATTGAAACTTTTCTCACTACAAATTTGCTCAATGACCTGCTTGTTTATGGCACACAAATCAAACTGGATTTTGCTCAGTTACTTTAGTAGCCCACATTTAAAGGGATAGTTCACCCAAAAATGAAAACTGTCTCATTTACTCACCCTCAAAAAAGGACTTAAAGAGCCCATATTATGCTAATTTACAGGTTCATAATTTTATTTTGGGGGTCTACTAGAATAGATTTACATGCTTTAATGTTAAAAAAAAAAAAAAATTCTCATACTGTACATTTCATTTCCCCGCTCTGGCGTCAGTTTTTGCCTTACCAGTTTGAGTTCGATAATGAAAGTTTGGAAGAACAAACTGACCCAAACCACCTTCGCAAGCATGACTTGAGCAGGAAGTTTCACAGTGGTAAGTTTTAATTTTGTAGCTTTCTTACAAGTACACTGTTGATTATTTTGAACCTAACAAAGCTTCAAGTAAAAGACAGGTAGTGCATCTAAGTTGGTCATCTTTTGCTGGAATGGGTTTAGCCGAACTTTTTTCGCCCGAGATATGAACGGAGAACAGAGGCTTACTCCCGGTTGGACAATACCGGGTGTATTAGAGTTAGTGAGCAAGTTAGCCGTGGACAACCATGAATAGCGGGCTTAATATTACAGCTTGTAATTATATAAGACTCTTGAGATCTGCATAATTCTATACAGTTGTTGGTAAAAGTGGGCCCGCAGCTGATTAGCAAAACTATTTCAACACAATAACATTAACTATCAGGTTTTTCAGGGATAGCCAACTTGAAAATCCGGCATTGGTTGTGGTTGTACTGCTAAATAATTACAATTGATTCTTCAATTTGTCTGCCTTTGGAAGTCCAAACGAAGAGGTTTTGCTTTCACAGTGAAGAAAACATCGTCTTCTCGACATGGCGACAAAACTAATCCAACTCATCCTGGCCTCTGCTATAACTATGTTTGTTTGAGGGCGGGCCACAGTAGCTCTTAGGCGGGCATTATGCAAATGTGTTACATAGTGATATAGATACTTTATAGAAGAAATGGCCGGACTACAAACCAGGCGTTTCGAGTAGTTCTTAAGCAGTGTTGTCTGTGGGAGAGAATAACTCCCTTTTGCGTGGACTTTGTGCTTTGTAACTTTGCAGACCTTTTACATGCACATAGAGCTGTTACACACTAAAGGAAAGGTAAAATCCCAAAAAGCATAATAGGGCCTCTTTAATATTGATCTGTTTCTCACCCACACCTATCATATCGCTTCAGAAGATATGGATTTAATCATTGGAGACTTTTGGATTACGTTTATACTGCCTTTATGTCTCTTTTGGACCTTCAAAGTTCCAGTCACCGTTCACTTGCATTTTGAGGACATACAGAGCTGAAATATTCTTTTAAAAATCTTTGTGTTTGGCAGAAAGTAGAAAGTCATACACATCTGGGATGGCATGAGGGTGAGTAAATGAGAGAATTTAAATTTTTTTTGGTGAACTATCCCTTTAATAAAGCGGATTATGACAGTACTATAATAATAGATTAGTATTTATATTATTCAGCGTGCACTGAATTCATCCTTTGAGAATGATCTCCCTTTGTGCCAAAAAAAAAAAAAAAAAAAAAAAAAAAAAAAAAAAAACTTTCAAATGTATGAAATTAGAGTACATAAACTAAAGAAACACACACCTCCTGTGACTTCACACATGGGTGTAATTGGGGAGGAGTCAGGTGGAACTCCCCCTATTGGTTCAGGGTCAGGGGAGGTGTGGCCTGGAATGCGGAGCACTAAAGAGAAGAGTCGCTGGTCCCATCGAAATGGCTCTTTGGTCAGCTCACTGCCTGGCAATGGTGTTGTCAGTGGCAAATGTAACTGGAGCAGAGAATAGGGATGAATTAATTCACTGCACATGTCAGCACATAATGGTAAAATGAAGATATCGGATATGCACACTCATCACTCCTCTTGGCTTATTACAAACTCAAATATGTAGAGAGCAAGTACACTGAAAATTAGAGCGATCCAATCAAATTTTCCAAGGGCTCACGTAAAAGCACACTCTTTAATTGTGGTTGTGTTCCTCAACACTCTTGTTATCTTTTTCAGTGACTTGACCTATTTCTCATCTTACCAGCTACAGACTTATTTTAACAGATCTGCAAGTCATACTGCGTGCATATAAGAGAAAAACTGAAAGGAAGTTAGACATCGCAAGAAAGCAGAGGTAAATTATATCAGAGGAAAATGGGTGGAAAAAAGCTGGAGAAAGCAAGCAAGAGATAAAGAGAAGCATGACAAAATAGGAAACTGATGGCAAGACAGGAGGAGAGAGAACTCCTAAAGGAAGTCCTCAAGACCAGCCCATGACAACCCACCTCATCTTGGACCCCAGAACTGCTGGCCAGCTTGTTTCCATCAGTTATGGCCAAAATAATAGCAGGCTCCAAGAAAAAGGGGTTTCTACCCTGCAAAAATTATACAATACACAAAAAATAAAACAATAACCGAAGGTTGCAGCTCACGAGACAAATACAGAGCTTGAAATGCACTCACTGTTCTTCATGTTAGCCGTAGCTAAAGTGATTTTATTACACTATAATTTTGGCACAAATGCACAGAGATAATAAAATGTAACAATCAAATGGTCAACCCTTTAAGACTACACACTTAACTGCATCTTGTAGATTTTATGGACAACAACATAAAAGCAGTGGTATGTAATTTCTGAAACAATTAATAGAGCTAGAATCACTGTTGTTAGTTGAGAGATCCATTGAGCATTCAATGTCAAAGTGAGAATTTTATCCAAATTTATCACAAGCAGCTAAAGGACAGTTTTAATGGCCTCTTTTCCTTGTGTCATGTCACTACATGCAGTTCTCAATTAATACATGACAACAGTAAACTCCGAGACATACAACATATAAATCAAATATTCTATTACTATATTAAAGGAATAGTTCACCAAAAAATCATTTACTCACCTTCATGCCATCCAAGGTGTGGATGACTTTCTTCAGCAGGACACATTTGAAGAAAAATAGAAAATATCTCAGCTCAAAAGGTCCTTAAAATGCAAGTGGATGGTGATCCAACTTTTGAAGCACCAAAAATCACAGACGGTCAGCATAAAAGTCATCCATACAACACCAGCGGTTAAATTAATGTGTTCTAAAGCATCAATCACTTTTGGTGTGGAAAAGATCAAGTTATTTTTAACTCTAAATCATCACTTATGTACGTATTCGCATTGGCATGTTCACATGAGAACTGCCGCACATACGACACACCCGGAAGAGCAGAACTGTTTACAACTGAGTAGGAGAAACACTGTAAAGAAGCTTTGTTGGTTTTGGTTTAGATCCGAATTTGCTTCTTTACTCACAATGGTGCATTTGTGTGCTTATCCTGGATGTTTCAATCGAGAGAAAAATGTGAGATTACATGTGTAACATGCCAATGCAAATTCATCACACGAGAGACCACATGAACTCTGCCCACCAAAAGTGATCGTGTCACTTTAGAAGACATTCAATTAACCGCTGAAGTCGTATGGATGATGTTTATGCTGACTGTCTGCGATTTTTGGAGCTTCAAAAGTCAGATCACCATCCACTTGCATTTTAAGGACCTACTGAGCTGAGATATTTTTCTATTTTTCTTCAAATTTGTCCAACTGAAGAAAGAAAGTCATACACACCTGGGATATCATGAGGGTGAGTAAATGATGAGAGAATTTTTGGGTGAACTAATCCTTTAAAGAAAGCATATTTTTGAAATCCTCTTTTTCTTTCAGAACAGTAAAACAAATAAGTTGTCGTTTTGGTGACTGAAGGATCAAGACAACAAAGGACAAAATGGCTGATACAACAAGTCAAAAATGTATTTATATATATATTTAGTTGACTGTATTTTTTTTATATACTATTATATACTGTATAAACTATATCATCGTTTTGGGCTTTCCAGTAAGAAATAGTTTTGTATTAGGTATTAAACATCGACGCATGGATCACAGACATTACTCACTGCTAAGGCCAAGAATGATACCACATATCAAACAGCAAAAAAAGGGTCTAAAGATCTAATAGATAATGGTTTTTAATGGCCAATACAATACAGATGATTTTTGTGTTTAAGTGTCCGATAACCGATATACATAACTGATTTTTAATTCTTGTTTTATTTCTGCTTTAAAGCAAAAACAAACAACTTGAACAGCTGAGTGAAATGCTTTACAAAACTAATATTGCACACAGTCTACAAATAATAAATTTTAACTAGTTTTATTGCAAGGCCTTCTGGAATACTCAATTCTGATTCAGTCAATGGCGCTATCTAGCGGTCTGATATTTTTTAGTAACAACTGCACATCCACGGATCAGACTGCTCATCCGGGTATTGCCAGCCATCGTTCCGGTTTTGGATCACTGTGCAATCTATACAAGCAAGCAAATAAAATAATTTCAACTCAAATCAATTAATGTGCATTAATTTATTTATTTGGCAGGTAGTTTTGCAATAAGCGTGATGAGTCAGATGGTCATTTACACCAATTAAACACCAACAGAACTCCAGAGAAACCAGAGGTGGATGTTAGCTGTTCAGTGATTTCTTTCTTCTCACATAATTTCAATGTAAATCAATATTTTATTTCCATGTATTTATTTATTTGGTTAGTAGTGTGTAATAAGCAGGATAATGTTCAGTCAGCCGGTTGGTATTGCTTTGTGTCTATTTAGCAATGACAACCAGCTGACTGTACATTAACCCTTACTTAGTCAACATACACCTGATAAAGCCCCTAACTTAATATTTAAAATTCAAAGTATTTTGTCTAACTTTATCAGTAAACCAGATATAAAGAACCCATATATATACGATTAGGTGGAACGTGTAAATATAGGTTACAAATATTGGTCAAAAAATTAGTCTCTAAAAATGTCACAGACTTACAGGACAGCCCTGAGCCATGTACAGGGACCAGAATACTTTAGAGAATTGGTAGTGGGCTCTTTTGACATGGCCCAGAACACACTAGCAACCGCACAGTCTTAATGCAATATCTAAGCACTATGGCCACAAATTCTTAAAGTAACACTAACATTTTCTTTACAAAATGTTAAAATACCTAGTTGAATAATATTCTTCAACAGATGATTCTTTGAGATGCATAACCACATGGCCCCTGCAGGTAATTTCTCCAAGGCAAACCTAAAAACAAAACCTAATCTACCACGACGGTTTAATATTTTTCATCACACGTGTCCACAATAGCAACTTACTGTTATCATCAAATGTATGCGAGGCGATGCTGCAGCCTGTAGTAGTTTCAAAACTTGCTCAAAAACAAGAGCTGCCTTGAAAATATTTGTTTGCTACTCCTAAGAATTTAATTTGTGTTTTGTATACAACCTAAAAAAATATATACATACCAAAATTAACCTGGAACAATTAGAACCAGAGCATACATACACAGCATAAACACTAGCCTCATCACAAGACCTGGTTCAGTTTGTCTCTTGCCCTTATTTGCATCCAAAATGTTTTTAACTACTACTGTTGCAGGGTCTCTTGGGATTGTGTTGGCACAGTGTGAGCCTATTGGGTGCTTGTAAAACTGTGATATGTGGGGGGTGGGCTCATGGGGTCAGGCCAGAGACTTTATACCAGTCACTGGTCCATAACATACCTGTCCATAGTTGTCTATCCCCGAAACTAATCTATTGAGATTGAGCAAATCAAAAGCGGTCCTTAAAGACTGGCCAAACGTTGTCAATCCAACTGCTTGTAGGTTCCTGAGCTCTGTCATAAAAGTGGCATGACTGTCCTTCCATCCAGCCTGAAATATCAAGACAAGAGCAAAAATATGTGTTATGCCTTTTAAAACATCCAGACATTCACTAACCCTCAACTTGACATCTCAGACACATTGATTATTGGACTTTACTGTCGAGGTTTCAGAGAGGCAGTAACTGAGAGTGCAGACAGCTCTGGACATAGAGCTATGAAGATCTCTCTCTCGCCCTCTCTGGGTAGAAAACTTAGGTTCACCCTCCTCTCTGATTTCTCAAGCGCGCACACACACAGCTCTATGCTGCCTCACTGAACAAAATGTCGGCCATGTTTAAACACACATACATTCATGTTGGGCACAATGTTTTCACATCACACTTTCAGCCATCGTGTTTAAACAGCAAAAAGTCGAACCGAAAGCTGAAAGCTTCTGGAGTGAAATAAAACTGTTTGTACCTTGATTCCAGCCGGCGCTTCCTCGAAACTCACTAACATGTATCTGTCTCCTCTGCTTGCCGGATCTCTGCTCCTCAACTGTGGAGAAAAGCGAATGAAAACGTGTGTTTTAGTAAGTTTCCATCAAAGCGAGACAGTGTGAAGTAGAAGCTTTGTGTTCATTTACCTTCAGGAAAGTCTCAACTGCGCCCTTCGCTATGTCCAGATAGCTAGTGCCCAGATGGGAGCGCTGGTTCATGGAGGCGGACGTGTCTATCAGGAAAAGTAACACGGGCATTGTGTTGATAGTCACCCCTTCTACATGGACCGAGTGTCAGAGCAAGCGGACAAATGCAGAGAAATCTTTTGTTCGCCTCCTGTCGCTGCTGTCAGCACGCTGCTAGCTGGCTAATGCTAACTGTCTCGCGCATTCTTTCTGTCAGTGTAACTGTTGTTAGTGTTTAAAGAGCGATGCCTTGTAAACTTGAGCAAACCTCGGACCCTGGGGGGAAAGGTTATTGATTTACAAGGGAAACTGATGTTGTTGCTGCAATTTTAAAGTAATGTCTAACTTTTATCATGGTAACTTTCTGTTTAGTTTACGTCCATGATTCTCCTCTCACTGAAGGCTGCTCGCGGGCTGCAGTGGTTTTATTCTTCGCTGTACACATGACTCCGCCTCCCAAGCGCTGCCCGAGTACAATGCGTCAAAACGCCTCAGCTGATTGGCACTTGAAAATTACTGATTAGCATATTCTCAATAGCTAGGAGCATGCGTATTGGGTTTAGCGTACTGGGTTTAGCGTTAACCGTGTGGAAAGTGTGTGGAGGAGCACGTACAAGAATTGCATTGTTGTGACAAGCTATAATTCCTTTATGGACGTATACGTCCCTGTCCTAATGTCCCTCGACTTGTTTTTGTTTATTTGTCATTGCATGGCATTGAATATATGAACTATATCTCTTTTCAAAATCCGCCAAAGGAAAAATAGGTTTTAAGAGCGCACGTTCTGAAAACACAAAGCAAGATATAGCCTACAAGCAGAAGCAGATAGACAGTACTGTGCTGCTAAAGGTGTGATGTTTTCAGATAACAGCAGAGGAACTGAAATTTCCCTTATAAGCATCACATGTGATATATTTGTAAACCACAGAGGTTTCACAATAAAAATAGTGGACAAATAAAAAAAAAAAACTGACTTTAAAGGGATAGTTCACCCAAAAATGAAAATTCTCTCATAATTTACTCACCCTCATGCCATCCCAGATGTGTATGACTTTATTTCTTCAGCATAACAGAAACAAAGATTTTTAGAAGAATATTTCAGCTATGTAGGTCCATACAATGCAAGTAAATGGTGATCAGAACTTTGAATCTCCAAAAATGCCATAAATACCATAAAGGAAGCATAAAAGTAATCCATAAGACTCCAGTGGTTAAATCCATATCTTCAGAAGTGATGTAATAGGTGTGGGTGAGAAACAGATCAAAATTTCACATCTGAAAGTGAAAGTAAAAGTGGAAAGTTAAAAAAATGTTTGTTATTTATTTATTTATTTATTTATTTATTTTACATATGTTAGTGTTGATAGCCTAGTATAATTCCTTACATATTGTAGTGTATGGGGTAATTAAAATTAAAATTTGAACAGTATGTTATATTTGGTAAAGTAGATTTATTTTAAAACACATGTTTGTAGCCCTTTCTGGATATTTTTTCAGGAGATATATAAATTACAACAGCAAACAAGTCCAATGTAGTGTATAGGAAAAGTATTTCGAGCTAAATCTAGGATCACCACATTTCATTTCTTACAAATTATAACCAGTCAATCAATACAGCCTGCTTTGCTGTACAGAGTGCTATATAACAGAATTGCCATGACCATTGGTAATAAAACATAGAAATATACTTAATTTGATAAGAAGAACAGAGTCACAATGAATGACAGAATATCAGACATTTAAAAAAATGCATCGGTAGGACCTACATGTGGCACAAATCTTTTCCATAAAGAACGGTCTAAGGCTGCGTCTAAATGTGCCTATATAGTATGCCAAAAGCCATATGTCAGTGGAGTAGCCTAGGTGTTCTTAAAATAGAAGGCAGGAAATACCTGGATAATTTACTCCATCCAACAAGATTCTGAAGTGCACATCCACTGGGCATATCCCATAATGCCCCGGAAGCTCCAGAAACATCACAATGAAAACGCCGAATTAAAGAAAACCAGCAAAGTACCACAAGTTGCACAAATCTTTTCAACTGTAAGTGCTATATATACACCAAGAAACGTGTTGCTTGTCGTTAAATTGTACTTGAAGTATGTCCGGTAAATAATGTATTCTACTCACCTGCATACCTAAGGAATATATTTAAGTGTGTCCTTTATCAAAAGCAGTTTATACTCTGACATTAGGATGCAGCCAAGTTCCCTGGGACAGGCAGAATTGACAGGATGAATGCCAAATGAAGCAAAAGATAGTATTGTTGTTATTTTTCCTGCCACAGTATTTAAAAGAAATGGAAGTGATTAGTTGAATGTTTCAGATTTGAAAAATATAGTGAATAATTTTATATGACACAATGTGGAGGATATTTAAGAATTAATACCGTTCCCTGACTCTGTAGGTGTATAAAACACAAAACTGATAATAATAATAATAATAATAATAATAATAATAATAATTAAATAAATAAATTAAGTTGTGAGTTGTGAGAACATGTAGCCTACAGTAGTTTTGTTATAAGGCTGAACTATAAATAGAATAAGACTAATATTAAATATTAATATAAAGTATTAATTTTAAAAAAGCACTTCAAAGAAATACAATGGACTAATCTAAAATTTCCAAATTAATTTCAGCGTAAAGGAATTAATTCAACTATTTCAAACAAAGACCACATGGCAGCCACACAATTGCTACCCAACTTTGGTGCAATGAATGAACCATGTAGAAATGTTTAAACATTTTATGCAATAGAGAAAAAAAGGAATGACGTTCAACTTCCTGTTATAGACATTCGGCATTCGTTGAAGTCAACACTGCACATCGCAAACGCAAGTATCACTGATTCATTCATTAATCGGATCGTCTGATACATAGAGAGGATCGTGAGAATAAGCGTCTCTCTGTACAGAACATGACATAAAGATCGCGTCTCATTGTAAAGAGATCGACAGCGAGGGGCGATCAGCTGACCAGCAGCATCCTTGACTGACTGACTGCTGCAGTTTACCGTGTTGTTGGTTTAATAATCGACCTGCGCTCCGCGTGTTATGCTGCCGAGAGGGAATTCATGTGACGGAGAAGAAACCACAGCACCATGGCGGCAGAGATTCATCCCCGTCCGCAGACACGAAAGCCCGTCCTGCTGAGTAAGATCGAGGGTCTCCAAGATGTGGTGAACACGGCTGTGATCATCCCCAAAGAGGATGGTGTTATCAGCATATCTCTGGACAGGTTAGCAGCCCACCACTATGCATGATTAGAAACAACACGATGCCCAACAATCAACTAGGCTATTTATACAGTAGGCTAATCGTGTAACCGGCACTGAAATGTAAAAAAAAAAAAATAACGTTTATATATATATATATATATTTGTCACAAGTAACAGTTACAATATAAGATGTTCAATTTCTGTTGCGCAAGAACAAATATATTTAATTTCTTATTCGGCTCGTGTCATAAAACGAGATGGTTAATCGATAGACTATTGTGCAGCACTAATAATGGTCCAAGGAAAAACCATTAATAATGATCACATTTCATAGCGCAAATTGAAGATAATAATAAAGAGCTTTCAATATGCAAACACGGCATCCCTAAGGAGCGTTCACACCGAACGCGTATTTTTGCTTTCGTCTTTGCTGCTTTTTAATTCTTTTCCTATATAAACATGCAAAAGACGGACCTTAGCGTGGCGTTTTTTAGACGCCGAGTCAAGAACTAGCTGTTAAAAACGCGTCTCGAGACACATGCGGTCTGTTCTATTCGTTCCGCTCCGGCTATGCATAGCTAATCAATGCATTCGTTGTGAACGCCCCCTAAACCGCTGATATCGAAGAACGTAGTGTGCTTACATGTACAACTCTCTTCATGCTGTAAAGTATTCCGAGCATTTGATTGCGGTTCCGTTCCAACACAGCAGCGCTCTCTCCGCCCTCATTTCCATTTCATGTAAAAACCGACAACACAGTGCAGTGTCTTTATTTTCCTAATCACCACATCAGATCTAATCTTCCTTTCAGTGCTCAGATTAAATCTGAATTATGATTCATTACACAGTGTAATGCGAGTCATATGATTGGCTGTGCAAGCACACCTTCTGTTCAAGCAAGTAAACACCCTGAAAAAGCCCCAGGGTTCACAGTCAATGTCAGAACTCATGTTTCCTCCCACATGGTAATGTTAGTTTGCATGCTGCTTTTATATATGGGTTAGTGGGATGTTCAAGGCAGCTGGGTAGTTATGATTCTCTTTGTTGTTAGAAAAGTTAAGAAGTTATATGATGATCTGGGATGGGATGATAGGATGCAAGATCTAAAGACAGATGTTGTCTTAATTTGTATTTCACTGCTTTTTGAATATAGGCTAATACAAATTATATGGGGTAGATAAGGGGTTTACAAACTTTTTGATGGCCAAGGGCCCCCAAACAGGATGATACCCTTGCGAGGGACCCCCCCTTCTCAAAATATAAAGGCAGCTTTATATTTTCAAGTATGAAGAGACAATTTTACTTTCTGAGAAAAACAGTGATATTTTAATAAAATAGCATGGTAGTGAAATTAAATAATTGGCTATATTGTCATTGTAATAAAATCAAAAGAAATGATTAAAATATTATGTGCAAAATAGAATCTCCAAAATATTCTGAATTAAGTTTACAGTGTATCTTTTTTCTTTTTATCTTATTTTCTGTATTGATGTACAATTAATTGCCATTCAAATGTACTTTTATTGCGCTTTCACAAAAAATATTGTTCCAAAGCAGCTTTACTGTGACCTAACAACCCTCATTTGAGCAAACTAAAGATAACAGCTAAAGGTTCAAGAAATATTTTTTATCACAAACCTATATGCTTATTGTTTTTATATGCATTTCTTATGGTTAAAAACTGTGGTTGCCATTGAATAAAATAATCATGATTAATCTCATGATTTCCAGCCAGTGTTTAGTAAATGAAACAGTAATGTCAAATTAAGCAATGTAAAAAAAAGTTGTTTTTTAACATTTTTACAATTTATTAAAACAATTTTCCAGCGGACCCCCTAGCACCTCCTTGCGGCACCCTTGGGGTCCCTAGACCCCAGTTTGAAAACCCCTGAAGTAGACATTTATGACCGTTTAGTTATCTTCCACATCTTGAGCACATGCACTTGTTTTTTGTTTTTTGTTTTGTTTTTTGTATCTCAATAAATTCTCATGGCACACCTCTTAGCAAGTCTCTTCATTGGCTGCCTGTTCAAAATCCTGTCTCTGTCTTACGCAGCTGCAGACTTGCCCTGCAGATCAGCCACTTCTAGTTGTTTAGCCCTCCCTTGTGTCCCCATGAAGGGTTCCCACTTGTCCAAGCCAAGAAACTTTAAAATTTTTGCTCCTCATCTGCAAGGCCGTAACCATGTCTTGAACATTGGGGGGTGTCCTCGGTCCTTTAAAATAGTAAATGCAATAATTTTCTGAATAAAGGCTTTAAATGCGTTAACGTTTTTTTAAAATGTGACCAAAATGCGATAATTTTTTTAAAATCTTTTAAATTGTTTTTTTTTTTTTTTTTTTAAGTTCACACAGTACAAGACAAACACTGTGTCTGAATTGCAGTTTGCCTATTTCAGTCATCTTTTATTTTTTGTGCTGTATCAAAGAAAAGACAAATATAATTTGATTTTCTTTTCATCACTGATGTATCTGTAAAATGACATGACATCAGCTGGCTTGCAAAAAGAAAATACACAAAATTATTTACTGTCCTCAAGTTGTGCCTCATTGTTTCCCCCCCCCCCCCCCCCATAGACTCTTAACACAATCTTTTCTTCAAGAATCCTAACGCTGCTCTTTTACATACAAAAACACTTCATATTGACCACTGCTGTCAAGGTCCAAAGAGGGGAAAAAAATCATCATTAAAATACCATAAATGTAGTCCATACAACACTAAGCTTTTCTATGGTCCCAGAAAGCTTGGAATATAATGCACCTGTCATAAGGACTACTGTTATGATATCTATACTGAACCTTTAATAATGATTTATAGTATTTGTACTTTATGAAACTTGACAGCTCCTGCTCACTATAAACTGATATTCTATGGAATAGAGCTGCTTAAAATATCTGTTTTTATGTTTCAAGAAAAAGTAAGCATGTGGGTTTTGAACAACATAAGGGTGAGTAAATGAGTGAGTAAAAGTAAATTACTAAAGTAAACTACTCCTTTAACTGGTGCTCATCCTCAAAATAAAATGGTCTCTTTTAAAGAAGACTCTTAGGAGATGCTGTACAAAATTCAGAATTAAAGACAAAGAAATTATTTAGAAAATCTTAAATTGATTTTAAATTGTTACCTAATAATATTTGCATTAAAAATATATGACAATGTCCTTGCCACCACCTAAAAACTCAATTGAAGCCACAAGTCACAGATCTTACCATGTTCTAGTTTTAATCTGAGGATGAAAATGCTCTACTCTGTGTTATAAATCATTTTCTAAGACAATATCAAGTGAATTTTCTAAAAAGGTACTTCAGAAACCAGATAACCACATTCATTCAATTCTTTACAATATAAACACATTCGCTTTTTATCTTGAGCCTGATATGCTGAAAACGGCTCCGTTAATATTTTCACATTTAAAATTATGAATGACATACGAAACATACTGTACGTGACATATTTTTAATTCAAAATGGCAAATTTCGCAAAATGGAGAATAGTTTGCACACTTGGAAATTACTTACAGTTGGTACAACATTTTAATCATAAATCAGTGATCAAATTTAGCATATTTAGTCAGATACTTACATCTTACATGACACAAACACTGTTAACCTGAACTGCTGACACTGATGCGTGCATGCTGTGTGGCGCTGGAATAATCCACAAGGTTCCGGCTCAGCTTCTTAAATTTGAGTCCTGCCTTCATCGATTTGATTGGCTATCTCAAATGACATTGACGAGTGGTGTTAGACTACTGTGCATACTATAAATGTAACTTTTTTAAACCATTATGTTATTCCTGCAACAACTTTATGCACCGCTGTTTAATTGTCATTATGAACTGCAGCAGAACAGCAACAAGGATAACAATTACTTTGGGGGACAATCTGGCCATATCTGATTATTGGGGGGAACTTGTCGCCCTCAATACATATTGCGGTTACGGCCCTGCTCAACACTGAAGCCAATTCCCAAGTTGAGTCCCAACACCTGTGAGAACAGCCAGCACCCCAACCAAATGCACCTAGGGCTGGATAAAAATATAGTTTTTCAGATTAATCGTGATCTTTATTTGAGCGATTTGATATTGATTTTTAATCCAAAAATATATATGACTATATATCACAGTTATGTGAAAAAATAAGTACACCCCATGGAAATTGTTGGCTTTTTTGACATATTTGGACAAGCAAACATTCGATCCTCTTTGAAACAGTGTATATTAATAAAGTTGGTATACTTGAACAAAACCACATGGAAAATTACCTTTTTCAATCATTTATTCAACAAAAATATTAATAGATGTGATATTCTTCTGTGGAAAAAGTAAGTATACCCCTACATTTATCACACCTTCAAATCCATAAAATTAGAATCAAGTGTTCAAGATTGGGTGCCAATGATTAGAACCTCCTTAGGGAGTGCAGGTAGAACCTGTTTTAATTAAACCTTTTATATCTAGTGTCTGATATTCTCTTTGCTTTTGAGGTGTGTGGTGTCATCATGCCAAGATCTAAAGAGTTCTGTGAGGCCTTCAGAAAAAAAATTGTGAATGCCTATGAGTCTGGCAAGGGATTTAAAAATATCTCCAAATTATTTGAAATAAATCATTCCACTGTAAGGAAAATCATCTACAAGTGGCGTAGATATTAAATGATGCTAATTTGTCCAGGACTGACCGTTCCAACAAATTCAGCCCAAGAGCAGACCATTTGATAAAAAAAAAGAAGTCTCCAAGAACCCCAGAATTTCATCACAGGATCTGCAGGTAACTTTTGCAACTGTTGGTGTCAAAGTGCGTGCATCTACAATCAGAAAGAGATTGCATAAATTTGACGTGCATGGGAGGCGTGCCTGTAAAAAGCCTTTGCTGTCTAAAAAGAACATTAGAGCAAGACTACAGTTTGCCAATGAACACATAGGCAAAGTCCAGGCCTTTTGGAATAATGTGCTCTGGACAGACGAATCAAAGAGAGAGTGGTTTGGCCACAGTAAAAGTACACATGTTTGGTGCAGACCAAAGACAGCTTTTCAGGAGAAGAACCTCATACCAACTGTGAAGCACAGTGGTGGAAATGTTCTGGTTTGGGGTTGCTTCACTGCCTCAGGTAGTTGACAGCTTGCAGTCACTGATTCAACTATGAATTCTGCATCATATCAAAGAGTGCTTGAAGATAATGTGAGGCCATCTATCCGAAAGTTGAAGTTGAACCGAAAGTGGACCTTTCAACATGATAATGATCCTAAACACTAGCGAATCCACCTAGGAACGGCTCTAAAAGAAGAAATGGTGGGTTATGGAATGGCCTAGTCAAAGCCCAGATTGAATCCCACTGAAATGTTGTGGGGAGATTTGAAACGGGCAGTACATGCAAGAAAACCCTCATACATCTTGCAACTAAAATAATTTTACAAGGAAGAGTGGTCAAACTTTTCAGCAAGCCGATGTTAGAGACTGGTGGACAATTATGCAAAACGCCTACAAGAAGTTATTTCTGCTAAAGGGGGCAATGCTAGCTTCTGAGGCCAAGGGTGTACTTATTTTTTCCACAGAAGAATATCATATCTATTGATATTTTTGTTGAATAAATGATTGAAAAAGGTTATTTTCCTTGTGGTTTTGTTCAAGTATATCAACTTTATTTATAGGCACTGTTTCAAAGAGGATAAATATTTGTTTGTCCAAATATGTAAAAAAAAAAAAAAAGCCAACAATTTCCATGGGGTGTACTTATTTTTTCACATGACTGTGTATTTTTATATATATAACATATATATATATATATATATATATATACATACATACCTTTTTTCTTTTTTTTTTTTAAGGACAATCCGTGTGTGGTTGAAGAGGGATGGTGGTCAGTACTGGCCCAGTGTCTATCACACAATGCCTGGTGAGTTTACTGCCCAACATACTTTTGTTTGCTGGCAGCTTTCTGAGAGCCACAACTGTGGGACATCAACCAAAAACTTTAGGAATTTTACTATTAAAGTTAAAAGGCTAAATGCAACCAGTGTGGGCATGAACTTCTGCTTTTGTTAGTGTTCAGATTCAGACCGAATCCCACATTCATCAGTTTAATTTCTCAGTAATGATGTAATTAGCTTGCTTTCTAGTTAACTATTGCAGAGGTCACTGGCTTCATGTAATGAGTATGTGTCTGTGTATGGCTGAATGCCATTGGCATAGATTTTGTTAGAGATGCTAATACACAAAGCTCGTCTTTCTTATGTTTTAGCTCCATGCTCATGTATGTCTTTCAACCCAGAGACAAGGAGGATATCTGTTGGGATGGACAATGGTGTTGTGTCGGTATGTTGATAAAACATAATCGCCAACCGCAGCATAAGCTGAACTGCTGAGATAGTATTACACACACCTAGTAATATGTCTCTAGCAGGTACTAATACATTCTAAATCTAAAGCTTCTTGAAGCCATGGCCTGAGCTTCACTTATGTTTCACTCTTTGTCTTTGCTCTGTGTGTTTCATCTCTTAGGAGTTTGTCCTGTCTGAGGACTACAACAAGATGACTCCTGCACAAACATATCAGGGTGAGTCACAAATCTATTGACAGACTGTCACATGCATGAAGTCTGTTTTCTTAAAGGTGCATTCAGTAATATTAGTGTTTATGGTGCACTGATACCTTGTGGCGTAGATGCAGCATCACAAAAAAACAGAAGTTCTCAGCTACTGTAGAAATGCACTGTTCTTGTTCAGCAATGATGAATTTATTATGCAAATGAAAGCATCCAATTAAAAGGGATTATTGAGATAAAGCTAGTAGCACTAATATTCGTCAGATCTTAACATGCCGGTACTCAATGTCTGCCCAGCATCATATGCAGAAAAAAGCAGCTTTTTCACTAAAACTGACAACTTGAGTATTTATATGTGTGTACATCATTTTAAACATATTTTTTCATAAATACTATTCTACTGTTACTATTTCATTTTGTTTATAAGGTTTAGCAATTAGCAAAAAAAATAA